>NC_090940.1:606025509-606328539 GCF_040938575.1 Ambystoma mexicanum
GACTTTAGGGGGGTCTAGGATGCCTGTAAACCCCTTTTTTTGGGCCTCTAAAGTTTTCAATATTTTTGGAGGCCTAATATGCATTTTAAGGTTGTTTTTGGGCTGCCAACATATTCTGAACTCACAGGGGTGTAGGATGCATTTTTCGTGCCCAAAATATTTTTGGGAATTTCAGTGGTCTACTATGCGGGTTAATGCCCCTTTCAGGCTGCACGTGTTTTTGGGACATTCAGAGCTCTCTGGCACAGTTTTCGGGCCACCAACATTTTCTGGACTTTAGGGGGTCTAGGATGCCTGTAAACCCCTTTTTTGGGCCTCTAAAGTTTTCAACATTTGTGCAGGCCTAAAATGCATTTGAAAGCATTTTTGGGCTGCTAACATATTCTGAACTCACAGGGGTGTAGGATGCATTTTTCGTGCCCAAAATATTTTTGGGAATTTCAGTGGTCTAGGATGATGGTTAATGCCCCTTTCAGGCTGCAAATGTTTTTGGGTCATTCAGAGCTCTCTGGCACAGTTTTTGGGCCACCAACATTTTCTGGACTTTACGGGTTCTAGGATGCCTGTAAACCTCTTTTTTGGTCCTCCAAAGTTATTAACATTTTTACAGGCCTATGATGCATTTTAAAGCATTTTTGGGCTGCTAACATATTCTGAACTTTTAGGGGTATAGGATGCATTTTTTGTGCCAAAAATATTTTTGGGAATTTCAGTGGTCTAGGATGCGGTTTAATGCCCCTTTCAGGCTGCATGTGTTTTGGGGACATTCAGAGCTCTCTGGCACAGTTTTCGGCCACCAACATTTTCTGGATTTTAGGGGGTCTAAAATGCGTAAACCCCTTTTTTGGGCCTCCAAAGTTATCAACATTTGTGCAGGCCTAAGATGCATTTTAAAGCATTTTTTGGGCTGCTAACATATTCTGAACTTTCAGGGGTGTAGGATGCATTTTTCGTGCACAAAACATTTTTGGGAAATTCAGTGGTCTAGAATGCGGGTTAATGCCCCTTTCAGGTTGCAAAAGTTTTTGGGACATTCAGAGCTCTCCGGCACAGTTTCTGACTTTAGGGGGTCTAGGATGCCTGTAAACCCCTTTTTTGGGCCTCCAAAGATTTCAACATTTTTGCAGGGCTGATGCATTTTAAGGCCTTTTTTGGGATGCCAACATATTCTGAACTTACAGGGGTTTAGGATGCATTTTTGGTGCCCAACATATTTTTGGGAATTTCAGTGGTCTAGTATGTGGGTTAATGCCCCTTTCGGGCTGCACATGTTTTTGGGACATTCAGAGCTCTCTGGCACAGTTTTTGGGCCAGCAACATTTTCTGGACTCTAGGGGGTCTAGGATGCCTGTAAACCCCTTTTTTGGGCCTCTAAAGTTTTCAATATTTTTGCTGGACTAAGATGCATTTTAAGGTCTTTTTTGGGCTGCTAACATATTCTGAACTTTCAGGGGTATAGGATGCATTTTTCATGCCCAAAATATTTTTGGGAATTTCATTGATCTAGAATGCGGGTTAATGCCCCTATCAGGCTGCAAATGTTTTTGGGACATTTAGAGCTTTCTGACACTGTTTTTGGGCCACCAACATTTTCTGGACTTTTGCGGGTTTCTGGGATACCTGTAAACCTCTTTTTTGGACCTCCAAAGTTTTCCACATTTTTGCAGAGCTAAAATGCATTTTAAGGCCTTTTTTGGGATGCCAACATATTCAGAACTTTCAGGGGTGTAGCATGCATTTTTCGTGCCCAAAATATTTTTGAGAATTTCAGTGGTCTAGGATGCGGGTTAATGCCCCTTTCGGGCTGCAAATGTTTTTAGGACATTCAGAGCTCTCTGGCACAGTTTTTGGGCCACCAACATTTTCTGGACTTTAGGGGGGTCTAGGATGCCTGTAAACCCCTTTTTTTGGGCCTCTAAAGTTTTCAATATTTTTGGAGGCCTAAGATGCATTTTAAGGTTGTTTTTGGGCTGCCAACATATTCTGAACTCACAGGGGTGTAGGATGCATTTTTCGTGCCCAAAATATTTTTGGGAATTTCAGTGGTCTAGTATGCGGGTTAATGCCCCTTTCAGGCTGCACGTGTTTTTGGGACATTCAGAGCTCTCTGACACCGTTTTTGGGCCACCAACATTTTCTGGACTTTAGTGGGTCTAGGATGCCTGTAAACCTCTTTTTTGGTCCTCCAAAGTTTTCAACATTTTTGCAGGCCTAAGATGCATTTGTAGGCCTTTTTTGGGCTGCTGACATATTCTGAACCTTCAGGGGTGTAGTATGCATTTTTCGTGCCCAAAACATTTTTGGGAAATTCAGTGGTCTAGAATGCAGGTTAATGCCCCTTTCAGGTTGCAAATGTTTTTGGGACATTCAGAGCTCTCCCGCACAGTTTTTGGGCCACCAACATTTTCTGATATTCTGGACTTCAGGGGGTCTAGGGTGCCCGTTTTAGGCCTTTCAACATTTTTGCAGGCCTAAGATGCATTTTAAGGCCTTCTTTGGGCTGCTAACATATTCTGAACTTTCAGGGGTGTAGATGCATTTTTCGTGCACAAAACATTTATGGGAAATTCAGTGGTCTAGAATGCGGGTTAATGCCCCTTTCAGGTTGCAAAAGTTTTTGGGTCATTCAGAGCTCTCCGGCACAGTTTTTGGGCCACCAACATTTTCTGGACTTTAGGGGGTCTAGGATGCCTGTAAACCTCTTTGTTTGGGCCTCCAAAGTTTTCAAAATTTTTGCACGGCTAAGGTGCATTTTAGGGCCTTTTTGGGGATGCCAACATATTCTGAACTTTCAGGGGTGTAGGATGCATTTTTTGTGCCCAAAATATTTTTGGGAATTTCAGTGGTCTAGGATGCGGGTTAATGCCCCTTTCAGGCTGCAAATGTTTTTGGGACATTAAGAGTTCTCTGACACAGTTTTTGGGAAACCAACATTTTCTGGACTTTTGGGGGTCTAGGATGCCTGTAAACCCCTTTTTTAGGCCTCCAAAGTTTTCAACATTTTTGCAGGGCTAAGATGCATTTTAAGGCCTTTTTTGGGATGCCAACATATTCTGAACTTACAGGGGTTTAGGATGCATTTTTGGTGCCCAACATATTTTTGGGAATTTCAGTGGTCTAGTATGCGGGTTAATGCCCCTTTCGGGCTGCAATTGTTGTTGGGACATTCAGAGCTCTCTGGCACAGTTTTCAGGCCACCAACATTTTCTGGACTTTAGGGGGTCTAGGATACCTGTAAACCCCTTTTTTGGGCCTCCAAAGTTTTCAACATTTTTGCAGGCCTAAGATGCATTTTAAAGCATTTTTTGGGCTGCTAACATATTCTGAACTTTCAGGGGTGTAGGATGCATTTTTCGTGCCCATAATATTTTTGGGAATTTCATTGGTCTAGGATGTGTGTTAATGCCCCTTTCGGGCTGCAAATGTTTTTGGGACATTCAAAGCTCTCTGGCACAGTTTTTGGGCCACCAACATTTTCTGGACTCTAGGGGGTCTAGGATGCCTGTAAACCCCTTTTTTGGGCCTCTAAAGTTTTCAATATTTTTGCTGGACTAAGATGCATTTTAAGGTCTTTTTTGAGCTGCTAACATATTCTGAACTTTCAGGGGTATAGGATGCATTTTTCATGCCCAAAATATTTTTGGGAATTTCATTGATCTAGAATGCGGGTTAATGCCCCTATCAGGCTGCAAATGTTTTTGGGACATTTAGAGCTCTCTGACACAGTTTTTGGGCCACCAACATTTTCTGGACTTTTGGGGGTCTGGGATACCTGTAAACCCTTTTTTGGACCTCCAAGGTTTTCCACATTTTTGCAGAGCTAAAATGCATTTTAAGGCCTTTTTTGGGATGCCAACATATTCAGAACTTTCAGGGGTGTAGCATGCATTTTTCGTGCCCAAAATATTTTTGAGAATTTCAGTGGTCTAGGATGCGGGTTAATGCCCCTTTTGGGCTGCAAATGTTTTTAGGACATTCAGAGCTCTCTGGCACAGTTTTTGGGCCACCAACATTTTCTGGACTTTAGGGGGGTCTAGGATGCCTGTAAACCCCTTTTTTTGGGCCTCTAAAGTTTTCAATATTTTTGGAGGCCTAAGATGCATTTTAAGGTTGTTTTTGGGCTGCCAACATATTCTGAACTCACAGGGGTGTAGGATGCATTTTTCGTGCCCAAAATATTTTTGGGAATTTCAGTGGTCTACTATGCGGGTTAATGCCCCTTTCAGGCTGCACGTGTTTTTGGGACATTCAGAGCTCTCTGACACCGTTTTTGGGCCACCAACATTTTCTGGACTTTAGTGGGTCTAGGATGCCTGTAAACCTCTTTTTTGGTCCTCCAAAGTTTTCAACATTTTTGCAGGCCTAAGATGCATTTGTAGGCCTTTTTTGGGCTGCTGACATATTCTGAACTTTCAGGGGTGTAGTATGCATTTTTCGTGCCCAAAACATTTTTGGGAAATTCAGTGGTCTAGAATGCAGGTTAATGCCCCTTTCAGGTTGCAAATGTTTTTGGGACATTCAGAGCTCTCCCGCACAGTTTTTGGGCCACCAACATTTTCTGATATTCTGGACTTCAGGGGGTCTACGGTGCCCGTTTTAGGCCTTTCAACATTTTTGCAGGCCTAAGATGCATTTTAAGGCCTTCTTTGGGCTGCTAACATATTCTGAACTTTCAGGGGTGTAGATGCATTTTTCGTGCACAAAACATTTATGGGAAATTCAGTGGTCTAGAATGCGGGTTAATGCCCCTTTCAGGTTGCAAAAGTTTTTGGGTCATTCAGAGCTCTCCGGCACAGTTTTTGGGCCACCAACATTTTCTGGACTTTAGGGGGTCTAGGATGCCTGTAAACCTCTTTGTTTGGGCCTCCAAAGTTTTCAAAATTTTTGCACGGCTAAGGTGCATTTTAGGGCCTTTTTGGGGATGCCAACATATTCTGAACTTTCAGGGGTGTAGGATGCATTTTTTGTGCCCAAAATATTTTTGGGAATTTCAGTGGTCTAGGATGCGGGTTAATGCCCCTTTCAGGCTGCAAATGTTTTTGGGACATTAAGAGTTCTCTGACACAGTTTTTGGGAAACCAACATTTTCTGGACTTTTGGGGGTCTAGGATGCCTGTAAACCCCTTTTTTAGGCCTCCAAAGTTTTCAACATTTTTGCAGGGCTAAGATGCATTTTAAGGCCTTTTTTGGGATGCCAACATATTCTGAACTTACAGGGGTTTAGGATGCATTTTTGGTGCCCAACATATTTTTGGGAATTTCAGTGGTCTAGTATGCGGGTTAATGCCCCTTTCGGGCTGCAATTGTTGTTGGGACATTCAGAGCTCTCTGGCACAGTTTTCAGGCCACCAACATTTTCTGGACTTTAGGGGGTCTAGGATACCTGTAAACCCCTTTTTTGGGCCTCCAAAGTTTTCAACATTTTTGCAGGCCTAAGATGCATTTTAAAGCATTTTTTGGGCTGCTAACATATTCTGAACTTTCAGGGGTGTAGGATGCATTTTTCGTGCCCATAATATTTTTGGGAATTTCATTGGTCTAGGATGTGTGTTAATGCCCCTTTCGGGCTGCAAATGTTTTTGGGACATTCAAAGCTCTCTGGCACAGTTTTTGGGCCACCAACATTTTCTGGACTCTAGGGGGTCTAGGATGCCTGTAAACCCCTTTTTTGGGCCTCTAAAGTTTTCAATATTTTTGCTGGACTAAGATGCATTTTAAGGTCTTTTTTGAGCTGCTAACATATTCTGAACTTTCAGGGGTATAGGATGCATTTTTCATGCCCAAAATATTTTTGGGAATTTCATTGATCTAGAATGCGGGTTAATGCCCCTATCAGGCTGCAAATGTTTTTGGGACATTTAGAGCTCTCTGACACAGTTTTTGGGCCACCAAAATTTTCTGGACTTTTGGGGGTCTGGGATACCTGTAAACCCTTTTTTGGACCTCCAAAGTTTTCCACATTTTTGCAGAGCTAAAATGCATTTTAAGGCCTTTTTTGGGATGCCAACATATTCAGAACTTTCAGGGGTGTAGCATGCATTTTCCGTGCCCAAAATATTTTTGAGAATTTCAGTGGTCTAGGATGCGGGTTAATGCCCCTTTTGGGCTGCAAATGTTTTTAGGACATTCAGAGCTCTCTGGCACAGTTTTTGGGCCACCAACATTTTCTGGACTTTAGGGGGGTCTAGGATGCCTGTAAACCCCTTTTTTTGGGCCTCTAAAGTTTTCAATATTTTTGGAGGCCTAATATGCATTTTAAGGTTGTTTTTGGGCTGCCAACATATTCTGAACTCACAGGGGTGTAGGATGCATTTTTCGTGCCCAAAATATTTTTGGGAATTTCAGTGGTCTACTATGCGGGTTAATGCCCCTTTCAGGCTGCACGTGTTTTTGGGACATTCAGAGCTCTCTGGCACAGTTTTCGGGCCACCAACATTTTCTGGACTTTAGGGGGTCTAGGATGCCTGTAAACCCCTTTTTTGGGCCTCTAAAGTTTTCAACATTTGTGCAGGCCTAAAATGCATTTGAAAGCATTTTTGGGCTGCTAACATATTCTGAACTCACAGGGGTGTAGGATGCATTTTTCGTGCCCAAAATATTTTTGGGAATTTCAGTGGTCTAGGATGATGGTTAATGCCCCTTTCAGGCTGCAAATGTTTTTGGGTCATTCAGAGCTCTCTGGCACAGTTTTTGGGCCACCAACATTTTCTGGACTTTACGGGTTCTAGGATGCCTGTAAACCTCTTTTTTGGTCCTCCAAAGTTATTAACATTTTTACAGGCCTATGATGCATTTTAAAGCATTTTTGGGCTGCTAACATATTCTGAACTTTTAGGGGTATAGGATGCATTTTTTGTGCCAAAAATATTTTTGGGAATTTCAGTGGTCTAGGATGCGGTTTAATGCCCCTTTCAGGCTGCATGTGTTTTGGGGACATTCAGAGCTCTCTGGCACAGTTTTCGGCCACCAACATTTTCTGGATTTTAGGGGGTCTAAAATGCGTAAACCCCTTTTTTGGGCCTCCAAAGTTATCAACATTTGTGCAGGCCTAAGATGCATTTTAAAGCATTTTTTGGGCTGCTAACATATTCTGAACTTTCAGGGGTGTAGGATGCATTTTTCGTGCACAAAACATTTTTGGGAAATTCAGTGGTCTAGAATGCGGGTTAATGCCCCTTTCAGGTTGCAAAAGTTTTTGGGACATTCAGAGCTCTCCGGCACAGTTTTTGGGCCACCCGCATTTTCTGACTTTAGGGGGTCTAGGATGCCTGTAAACCCCTTTTTTGGGCCTCCAAAGATTTCAACATTTTTGCAGGGCTGATGCATTTTAAGGCCTTTTTTGGGATGCCAACATATTCTGAACTTACAGGGGTTTAGGATGCATTTTTGGTGCCCAACATATTTTTGGGAATTTCAGTGGTCTAGTATGTGGGTTAATGCCCCTTTCGGGCTGCACATGTTTTTGGGACATTCAGAGCTCTCTGGCACAGTTTTTGGGCCACCAACATTTTCTGGACTTTGGGGGGTCTAGGATGCCTGTAAACCCCTTTTTTGGGCCTCCAAAGTTTTCAACATTTTTGCATGCCTAAGATGCATTCTAAGGCCTGTTTTGGGCTGCTAACATATTCTGAACATCAGGGGTGTAGAATGCATTTTACGTGCCTCAAATCTTTTTGGGAATTTCAGTGGTCTAGGATGCGGTTTAATGCCCCTTTCGGGCTGCAAATGTTTTTGGGACATTCAGAGCTCTCTGGCACAGTTTTTGGGCCACTAACATTTTCTGGACTTTAGGGGGTCGAGGATGCCTGTAAACCCCTTATTTGGGCCTCCAAAGTTTTCAACATTTTTGCAGGGCTAAGATGCATTTTAAGGCCTTTTTTGGGCTGCTAACATATTCTGAACTTCAGGGGTTTAGGATGCAGTTTTGGTGCCCAACATATTTTTGGGAATTTCAGTGGTCTAGTATGCGGGTTAATGCCCCTTTCGGGCTGCAATTGTTGTTGGGACATTCAGAGCTCTCTGGCACAGTTTTCAGGCCACCAACATTTTCTGGACTTTAGGGGGTCTAGGATACCTGTAAACCCCTTTTTTGGGCCTCCAAAGTTTTCAACATTTTTGCAGGCCTAAGATGCATTTTAAAGCATTTTTTGGGCTGCTAACATATTCTGAACTTTCAGGGGTGTAGGATGCATTTTTCGTGCCCATAATATTTTTGGGAATTTCATTGGTCTAGGATGTGTGTTAATGTCCCTTTCGGGCTGCAAATGTTTTTGGGACATTCAAAGCTCTCTGGCACAGTTTTTGGGCCACCAACATTTTCTGGACTCTAGGGGGTCTAGGATGCATGTAAACCCCTTTTTTGGGCCTCTAAAGTTTTCAATATTTTTGCTGGACTAAGATGCATTTTAAGGTCTTTTTTGGGCTGCTAACATATTCTGAACTTTCAGGGGTATAGGATGCATTTTTCATGCCCAAAATATTTTTGGGAATTTCATTGATCTAGAATGCGGGTTAATGCCCCTATCAGGCTGCAAATGTTTTTGGGACATTTAGAGCTTTCTGACACTGTTTTTGGGCCACCAACATTTTCTGGACTTTTGGGGGTTTCTGGGATACCTGTAAACCTCTTTTTTGGACCTCCAAAGTTTTCCACATTTTTGCAGAGCTAAAATGCATTTTAAGGCCTTTTTTGGGATGCCAACATATTCAGAACTTTCAGGGGTGTAGCATGCATTTTTCGTGCCCAAAATATTTTTGAGAATTTCAGTGGTCTAGGATGCGGGTTAATGCCCCTTTCGGGCTGCAAATGTTTTTAGGACATTCAGAGCTCTCTGGCACATTTTTTCGGCCACCAACATTTTCTGGACTTTAGGGGGGTCTAGGATGCCTGTAAACCCCTTTTTTTGGGCCTCTAAAGTTTTCAATATTTTTGGAGGCCTAAGATGCATTTTAAGGTTGTTTTTGGGCTGCCAACATATTCTGAACTCACAGGGGTGTAGGATGCATTTTTCGTGCCCAAAATATTTTTGGGAATTTCAGTGGTCTAGTATGCGGGTTAATGCCCCTTTCAGGCTGCACGTGTTTTTGGGACATTCAGAGCTCTCTGACACCGTTTTTGGGCCACCAACATTTTCTGGACTTTAGTGGGTCTAGGATGCCTGTAAACCTCTTTTTTGGTCCTCCAAAGTTTTCAACATTTTTGCAGGCCTAAGATGCATTTGTAGGCCTTTTTTGGGCTGCTGACATATTCTGAACTTTCAGGGGTGTAGTATGCATTTTTCGTGCCCAAAACATTTTTGGGAAATTCAGTGGTCTAGAATGCAGGTTAATGCCCCTTTCAGGTTGCAAATGTTTTTGGGACATTCAGAGCTCTCCCGCACAGTTTTTGGGCCACCAACATTTTCTGATATTCTGGACTTCAGGGGGTCTAGGGTGCCCGTTTTAGGCCTTTCAACATTTTTGCAGGCCTAAGATGCATTTTAAGGCCTTCTTTGGGCTGCTAACATATTCTGAACTTTCAGGGGTGTAGATGCATTTTTCGTGCACAAAACATTTATGGGAAATTCAGTGGTCTAGAATGCGGGTTAATGCCCCTTTCAGGTTGCAAAAGTTTTTGGGTCATTCAGAGCTCTCCGGCACAGTTTTTGGGCCACCAACATTTTCTGGACTTTAGGGGGTCTAGGATGCCTGTAAACCTCTTTTTTTGGGCCTCCAAAGTTTTCAACATTTTTGCACGGCTAAGGTGCATTTTAGGGCCTTTTTGGGGATGCCAACATATTCTGAACTTTCAGGGATGTAGGATGCATTTTTTGTGCCCAAAATATTTTTGGGAATTTCAGTGGTCTAGGATGCGGGTTAATGCCCCTTTCAGGCTGCAAATGTTTTTGGGACATTAAGAGCTCTCTGACACAGTTTTTGGGAAACCAACATTTTCTGGACTTTTGGGGGTCTAGGATGCCTGTAAACCCCTTTTTTAGGCCTCCAAAGTTTTCAACATTTTTGCAGGGCTAAGATGCATTTTAAGGCCTTTTTTGGGATGCCAACATAT
The DNA here is from genome assembly GCF_040938575.1 of Ambystoma mexicanum. Taxonomy (NCBI): domain Eukaryota; kingdom Metazoa; phylum Chordata; class Amphibia; order Caudata; family Ambystomatidae; genus Ambystoma; species Ambystoma mexicanum. The sequence goes on from NC_090940.1 coordinate 606,035,558, forward strand.
TCTGAACTTACAGGGGTTTAGGATGCATTTTTGGTGCCCAACATATTTTTGGGAATTTCAGTGGTCTAGTATGCGGGTTAATGCCCCTTTCGGGCTGCAATTGTTGTTGGGACATTCAGAGCTCTCTGGCACAGTTTTCAGGCCACCAACATTTTCTGGACTTTAGGGGGTCTAGGATACCTGTAAACCCCTTTTTTGGGCCTCCAAAGTTTTCAACATCTTTGCAGGCCTAAGATGCATTTTAAAGCATTTTTTGGGCTGCTAACATATTCTGAACTTTCAGGGGTGTAGGATGCATTTTTCGTGCCCATAATATTTTTGGGAATTTCATTGGTCTAGGATGTGTGTTAATGCCCCTTTCGGGCTGCAAATGTTTTTGGGACATTCAAAGCTCTCTGGCACAGTTTTTGGGCCACCAACATTTTCTGGACTCTAGGGGGTCTAGGATGCCTGTAAACCCCTTTTTTGGGCCTCTAAAGTTTTCAATATTTTTGCTGGACTAAGATGCATTTTAAGGTCTTTTTTGAGCTGCTAACATATTCTGAACTTTCAGGGGTATAGGATGCATTTTTCATGCCCAAAATATTTTTGGGAATTTCATTGATCTAGAATGCGGGTTAATGCCCCTATCAGGCTGCAAATGTTTTTGGGACATTTAGAGCTCTCTGACACAGTTTTTGGGCCACCAACATTTTCTGGACTTTTGGGGGTCTGGGATACCTGTAAACCCCTTTTTTGGACCTCCAAAGTTTTCCACATTTTTGCAGAGCTAAAATGCATTTTAAGGCCTTTTTTGGGATGCCAACATATTCACAACTTTCAGGGGTGTAGCATGCATTTTTCGTGCCCAAAATATTTTTGAGAATTTCAGTGGTCTAGGATGCGGGTTAATGCCCCTTTTGGGCTGCAAATGTTTTTAGGACATTCAGAGCTCTCTGGCACAGTTTTTGGGCCACCAACATTTTCTGGACTTTAGGGGGGTCTAGGATGCCTGTAAACCCCTTTTTTTGGGCCTCTAAAGTTTTCAATATTTTTGGAGGCCTAAGATGCATTTTAAGGTTGTTTTTGGGCTGCCAACATATTCTGAACTCACAGGGGTGTAGGATGCATTTTTCGTGCCCAAAATATTTTTGGGAATTTCAGTGGTCTAGTATGCGGGTTAATGCCCCTTTCAGGCTGCACGTGTTTTTGGGACATTCAGAGCTCTCTGGCACAGTTTTCGGGCCACCAACATTTTCTGGACTTTAGGGGGTCTAGGATGCCTGTAAACCCCTTTTTTGGGCCTCTAAAGTTTTCAACATTTGTGCAGGCCTAAAATGCATTTGAAAGCATTTTTGGGCTGCTAACATATTCTGAACTCACAGGGGTGTAGGATGCATTTTTCGTGCCCAAAATATTTTTGGGAATTTCAGTGGTCTAGGATGATGGTTAATGCCCCTTTCAGGCTGCAAATGTTTTTGGGTCATTCAGAGCTCTCTGGCACAGTTTTTGGGCCACCAACATTTTCTGGACTTTACGGGTTCTAGGATGCCTGTAAACCTCTTTTTTGGTCCTCCAAAGTTATTAACATTTTTACAGGCCTATGATGCATTTTAAAGCATTTTTGGGCTGCTAACATATTCTGAACTTTTAGGGGTATAGGATGCATTTTTTGTGCCAAAAATATTTTTGGGAATTTCAGTGGTCTAGGATGCGGTTTAATGCCCCTTTCAGGCTGCATGTGTTTTGGGGACATTCAGAGCTCTCTGGCACAGTTTTCGGCCACCAACATTTTCTGGATTTTAGGGGGTCTAAAATGCGTAAACCCCTTTTTTGGGCCTCCAAAGTTATCAACATTTGTGCAGGCCTAAGATGCATTTTAAAGCATTTTTTGGGCTGCTAACATATTCTGAACTTTCAGGGGTGTAGGATGCATTTTTCGTGCACAAAACATTTTTGGGAAATTCAGTGGTCTAGAATGCGGGTTAATGCCCCTTTCAGGTTGCAAAAGTTTTTGGGACATTCAGAGCTCTCCGGCACAGTTTTTGGGCCACCAGCATTTTCTGACTTTAGGGGGTCTAGGATGCCTGTAAACCCCTTTTTTGGGCCTCCAAAGATTTCAACATTTTTGCAGGGCTGATGCATTTTAAGGCCTTTTTAGGGATGCCAACATATTCTGAACTTACAGGGGTTTAGGATGCATTTTTGGTGCCCAACATATTTTTGGGAATTTCAGTGGTCTAGTATGTGGGTTAATGCCCCTTTCGGGCTGCACATGTTTTTGGGACATTCAGAGCTCTCTGGCACAGTTTTTGGGCCACCAACATTTTCTGGACTTTGAGGGGTCTAGGATGCCTGTAAACCCCTTTTTTGGGCCTCCAAAGTTTTCAACATTTTTGCATGCCTAAGATGCATTCTAAGGCCTGTTTTGGGCTGCTAACATATTCTGAACATCAGGGGTGTAGAATGCATTTTACGTGCCTCAAATCTTTTTGGGAATTTCAGTGGTCTAGGATGCGGTTTAATGCCCCTTTCGGGCTGCAAATGTTTTTGGGACATTCAGAGCTCTCTGGCACAGTTTTTGGGCCACTAACATTTTCTGGACTTTAGGGGGTCGAGGATGCCTGTAAACCCCTTATTTGGGCCTCCAAAGTTTTCAACATTTTTGCAGGCCTAAGATGCATTTTAAGGCCTTTTTTGGGCTGCTAACATATTCTGAACTTCAGGGGTGTAGGATGCATTTTACGTGCCTAAAATCTTTTTGGGAATTTCAGTGGTCTAGGATGCGGGTTAATGCCCCTTTCAGGTTGCAAATGTTTTTGGGACATTCAGAGCTCTCTGACACCGTTTTTGGGCCACCAACATTTTCTGGACTTTAGTGGGTCTAGGATGCCTGTAAACCTCTTTTTTGGTCCTCCAAAGTTTTCAACATTTTTGCAGGCCTAAGATGCATTTGTAGGCCTTTTTTGGGCTGCTGACATATTCTGAACTTTCAGGGGTGTAGTATGCATTTTTCGTGCCCAAAACATTTTTGGGAAATTCAGTGGTCTAGAATGCAGGTTAATGCCCCTTTCAGGTTGCAAATGTTTTTGGGACATTCAGAGCTCTCCCGCACAGTTTTTGGGCCACCAACATTTTCTGATATTCTGGACTTCAGGGGGTCTAGGGTGCCCGTCTTAGGCCTTTCAACATTTTTGCAGGCCTAAGATGCATTTTAAGGCCTTCTTTGGGCTGCTAACATATTCTGAACTTTCAGGGGTGTAGGATGCATTTTTCGTGCACAAAACATTTTTGGGAAATTCAGTGGTCTAGAATGCGGGTTAATGCCCCTTTCAGGTTGCAAATGTTTTTGGGACATTAAGAGCTCTCCGGCACAGTTTTTGGGAAACCAACATTTTCTGGACTTTTGGGGGTCTAGGATGCCTGTAAACCCCTTTTTTAGGCCTCCAAAGTTTTCAACATTTTTGCACGGCTAAGGTGCATTTTAGGGCCTTTTTGGGGATGCCAACATATTCTGAACTTACAGGGGTTTAGGATGCATTTTTGGTGCCCAACATATTTTTGGGAATTTCAGTGGTCTAGTATGTGGGTTAATGCCCCTTTCGGGCTGCACATGTTTTTGGGACATTCAGAGCTCTCTGGCACAGTTTTTGGGCCACCAACATTTTCTGGACTTTGGGGGGTCTAGGATGCCTGTAAACCCCTTTTTTGGGCCTCCAAAGTTTTCAACATTTTTGCATGCCTAAGATGCATTCTAAGGCCTGTTTTGGGCTGCTAACATATTCTGAACATCAGGGGTGTAGGATGCATTTTACGTGCCTAAAATCTTTTTGGGAATTTCAGTGGTCTAGGATGCGGGTTAATGCCCCTTTCGGGCTGCAAATGTTTTTGGGACATTCAGAGCTCTCTGGCACAGTTTTTGGGCCAACAACATTTTCTGGACTTTAGGGGGTCGAGGATGCCTGTAAACCCCTTATTTGGGCCTCCAAAGTTTTCAACATTTTTGCAGGCCTAAGATGCATTTTAAGGCCTTTTTTGGGCTGCTAACATATTCTGAACTTCAGGAGTGTAGGATGCATTTTACGTGCCTAAAATCTTTTTGGAAATTTCAGTGGTCTAGGATGCGGGTTAATGCCCCTTTCAGGTTGCAAATGTTTTTGGGACATTCAGAGCTCTCTGACACCGTTTTTGGGCCACCAACATTTTCTGGACTTTAGTGGGTCTAGGATGCCTGTAAACCTCTTTTTTGGACCTCCAAAGTTTTCAACATTTTTGCAGGCCTAAGATGCATTTGTAGGCCTTTTTTGGGCTGCTGACATATTCTGAACTTTCAGGGGTGTAGGATGCATTTTTCGTGCCCAAAACATTTTTGGGAAATTCAGTGGTCTAGAATGCAGGTTAATGCCCCTTTCAGGTTGCAAAAGCTTTTGGGACATTCAGAGCTCTCCCGCACAGTTTTTGGGCCACCAACATTTTCTGATTTTCTGGACTTCAGGGGGTCTAGGGTGCCCGTCTTAGGCCTTTCAACATTTTTGCAGGCCTAAAATGCATTTTAAGGCCTTCTTTGAGCTGCTAACATATTCTGAACTTTCAGGGGTGTAGGATGCATTTTTCGTGCCCAAAACATTTTTGGGAAATTCAGTGGTCTAGAATGCGGGTTAATGCCCCTTTCAGGTTGCAAATGATTTTGGGACATTCAGAGTTCTCTGGCACAGTTTTTGGGCCACCAACATTTTCTGGACTTTACGGGTTCTAGGATGCCTGTAAACCCCTTTTTTGGGCCTCCAAAGTTATCAACATTTTTGCAGGCCTAAGATGCATTTTAAAGCATTTTTGGGATGCTAACATATTCTGATCTTTTAGGGGTATAGGAAGCATTTTTATGTGCCAAAAATATTTTTGGGAATTTCAGTGGTCTAGAATGCGGTTTAATGCCCCTTTCAGGCTGCACGTGTTTTTGGGACATTCAGAGCTCTCTGGCACAGTTTTCGGCCACCAACATTTTCTGGATTTTAGGGGGTCTAAGATTCCTGTAAACCCCTTTTTTGGACCTCCAAAGTGTTCCACATTTTTGCAGAGCTAAAATGCATTTTAAGGCCTTTTTTGGGATGCCAACATATTCAGAACTTTCAGGGGTGTAGCATGCATTTTTCGTGCCCAAAATATTTTTGAGAATTTCAGTGGTCTAGGATGCGGGTTAATGCCCCTTTCGGGCTGCAAATGTTTTTAGGACATTCAGAGCTCTCTGGCACAGTTTTTGGGCCACCAACATTTTCTGGACTTTAGGGGGGTCTAGGATGCCTGTAAACCCCTTTTTTTGGGCCTCTAAAGTTTTCAATATTTTTGGAGGCCTAAGATGCATTTTAAGGTTGTTTGTTTTTGGGCTGCCAACATATTCTGAACTCACAGGGGTGTAGGATGCATTTTTCGTGCCCAAAATATTTTTGGGAATTTCAGTGGTCTAGTATGCGGGTTAATGCCCCTTTCAGGCTGCACGTGTTTTTGGGACATTCAGAGCTCTCTGGCACAGTTTTCGGGCCACCAACATTTTCTGGACTTTAGGGGGTCTAGAATGCCTGTAAACCCCTTTTTTGGGCCTCTAAAGTTTTCAACATTTGTGCAGGCCTAAAATGCATTTTAAAGCATTTTTGGGCTGCTAACATATTCTGAACTCACAGTGGTGTAGGATGCATTTTTCGTGCCCAAAATATTTTTGGGAATTTCAGTGGTCTAGGATGATGGTTAATGCCCCTTTCAGGCTGCAAATGTTTTTGGGTCATTCAGAGCTCTCTGGCACAGTTTTTGGGCCACCAACATTTTCTGGACTTTACGGGTTCTAGGATGCCTGTAAACCTCTTTTTTGGTCCTCCAAAGTTATCAACATTTTTACAGGCCTAAGATGCATTTTAAATCATTTTTGGGCTGCTAACATATTCTGAACTTTTAGGGGTATAGGATGCATTTTTTGTGCCAAAAATATTTTTGGGAATTTCAGTGGTCTAGGATGCGGTTTAATGCCCCTTTCAGGCTGCATGTGTTTTTGGGACATTCAGAGCTCTCTGGCACAGTTTTCGGCCACCAACATTTTCTGGATTTTAGGGGGTCTAAAATGCGTAAACCCCTTTTTTGGGCCTCCAAAGTTATCAACATTTGTGCAGGCCTAAGATGCATTTTAAAGCATTTTTTGGGCTGCTAACATATTCTGAACTTTCAGGGGTGTAGGATGCATTTTTCGTGCACAAAACATTTTTGGGAAATTCAGTGGTCTAGAATGCGGGTTAATGCCCCTTTCAGGTTGCAAAAGTTTTTGGGACATTCAGAGCTCTCCGGCACAGTTTTTGGGCCACCCGCATTTTCTGACTTTAGGGGGTCTAGGATGCCTGTCAACCCCTTTTTTGGGCCTCCAAAGTTTTCAACATTTTTGCAGGGCTGATGCATTTTAAGGCCTTTTTTGGGATGCCAACATATTCTGAACTTACAGGGGTTTAGGATGCATTTTTGGTGCCCAACATATTTTTGGGAATTTCAGTGGTCTAGTATGTGGGTTAATGCCCCTTTCGGGCTGCACATGTTTTTGGGACATTCAGAGCTCTCTGGCACAGTTTTTGGGCCACCAACATTTTCTGGACTTTGGGGGGTCTAGGATGCCTGTAAACCCCTTTTTTGGGCCTCCAAAGTTTTCAACATTTTTGCATGCCTAAGATGCATTCTAAGGCCTGTTTTGGGCTGCTAACATATTCTGAACATCAGGGGTGTAGAATGCATTTTACGTGCCTCAAATCTTTTTGGGAATTTCAGTGGTCTAGGATGCGGTTTAATGCCCCTTTCGGGCTGCAAATGTTTTTGGGACATTCAGAGCTCTCTGGCACAGTTTTTGGGCCACTAACATTTTCTGGACTTTAGGGGGTCGAGGATGCCTGTAAACCCCTTATTTGGGCCTCCAAAGTTTTCAACATTTTTGCAGGCCTAAGATGCATTTTAAGGCCTTTTTTGGGCTGCTAACATATTCTGAACTTCAGGGGTGTAGGATGCATTTTACGTGCCTAAAATCTTTTTGGGAATTTCAGTGGTCTAGGATGCGGGTTAATGCCCCTTTCAGGTTGCAAATGTTTTTGGGACATTCAGAGCTCTCTGACACCGTTTTTGGGCCACCAACATTTTCTGGACTTTAGTGGGTCTAGGATGCCTGTAAACCTCTTTTTTGGTCCTCCAAAGTTTTCAACATTTTTGCAGGCCTAAGATGCATTTGTAGGCCTTTTTTGGGCTGCTGACATATTCTGAACTTTCAGGGGTGTAGTATGCATTTTTCGTGCCCAAAACATTTTTGGGAAATTCAGTGGTCTAGAATGCAGGTTAATGCCCCTTTCAGGTTGCAAATGTTTTTGGGGCATTCAGAGCTCTCCCGCACAGTTTTTGGGCCACCAACATTTTCTGATATTCTGGACTTCAGGGGGTCTAGGGTGCCCGTCTTAGGCCTTTCAACATTTTTGCAGGCCTAAGATGCATTTTAAGGCCTTCTTTGGGCTGCTAACATATTCTGAACTTTCAGGGGTGTAGGATGCATTTTTCGTGCACAAAACATTTTTGGGAAATTCAGTGGTCTAGAATGCGGGTTAATGCCCCTTTCAGGTTGCAAAAGTTTTTGGGACATTCAGAGCTCTCCGGCACAGTTTTTGGGCCACCAACATTTTCTGGACTTTAGGGGGTCTAGGATGCCTGTAAACCTCTTTTTCTGGGCCTCCAAAGTTTTCAACATTTTTGCACGGCTAAGGTGCATTTTAGGGCCTTTTTGGGGATGCCAACATATTCTGAACTTTCAGGGGTGTAGGATGCATTTTTTGTGCCCAAAATATTTTTGGGAATTTCAGTGGTCTAGGATGCGGGTTAATGCCCCTTTCAGGCTGCAAATGTTTTTGGGACATTAAGAGCTCTCTGACACAGTTTTTGGGAAACCAACATTTTCTGGACTTTTGGGGGTCTAGGATGCCTGTAAACCCCTTTTTTAGGCCTCCAAAGTTTTCAACATTTTTGCAGGGCTAAGATGCATTTTAAGGCCTTTTTTGGGATGCCAACATATTCTGAATTTACAGGGGTTTAGGATGCATTTTTGGTGCCCAACATATTTTTGGGAATTTCAGTGGTCTAGTATGTGGGTTAATGCCCCTTTCGGGCTGCACATGTTTTTGGGACATTCAGAGCTCTCTGGCACAGTTTTTGGGCCACCAACATTTTCTGGACTTTGGGTGGTCTAGGATGCCTGTAAACCCCTTTTTTGGGCCTCCAAAGTTTTCAACATTTTTGCATGCCTAAGATGCATTCTAAGGCCTGTTTTGGGCTGCTAACATATTCTGAACATCAGGGGTGTAGGATGCATTTTACGTGCCTAAAATCTTTTTGGGAATTTCAGTGGTCTAGGATGCGGGTTAATGCCCCTTTCTGGCTGCAAATGTTTTTGGGACATTCAGAGCTCTCTGGCACAGTTTTTGGGCCAACAACATTTTCTGGACTTTAGGGGGTCGAGGATGCCTGTAAACCACTTATTTGGGCCTCCAAAGTTTTCAACATTTTTGCAGGCCTAAGATGCATTTTAAGGCCTTTTTTGGGCTGCTAGCATATTCTGAACTTCAGGGGTGTAGGATGCATTTTACGTGCCTAAAATCTTTTTGGAAATTTCAGTGGTCTAGGATGCGGGTTAATGCCCCTTTCAGGTTGCAAATGTTTTTGGGACATTCAGAGCTCTCTGACACCGTTTTTGGGCCACCAACATTTTCTGGACTTTAGTGGGTCTAGGATGCTTGTAAACCTCTTTTTTGGTCCTCCAAAGTTTTCAACATTTTTGCAGGCCTAAGATGCATTTGTAGGCCTTTTTTGGGCTGCTGACATATTCTGAACTTTCAGGGGTGTAGGATGCATTTTTCGTGCCCAAAAAATTTTGGGAAATTCAGTGGTCTAGAATGCAGGTTAATGCCCCTTTCAGGTTGCAAAAGCTTTTGGGACATTCAGAGCTCTCCCGCACAGTTTTTGGGCCACAAACATTTTCTGATTTTCTGGACTTCAGGGGGTCTAGGGTGCCCGTCTTAGGCCTTTCAACATTTTTGCAGGCCTAAAATGCATTTTAAGGCCTTCTTTGAGCTGCTAACATATTCTGAACTTTCAGGGGCGTAGGATGCATTTTTCGTGCCCAAAACATTTTTGGGAAATTCAGTGGTCTAGAATGCGGGTTAATGCCCCTTTCAGGTTGCAAATGATTTTGGGACATTCAGAGTTCTCTGGCACAGTTTTTGGGCCACCAACATTTTCTGGACTTTACGGGTTCTAGGATGCCTGTAAACCCCTTTTTTGGGCCTCCAAAGTTATCAACATTTTTGCAGGCCTAAGATGCATTTTAAAGCATTTTTGGGATGCTAACATATTCTGAACTTTTAGGGGTATAGGAAGGATTTTTATGTGCCAAAAATATTTTTGGGAATTTCAGTGGTCTAGAATGCGGTTTAATGCCCCTTTCAGGCTGCACGTGTTTTTGGGACATTCAGAGCTCTCTGGCACAGTTTTCGGCCACCAACATTTTCTGGATTTTAGGGGGTCTAAGATTCCTGTAAACCCCTTTTTTGGACCTCCAAAGTTTTCCACATTTTTGCAGAGCTAAAATGCATTTTAAGGTTGTTTTTGGGCTGCCAACATATTCTGAACTCACAGGGGTGTAGGATGCATTTTTCGTGCCCAAAATATTTTTGGGAATTTCAGTGGTCTAGTATGTGGGTTAATGCCCCTTTCAGGCTGCACGTGTTTTTGGGACATTCAGAGCTCTCTGGCACAGTTTTCGGGCCACCAACATTTTCTAGACTTTAGGGGGTCTAGGATGCCTGTAAACCCCTTTTTTGGGCCTCTAAAGTTTTCAACATTTGTGCAGGCCTAAGATGCATTATAAAGCATGTGTTGGGCTGCTAACATATTCTGAACTTTCAGGGGTGTAGGATGCATTTTTCGTGCACAAAACATATTTGGGAAATTCAGTGGTCTAGAATGCGGGTTAATGCCCCTTTCAGGTTGGAAAAGTTTTTGGGACATTCAGAGCTCTCCGGCACAGTTTTTGGGCCACCAACATTTTCTGGACTTTAGGGGGTCTAGGATGCCTGTAAACCCCTTTTTGGGCCTCTAAAGTTTTCAATAATTTTGCTGGCCTAAGATGCATTTTAAGGTCTTTTTTGGGCTGCTAACATATTCTGAACTTTCAGGGGTGTAGGATGCATTTTTCATGCCCAAAATATTTTTGGGAATTTCATTGATCTAGAATGCGGGTTAATGCCCCTATCAGGCTGCAAATGTTTTTGGGACATTTAGAGCTCTCTGACACAGTTTATGGGCCACCAACATTTTCTGGACTTTTGGGGGTCTAGGATGCCTGTAAACCCCTTTTTTGGGCCTCCAAAGTTTTCAACATTTTTGCAGAGCTAAAATGCATTTTAAGGCCTTTTTTGGGATGCCAACATATTCTGAACTTTCAGGGGTGCAGTATGCATTTTCCGTGCCCAAAATATTTTTGGGAATTTCAGTGGTCTAGGATGCGGGTTAATGCCTCTTTCGGGCTGCAAATGTTTTTAGGACATTCAGAGCTCTCTGGCACAGTTTTTGGGCCACCAACATTTTCTGGACTTTAGGGGGGTCTAGGATGCTTGTAAACCCCTTTTTTGGGCCTCTAAAGTTTTCAATATTTTTGGAGGCCTAAAATGCATTTTAAGGTCGTTTTTGGGCTGCCAACATATTCTGAACTTACAGGGGTGTGGGATGCATTTTTCGTGCCCAAAATATTTTTGGGAATTTCAGTGGTCTAGTATGCGGGTTAATGCCCCTTTCGGGCTGCAATTGTTGTTGGGACATTCAGAGCTCTCTGGCACAGTTTTCAGGCCACCAACATTTTCTGGACTTTAGGGGGTCTAGGATGCCTGTAAACCCCTTTTTTGGGCCTCCAAAGTTTTCAACATTTTTGCAGGCCTAAGATGCATTTTAAAGCATTTTTTGGGCTGCTAACATATTCTGAACTTTCAGGGGTGTAGGATGCATTTTTCGTGCCCATAATATTTTTGGGAATTTCATTGGTCTAGGATGTGTGTTAATGCCCCTTTCGGGCTGCAAATGTTTTTGGGACATTCAAAGCTGTCTGGCACAGTTTTTGGGCCACCAACATTTTCTGGACTCTAGGGGGTCTAGGATGCCTGTAAACCCCTTTTTTGGGCCTCTAAAGTTTTCAATATTTTTGCTGGACTAAGATGCATTTTAAGGTCTTTTTTGGGCTGCTAACATATTCTGAACTTTCAGGGGTGTAGGATGCATTTTTCATGCCCAAAATATTTTTGGGAATTTCATTGATCTAGAATGCGGGTTAATGCCCCTATCAGGCTGCAAATGTTTTTGGGACATTTAGAGCTCTCTGACACAGTTTTTGGGCCACCAACATTTTCTGGATTTTTTGGTGTCTGGGATACCTGTAAACCCCTTTTTTGGACCTACAAAGTTTTCAACATTTTTGCAGAGCTAAAATGCATTTTAAGGCCATTTTTGGGATGCCAACATATTCAGAAGTTTCAGGGGTGTAGCATGCATTTTTCGTGCCCAAAATATTTTTGAGAATTTCAGTGGTCTAGGATGTGGGTTAATGCCCCTTTCGGGCTGCAAATGTTTTTAGGACATTCAGAGCTCTCTGGCACAGTTTTTGGGCCACCAACATTTTCTGGACTTTAGGGGGGTCTAGGATGCCTGTAAACCCTTTTTTTTGGGCCTCTAAAGTTTTCAATATTTTTGGAGGCCTAAGATGCATTTTAAGGTTGTTTTTGGGCTGCCAACATATTCTGAACTCACAGGGGTGTAGGATGCATTTTTCGTGCCCAAAATATTTTTGGGAATTTCAGTGGTCTAGTATGCGGGTTAATGCCCCTTTCGGGCTGCAAATGTTTTTGGGACATTCAGAGCTCTCTGGCACAGTTTTCGGGTCACCAACATTTTCTGGACTTTAGGGAGTCTAGGATGCCTGTAAACCCCTTTTTTGGGCCTCTAAAATTTTCAATATTTTTGGAGGCCTAAGATGCATTCTAAGGCCTTTTTTGGGATGCCAACATATTCTGAACTTTCAGGGGTGTTGGATGCATTTTTTGTGCCAAAAATATTTTTGGGAATTTCAATGGTGTTGTTGGGGCGAAGCTGGATCCCCCCCCAGGGCAGTGGGGGGCCAGCAGCCATACCCTCACCAGCTATGGGAGGCCCCAACACTTCCCATATGGCCCCCAGAAATGCAACAGAGTCCCAAGCAGGCAGCAGCATGTTTCAAACTGCATATATTTCTAGGCAAAGAAAAAAGAAAAAAAGCAAAAGAAAAGCACAGAGCATCGTGCATCGCGAGTTCAGGCGCCGTCTCCCCCGGGGCTGTCTTGCAAGTCAGTTTTATAATCACACTGCAGGCTGACCTCACAGAATTGGATCAGCTCCCAGAAACCTATCTCCTCCTGCTATTGGCTGCAAAGTGGTAGGTTACCTATGTAGCCTTTATAGAGAGCCTGATAATTGGATATTAACCTCCTGCGTCAGTGGGTTGATTTAGCTGTGCCAGTACCCATTACCTAATTCTTAACTTGTTGCAATGTGACTTTGTTCCCATAACTTTTAGCTGAACAAACAGTTCGCACCTGGGCTCTTGCTTGTTACAATTCATGTTTCAATGTTGTGCGAGTCCTTGAGAAAATGTCTTTCTTTCCCGGAAAGAAAAAAAAAGCACACTGGGTTGCCGTGATTTATTCGCATTTGTGGACAATTAAAAAATGTCTGTCTGCAGAAAGCAATTCTATCTTGAACTTGCGGCCTTGGCAGGTCGGACTGGGTTTTTGCGAGGAATGTTGATGAGGCTCCCGCAGCCAGTGTTCAGTGAGTGAAATGAACTGTCTGTGCATTTAGACAATGTTAATTCATATAGGCATTTGCAAGCCTTTAAACAGGGATTTTTGTGTTTGTAGATTCTGATATTGCAGCATTGATTCTAATGTAGCATGGAAGTTGCACTGTTGGTGAAGTGGGTGTGTTTCAGCATATTTGTCACCCATGGGTGCGCTGGGGCCTGGTTCAAATGATAAGTGCGCTCCTTGTTCTTCCTGCTGTTCTTCTATGTATGCGCTTGTGGTGAGGGGGCATGGGTTTGGTCTCGATTTTCCCTCTTCAGTCCCCCCTCTGGTCGACTTTGTCGACCACACCACCAAGCAACATTCACCTCCTTCCGGTCTGCATATCCTTGCCAATTCCTTGAAGTGTCCATAATTTTCTGCATTGTTGTGATGAACAGTACATATAGGAGTGTTCTCCTTCTGTGTTCCACCACACTCACTTCCCTTCGTACTTCCTCTGATCACAGGGAGTGGCCACCTTTATTACTGCTGGAACCATGTTGCACACCGCTATCTTAGTCCGGCTCTTCCTTTCACCATGTCTCTTATTTGCATTCCGATAACTTCTTCTGTTGTTCTCTTGCAATGTATCTCTATCTTGCACAATGGTGCTGTGCTCGGTACTCGTCCTTCCGTTATCACCTTCAAGCAACCAGGCAGTCATGATGTCATCCATTACCATGCAAGCACTAGCTAGTTCTTTGCTTTCTTTTTTCAGATGCATTTTTTGCTGATCATTCTTTGGTATGCTGGTACTTCACCCACTCATTCTTCTTTCTCGCTCGAGAAGTAATTCCCCCCTCTTTTTACTTCTCTGTCTGTTTCTCTTCTTCCGTTGTGGTGAATGTGTCACTCTTCACATCTTCCTTGGTCATCACCAACAAGGGCATGCTGATGCGCACCAATGAACACTCTCCTCCCCAATTCAGTGGTAGTTTCTCTTGATCTTTGGATGCATGTGCTCAATAGTAGTCCATAAGCAGTGATGTTCCTGCTCTCATCTCACAACTTCTCTCAACCTTCTCGCATCCAGCATGATTGTCCACTTCTTGTCACTGTTGTGCTGGTAACATAACATTGGTACCTTAACAGTACACGTCCTTCTTCAGTGAACATCTTTGCTCTTTTCTCCCACTCTGTTAGGCACTTATCATATTTTTATCTTTTTCATTTTATTTTTTCTTCTCTCTTTTTGTTTTTCTTTCTTCTTTTATTATTTATTTATTTATTTTATTTTTATTTTATTTTTTTTTCAATCTCAATGTTTCTGTCTTCCCTTGCAATCTTCTTCGCACCTTGTCATACATGGGCGTCGTGCTCTGCTGTAGTAATTTCTGTTGTAATCAATTCTCTTCCGGCATATGTTAAAGAACAGTCAGGACAGCTCTCTCCAGTGGTGTCGCTACCAATTTTGTACATGTGTGCATGTTGTTGGTCACTTCTGATATGTGTGTTATGTGTATGTTTTACTCCCCTTGTGTCTGCCTTTAACTCTCCTTACTTTAGCAGCAGCTTTTCCTTACCCACTGACGCCGTACCTTTTCCTGCTTAGGTTAGGGAATGTTAGCAGGGGATACAGCGGTAATGCTCACTATTACATATAATTTTCAAAGTACCACCCCCATTATTTCGTTTATCATTAATAGTCCCATCGTGAAGGTAAAAGTCCTTATTTGCGTGCCCATAACCACTTACGCTGCTGGGTCCTTGCAGCTGATGAGATGATAAAGTAGCCCGCCTGAAAATCGCAAGAAAAGCGTTAATACGTTAGTACTTGTTAGTAACCTCAAGCTCGGCGAACTAAACAATCACTAAGGGCAAACATCAAACCTCCCCCTGGACATTTCGTGTTTTCAACATTTCTCAATATGGGTAGGGAAAATCTTGGGCTGTTTATTCAATGGAAGCAAGGAAATATACTTCAGGGAAACATGCTCTAAGGGGTCTGAGGTTCTTGATAGGGTGGGCAATTGAGTGGGGAATGCTACACAATGTTTTAATCAGTAGGCCTCACAGTTTCTAATGGAAGATAACATTAAGGAAATTTCCTACACATTTCTAACAGCATACATACGCAACAACCTGCATGTGCGGGGAAAAGAGAAGAAACAAAACAGTGTTACAGCTGTAGGTGCACAAAATGTAATATGAAACTCAATTAAACTTTGGAAATGCGTGTGTCAGTCCCTATTCTAGTTGCTAGTGTGCGTTGGACCATGGGATGGCCATGTTTCCCTAACTCGGGAGTGTTCGTACTATTTTGCAGTTCATGAAAATCTCTTGCGTTGGCCCTGTTGGTCGTTGCTCCCTCGTTGCCAGGGTGGCCACCGCGTTGTAGGGCTTGACGCCTTACACTTCTAACAAACTCTGTCAGGAGGGGAAAATGTCCCACTGTAGTCCATAGCCATTGGGTGTTGGTTGTCCGTTGTCTTCAGGCCTGCCCTGGGTCCTTTATATCTGGCGAGAAATGAAATGGAAGCGCTTGAGACCTGAGAATTTACATATTCTTCAATTTCTTGACCTATCCTCTCTGCACTCCTCTCACTAGTGTCCTAGTGGGAGGAGCCAATGGTACACCTATGCACCATCCTGTCACCACCTGGTGGCGTTCAATGGCGGTCTGACTGTAAATTGTTACACAATTCGAAATGTACCCAGAAAATGGGTAGGCACTTAATTTATGTGAAGATACTCATTACACACTTGGATCATATATATGCAATTTGGGTGCTAGTGTACAAATGGGCCTTTGGATCTTTGTATTTACTGTGCTTTTGTTATAAGTTATTTATAGTGCGTGCCTTTGTCCCGTGGGGCATCAAGCTAAATAGGGAAACATCAGGGTGGTAAATTTGTCATATAGGGTGGCTGTGTTTCTAAATTAAGTGCACCATGTTACTTAGTTAAAATAATCGCAGGGTTTTTAAATCCTTTTTTTTTTATATGGCTCCTCTCACACTTCTCACACGTCTCAGGGCGTGCCTCGCAGTGAACTGCAGGCACTTTAAACTGGTACTAATGAAATCCGCTACCAATTTACTCCCATTCTCTCTATCCCACCCCATGTCCACTTTTTAAAGCCTACCTACTCTGTTAATTACTCATTTAATCTAGTATTGTATTACTCCACTACTGTAATTACTGTTACATTTAAACAATATATATTTCTAATTACTGTTACATTTAAACAATATATATTTCTCCCCCAATATCTGCTCTCAAATTTTAATACAACCATTATTCTCCAGTTCGTGCAGCAATGACCTCTTTCCCTATGTGTGTTAATGCACCTTTCAGGCTGCACATGTTTTTGTGACATTCGGAGCTCTCTGACACCGTTTTTGGGCCACCAACATTTTCTGGACTTTAGAGGGTCTAGGATGCATGTAAACCCCTTTTTTGGGCCTCTAAAGTTTTCAATATTTTTGGAGGCCTAAAATGCATTTTAAAGCATTTTTGGGCTGCTAACATATTCTGAACTCACAGGGGTGTACGATGCATTTTTCGTGCCAAAAATATTTTTGGGAACTTCAGTGGTCTAGGATGCGGTTTAATGCCCCTTTCAGGCTGCATGTGTTTTTGGGACATTCAGAGCTCTCTGGCACAGTTTTCGGCCACCAACATTTTCTGGATTTTAGGGGGTCTAAGATGCGTAAACCCCTTTTTTGGGCCTCCAAAGTTATCAACATTTGTGCAGGCCTAAGATGCATTTTAAAGCATTTTTTGGGCTGCTAACATATTCTGAACTTTCAGGGGTGTAGGATGCATTTTTCGTGCACAAAACATTTTTGGGGAATTCAGTGGTCTAGAATGCGGGTTAATGCCCCTTTCAGGCTGCAAATGTTTTTGGGACATTAAGAGCTCTCTGACACATTTTTTGGGCAACCAACATTTTCTGGACTTTAGGGGGTCTAGGATGCCTGTACACCCCTTTTTTTGGGCCTCCAAAGTTTTCAACATTTTTGCACGGCTAAGATGCGTTTTAGGGCCTTTTCGGGGATGCCAACATATTCTGAACTTTCAGGGGTGTAGGATGCATTTTTTTGCCCAAAATTTTTTTGGGCATTTCAGTGGTCTAGGATGCGGGTTAATGCCCCTTTCAGGCTGCAAATGTTTTTGGGACATTAAGAGCTCTCTGACACATTTTTTGGGCCACCAACATTTTCTGGACTTTAGGGGGTCTAGGATGCCTGTAAACCCCTTTTTTGGGCCTGCAAAGTTTTCAACATTTTTGCAGGCCTAAAATGCATTTTAAGGCCTTCTTTGGGCTGCTAACATATTCTGAACTTTCAGGGGTGTAGGATGCATTTTAAGTGCCCAAAACATGTTTGGGAAATTCAGTGGTCTAGAATGCGGGTTAATGCCCCTTTCAGGTTGCAAATGTTTTTGGAACATTCAGAGCTCTCCGGCACAGTTTTTGGGCCACCAACATTTTCTGATTTTCTGGACTTCAGGGGGTCTAGGGTGCCTGTCTTAGGCCTTTCAACATTTTTGCAGGCCTAAGATGCATTTTAAAGCCTTTTTTGGGATGCTAACATATTCTGAACTTTCAGGGGTATAGGATGCATTTTTCGTGCCCAAAAAAGTTTTGTGAAATTCAGTGGTCTAGAATGCGGGTTAATGCACCTTTCAGGCTCTAAATGTTTTTGGGACATTCAGAGCTCTCCGGCACAGTTTTTGGGCCACCAGCATTTTCTGACTTTAGGGGGTCTAGGATGCCTGTAAACCCCTTTTTTGGGCCTCTACAGTTTTCAATATTTTTGCTGGCCTAAGATGCATTTTAAGGTCTTTTTTGGGCTGCTAACATATTCTGAACTTTCAGGGGTGTAGGATGCATTTTTCATGCCCAAAATATTTTTGGGAATTTCATTGATCTAGAATGCGGGTTAATGCCCCTATCAGGCTGCAAATGTGTTTGGGACATTTAGAGCTCTCTGACACAGTTTATGGGCCACCAACATTTTCTGGACTTTTGGGGGTCTAGGATGCCTGTAAACCCCTTTTTTGGGCCTCCAAAGTTTTCAACATTTTTGCAGAGCTAAAATGCATTTTAAGGCCTTTTTTGGGATGCCAACATATTCTGAACTTTCAGGGGTGCAGCATGCATTTTCCGTGCCCAAAATATTTTTGGGAATTTCAGTGGTCTAGGATGCGGGTTAATGCCTCTTTCGGGCTGCAAATGTTTTTAGGACATTCAGAGCTCTCTGGCACAGTTTTTGGGCCACCCACATTTTCTGGACTTTAGGGGGGTCTAGGATGCCTGTAAACCCCTTTTTTGGGCCTCCAAAGTTTTCAACATTTTTGCAGGCCTAAGATGCATTTTAAAGCATTTTATGGGCTGCTAACATATTCTGAACTTTCAGGGGTGTAGGATGCATTTTTCGTGCCCATAATATTTTTGGGAATTTCATTGGTCTAGGATGTGTGTTAATGCCCCTATCGGGCTGCAAATGTTTTTGGGACATTCAAAGCTCTCTGGCACAGTTTTTGGGCCACCAACATTTTCTGGACTTTAGGGGGGTCTAGGATGCCTGTAAACCCCTTTTTTGGGCCTCTAAAGTTTTCAATATTTTTGCTGGGCTAAGATGCATTTTAAGGTCTTTTTTGGGCTGCTAACATATTCTGAACTTTCAGGGGTGTAGGATGCATTTTTCATGCCCAAAATATTTTTGGGAATTTCATTGATCTAGAATGCGGGTTAATGCCCCTATCAGGCTGCAAATGTTTTTGGGAAATTTAGAGCTCTCTGACACAGTTTTTGGGCCACCAACATTTTCTGGACTTTTGGGGGTCTGGGATACCTGTAAACCCCTTTTTTGGACCTCCAAAGTTTTCCACATTTTTGCAGAGCTAAAATGCATTTTAAGGCCTTTTTTGGGATGCCAACATATTCAGAACTTTCAGGGGTGTAGCATGCATTTTTCGTGCCCAAAATATTTTTGAGAATATCAGTGGTCTAGGATGCGGGTTAATGCCCCTTTTGGGCTGCAAATGTTTTTAGGACATTCAGAGCTCTCTGGCACAGTTTTTGGGCCACCAACATTTTCTGGACTTTAGGGGGGTCTAGGATGCCTGTAAACCCCTTTTTTTGGGCCTCTAAAGTTTTCAATATTTTTGGAGGCCTAAGATGCATTTTAAGGTTGTTTTTGGGCTGCCAACATATTCTGAACTCACAGGGGTGTAGGATGCATTTTTCGTGCCCAAAATATTTTTGGGAATTTCAGTATGCGGGTTAATGCCCCTTTCGGGCTGCAAATGTTTTTGGGACATTCAGAGCTCTCTGGCACAGTTTTCGGGCCACCAACATTTTCTGGACTTTAGGGGGTCTAGGATGCCTGTAAACCCCTTTTTTGGGGGCTCCAAAGTTTTCAACATTTTTGCACGGCTAAGATGCATTTTAAGGCCTTTTTGGGGATGCCAACATATTCTGAACTTTCAGGGGTGTAGGATGCATTTTATGTGCCCAAAATATTTGTGAGCATTTCAGTGGTCTAGGATGCGGGTTAATGCCCCTTTCAGGCTGCAAATGTTTTTGGGACATTTAGAGCTCTCTGACACAGTTTTTGGGCCACCAACATTTTCTGGACTTTTGGGGGTCTAGGATGCCTGTTAACCCCCTTTTTGAGCCTCCAAAGTTTTCAACATTTTAGCAGGCCTAAGATGCATTCTAAGGCCTGTTTTGGGCTGCTAACATATTCTGAACATCAGGGGTGTAGGATGCATTTTTCGTGGCCAAAATATTTTTGGGAACTTCAGTGGTCTAGGATGCGGGTTAATGCCCCTTTCAGGTTGCAAAGGTTTTTGGGACATTCAGCGCTCTCTCACGCAGTTTTTGGGCCACCAACATCTTCTGGACTTTAGGGGGTCTAGGATGCCTGTAAACCCCTTTTTTAGGCCTCCAAAGTTTTCAACATTTTTGCAGGGCTAAGATGCATTTTAAGGCCTTTTTTGGGATGCCAACATATTCTGAACTTACAGGGGTTTAGGATGCATTTTTGGTGCCCAACATATTTTTGGGAATTTCAGTGGTCTAGTATGCGGGTTAATGCCCCTTTTCGGGCTGCACATGTTTTTGGGACATTCAGAGCTTTCGGGCTGCACATGTTTTTGGGACATTCAGAGCTCTCTGGCACAGTTTTTGGGCCACCAACATTTTCTGTACTTTGGGGGGTCTAGGATGCCTGTAAACCCCTTTTTTGGGCCTCCAAAGTTTTCAACATTTTTGCATGCCTAAGATGCATTCTAAGGCCTGTTTTGGGCTGCTAACATATTCTGAACATCAGGGGTGTAGGATGCATTTCACGTGCCTAAAATCTTTTTGGGAATTTCAGTGGTCTAGGAAGCGGGTTAATGCCCCTTTCGGGCTGCAAATGTTTTTGGGACATTCAGAGCTCTCTGGTACAGTTTTCGGCCACCAACATTTTCTGGATTTTAGGGGGTCTAAGATGCGTAAACCCCTTTTTTGGGCCTCCAAAGTTATCAACATTTGGCCAGGCCTAAGATGCATTTTAAAGCATTTTTTGGGCTGCTAACACATTCTGAACTTTCAGGAGTGTAGGATGCATTTTTCGTGCACAAAACATTTTTGGGAAATTCAGTGGTCTAGAATGCGGGTTAATGCCCCTTTCAGGTTGCAAAAGTTTTTGGGACATTCAGAGCTCTCCGGCACAGTTTTTGGGCCACCAACATTTTCTGGACTTTAGGGGGTCTAGGATGCCTGTAAACCCCTTTTTTTGGGCCTCCAAAGTTTTCAACATTTTTGCACGGCTAAGATGCATTTTAGGGCCTTTTTGGGGATGCCAACATATTCTGAACTTTCAGGAGTGTAGGATGCATTTTTTGTGCCCAAAATATTTTTGGGAATTTCAGTGGTCTAGGATGCGGGTTAGTGCCCTTTCAGGCTACAAATGTTTTTGGGACATTAAGAGCTCTCTGACACATTTTTTGGGCAACCAACATTTTCTCGACTTTTGGGGGTCTAGGATGCCTGTTAACCCCCTTTTTGGGCCTCCAACGTTTTCAACATTTTTGCAGGCCTAAAACGCATTTTAAGGCCTTTTTTGGGCTGCTAACATATTCTGAACTTTCAGGGGTGTAGGATGCATTTTTCGTGCCCAAAATATTTTTGGGAATTTCAGAGGTCAAGGATGTGGGTTAATGCCCCTTTCAGGCTGCAAATGCTTTTAGAACATTCAGAGCTCTCTGACACAGTTTTTTGGCCACCAACATTTTCTGGACTTTAGGGGGTCTAGGATGCCTGTAAACCCCTTTTTTGGGCCTGCAAAGTTTTCAACATTTTTGCAGGCCTAAGATGCATTTTAAGGCCTTCTTTGGGCCGCTAACATATTCTGAACTTTCAGGGGTGTAGGATGCATTTTTCGTGCCCAAAACATTTTTGGGAAATTCAGTGGTCTAGAATGCGGGTTAATGCCCCTTTTAGGTTGCAAATGTTTTTGGGACATTCAGAGCTCTCGGCACAGTTTTTGGGCCACCAACATTTTCTGATTTTCTGGACTTCAGGCGGTCTAGGGTGCCTGTCTTAGGCCTTTCAACATTTTTGCAGGCCTAACATGCATTTTAAAGCCTTTTTTGGGATGCTAACATATTCTGAACTTTCAGGGGTATAGGATGCATTTTTCGTGCCCAAAATATTTTTGGGGAAATTCAGTGGTCTAGAATACGGGTTAATGCACCTTTCAGGCTCTAAATGTTTTTGGGACATTCAGAGCTCTCTGGCACAATTTTTGGGCCACCAACATTTTCTGGACTTTACGGGTTCTAGGATGCCTGTTAACCCGCTTTTTGGGCCTCCAAAGTTTTCAACATTTTTGCAGGCCTAAGACTCATTTTAAGGCCTTTTTTGGGCTGCTAACATATTCTGAACTTTCAGGGGTGTAGGATGCATTTTTTGTGCCCAAAATATTTTTGGGAATTTCAGAGGTCTAGGATGTGGGTTAATGCCCCTTTCAGGCTGCAAATGTTTTTAGAACATTCAGAGCTCTCTGACACAGTTTTTGGGCCACCAACATTTTCTGGACTTTAGGGGGTCTAGGATGCATATAAACCCCTTTTTTGGGCCTGCAAAGTTTTCAACATTTTTGCAGGCCTAAGATGCATTTTAAGGCCTTCTTTGGGCTGCTAACATATTCTGAACTTTCAGGGGTGTAGGATGCATTTTTTGTGCCCAAAACATTTTTGGGAAATTCAGTGGTCTAGAATGCGGGTTAATGCCCCTTTCAGGTTGCAAATGTTTTTGGGACATTCAGAGCTCTCGGCACAGTTTTTGGGCCACCAACATTTTCTGATTTTCTGGACTTCAGGGGGGCTAGGGTGCCTGTCTTAGGCCTTTCAACATCTTTGCAGGCCTAAGATGCATTTTAAAGCCTTTTTTGGGATGCTAACATATTCTGAACTTTCAGGGGTATAGGATGCATTTTTCGTGCCCAATATATTTTTGGGGAAATGCAGTGGTCTAGAATGCGGGTAAATGCACCTTTCAGGCTCTAAATGTTTTTGGGACATTCAGAGCTCTCTGGCACAATTTTTGGGCCACCAACATTTTCTGGACTTTACGGGTTCTAGGATGCCTGTTAACCCGCTTTTTGGGCCTCCAAAGTTTTCAACATTTTTGCAGGCCTAAGACTCATTTTAAGGCCTTTTTTGGGCTGCTAACATATTCTGAACTTTCAGGGGTGTAGGATGCATTTTTTGTGCCCAAAATATTTTTGGGAATTTCAGAGGTCTAGGATGTGGGTTAATGCCCCTTTCAGGCTGCAAATGTTTTTAGAACATTCAGAGCTCTCTGACACAGTTTTTGGGCCACCAACATTTTCTGGACTTTAGGGGGTCTAGGATGCATATAAACCCCTTTTTTGGGCCTGCAAAGATTTCAACATTTTTGCAGGCCTAAGATGCATTTTAAGGCCTTCTTTGGGCTGCTAACATATTCTGAACTTTCAGGGGTGTAGGATGCATTTTTTGTGCCCAAAACATTTTTGGGAAGTTCAGTGGTCTAGAATGCGGGTTAATGCCCCTTTCAGGTTGCAAATGTTTTTGGGACATTCAGAGCTCTCGGCACAGTTTTTGGGCCACCAACATTTTCTGATTTTCTGGACTTCAGGGGGGCTAGGGTGCCTGTCTTGGGCCTTTCAACATCTTTGCAGGCCTAAGATGCATTTTAAAGCCTTTTTTGGGATGCTAACATATTCTGAACTTTCAGGGGTATAGGATGCATTTTTCGTGCCCAATATATTTTTGGGGAAATGCAGTGGTCTAGAATGCGGGTAAATGCACCTTTCAGGCTCTAAATGTTTTTGGGACATTCAGAGCTCTCTGGCACAATTTTTGGGCCACCAACATTTTCTGGACCTTACGGGTTCTAGGATGCCTGTAAACCCCTTTTTTGGGCCTCCAAAGTTATCAACATTTTTGCAGGCCTAAGATGCATTTTAAAGCATTTTTGGGATGCTAACATATTCTGAACTTTTAGGGGTATAGGATGCATTTTTCGTGCCAAAAATATTTTTGGGAATTTCAGTTTATCTAGGATGCGGTTTAATGCCCCTTTCAGGCTGCACATGTTTTTGGGACATTCAGAGCTCTCTGGCACAGTTTTCGGGCCACCAACATTTTCTGGTCTTTAGGGGGTCTAGGATGCCTGTAAACCCCTTTTTTGGGCCTCTAAAGTTTTCAATATTTTTGCTGGCATAAGATGCATTTTAAGGTCTTTTTTGGGCTGCTAACATATTCTGAACTTTCAGGGGTGTAGAATGCATTTTTCATGCCCAAAATATTTTTGGGAATTTCATTGATCTAGAATGCGGGTTAATGCCCCTTTCAGGCTGCACATGTTTTTGGGACATTCAGAGCTCTCTGGCACAGTTTTTGGGCCACCAACATTTTCTGGACTTTAGGGGGTATAGGATGCCTGTAAACCCCTTTTTTTGGGCCTCCAAAGTTTTCAACATTTTTGCACGGATAAGATACATTTTAAGGCCTTTTTGGTAATGCCAACATATTCTGAACTTTCAGGGGTGTAGGATGCATTTTTCGTGCCCAAAACATGTTTGGGAAATTCAGTGGTCTAGAATGCGGGTTAATGCCCCTTTCAGGTTGCACATGTTTTTGGGACATTCAGAGCTCTCTGGCACAGTTTTCGGGCCACCAACATTTTCTGGACTTTAGGGGGTCTAGGATGCCTGTAAACCTCTTTTTTGGGCCTCTAAAGTTTTCAACATTTTTGCAGGCCTAAGATGCATTTTAAAGCATTTTTGGGATGCTAACATATTCTGAAGTTTTAGGGGTATAGGATGCATTTTTCGTGCCAAAAATATTTTTGGGAATTTCAGTGGTCTAGGATGCAGTTTAATGCCCCTTTCAGGCTGCACATGTTTTTGGGACATTCAGAGCTCTCTGGCACAGTTTTCGGGCCACCAACATTTTCTGGACTTTAGGGGGTCTAGGATGCCTGTAAACCTCTTTTTTGGGCCTCTAAAGTTTTCAATATTTTTGCTGGCATAAGATGCATTTTAGGGCCTTTTTGGGGATGCCAACATATTCTGAACTTTCAGGGGTGTAGGATGCATTTTTTGTGCCCAAAATATTTTTGGGAATTTCAGTGGTCTAGGATGCGGGTTAATGCCCCTTTCAGGCTGCAAATGTTTTTGGGACATTAAGAGCTCTCTGACACATTGTTTGGGCAACCAACATTTTCTCGACTTTTGGGGGTCTAGGATGCCTGTTAACCCCCTTTTTGGGCCTCCAAAGTTTTTAACATTTTTGCAGGCCTAAGACGCATTTTAAGGTCTTTTTTGGGCTGCTAACATATTCTGAACTTTCAGGGGTGTAGAATGCATTTTTCATGCCCAAAATATTTTTGGGAATTTCATTGATCTAGAATGCGGGTTAATGCCCCTATCAGGCTGCAAAAGTTTTTGGGCCATTCAGAGCTCTCCGGCACAGTTTTTGGGCCACCAACATTTTCTGGACTTTAGGGGGTCTAGGATGCCTGCAAACCCCTTTTTTTGGGCCTCCAAAGTTTACAACATTTTTGCACGGATAAGATGCATTTTAAGGCCTTTTTGGGGATGCCAACATATTCTGAACTTTCAGGGTTGTAGGATGCATTTTTCGTGCCCAAAACATGTTTGGGAAATTCAGTGGTCTAGAATGCGGGTTAATGCCCCTTTCAGGTTGCAAATGTTTTTGGGACATTCAGAGCTCTCCGGCACAGTTTTTGGGCCACCAACATTTTCTGATTTTCTGGACTTCAGGGGGTCTAGGGTGCCTGTCTTAGGCCTTTCAACATTTTTGCAGGCCTAAGATGCATTTTAAAGCTTTTTTTGGGATGCTAACATATTCTGAACTTTCAGGGGTATAGGATGCATTTTTCGTGCCCAAAAAAGTTTTGTGAAATTCAGTGGTCTAGAATGCAGGTTAATGCACCTTTCAGGCTCTAAATGTTTTTGGGACATTCAGAGCTCTCCGGCACAGTTTTTGGGCCACCAGCATTTTTTGACTTTAGGGGGTCTAGGATGCCTGTAAACCCCTTTTTTGGGCCTCTAAAGTTTTCAATATTTTTGCTGGCCTAAGATGCATTTTAAGGTCTTTTTTGGGCTGCCAACATATTCTGAACTTTCAGGGGTGTAGGATGCATTTTTCATGCCCAAAATATGTTTGGGAATATCAGTGGTCTAGGGTGCGGTTTAATGCACCTTTCAGGCTGCACGTGTTTTTGTGACATTCGGAGCTCTCTGACACCGTTTTTGGGCCACCAACATTTTCTGGACTTTAGGGGGTCTAGGATGCCTGTAAACCCCTTTTTTGGGCCTCCAAAGTTTTCAACAATTTTGCATGCCTAAGATGCATTCTAATGCCTGTTTTGGGCTGCTAACATATTCTGAACATCAGGGGTGTAGGATGCATTTTACGTGCCTAAAATCTTTTTGGGAATTTCAGTGGTCTAGGATGCGGGTTAATGCCCCTTTCGGGCTGCAAATGTTTTTGGGACATTCAGAGCTCTCTGACACCGTTTTTGGGCCACCAACATTTTCTGGACTTTAGTGGGTCTAGGATGCCTGTAAACCTCTTTTTTGGTCCTCCAAAGCTTTCAACATTTTTGCAGGCCTAAGATGCATTTGTAGGCCTTTTTTGGGCTGCTGACATATTCTGAACGTTCAGGGGTGTAGGATGCATTTTTCGTGCCCAAAACATTTTTGGGAAATTCAGTGGT
This sequence comes from Ambystoma mexicanum, assembly GCF_040938575.1. NCBI lineage: Eukaryota > Metazoa > Chordata > Amphibia > Caudata > Ambystomatidae > Ambystoma > Ambystoma mexicanum. Next base: position 606,061,694 of record NC_090940.1, read on the forward strand.
CTAGAATGCAGGTTAATGCCCCTTTCAGGTTGCAAATGTTTTTGGGACATTCAGAGCTCTCCGGCACAGTTTTTGGGCCACCAACATTTTTTAGACTTTAGAGGTTCTAGGATGCCTGTCTTAGGCCTTTGAACATTTTTGCAGGCCTAAGATGCATTTTAAAGCCTTTTTTGGGATGCTAACATATTCTGAACTTTCAGGGGTGTATGATGCAGTTTTCGTGCAAAAATATTTTTGGGAATTTCAGTGGTCTAGGATGTGGTTTAATGCCCCTTTCGGGCTGCACATGTTTTTGGGACATTCAAAGCTCTCTGACAAAGTTTTTGGACCACCAACATTTTCTGGACTTCAGGGGTTCTAGGATGCCTGTAAACCCCTTTTTTGGGCCTCCAAAGTTTTCAACATTTTTGCAGGGCTAAGATGCATTTTAAGGCCTTTTTTGGGATGCCAACATATTCTGAACTTACAGGGGTGTAGGATGCATTTTTCATGGCCAACAAATTTTTGGGAATTTCAGTGGTCTAGTATGCGGGTTAATGCCCCTTTCGGGCTGCAAATGTTTTTGGGACATTCAGAGCTCTCTGGCACAGTTTTTGAGCCACCAACATTTTCTGGACTTTGGGGGGTCTAGGATGCCTGTAAACCCCTTTTTTGGGCCTCCAAAGTTTTCAACATTTTTGCATGCCTAAGATGCATTCTAAGGCCTTTTTTGGGCTGCTAACATATTCTGAACATCAACGGTGTAGGATGCATTTTACGTGCCTAAAATCTTTTTGGGAATTTCAGTGGTCTAGGATGCGGGTTAATGCCCCTTTCGGGCTGCAAATGTTTTTGGGACATTCAGAGCTCTCTGGCACAGTTTTTGGGCCACCAACATTTTCTGGACTTTAGGGGGTCTAGGATGCCCGTAACCCCTTTTTTGGGCCTCAAATGTTTTCAACATTTTTGCAGGCCTAAAATGCATTTTAAGGCCTTTTTGGGCTGCTAACATATTCTGAACATCAGGGGTGTAGGATGCATTTTACGTGCCTAAAATCTTTTTGGGAATTTCCGTGGTCTAGGATGCGGGTTAATGCCCCTTTCGGGCTGCAAATGTTTTTGGGACATTCAGAGCTCTCTGGCACATTTTTTGGGCCACCAACATTTTCTGGACTTTAGGGGTTCGAGGATGCCTGTAAACCCCTTATTTGCGCCTCCAAAGTTTTCAACATTTTTGCAGGCCTAAAATGCATTTTAAGGCCTTTTTTGGGCTGCTAACATATTCTGAACATCAGGGGTGTAGGATGCATTTTACGTGCCTAAAATCTTTTTGGGAATTTCAGTGGTCTAGGATGCGGGTTAATGCCCCTTTCCGGTTGCAAATGTTTTTGGGACATTCAGAGCTCTCTGACACAGTTTTTGGGCCACCAACATTTTCTGGACTTTAGGGGGTCTAGGATGCCCGTAACCCCTTATTTGGGCCTCAAATGTTTTCAACATTTTTGCAGGCCTAAGATGCATTTTAAGGCCTTTTTTGGGCTGCTAACATATTCTGAACATCAGGGGTGTAGGATGCATTTTACGTGCCTAAAATCTTTTTGGGAATTTCAGTGGTCTAGGAAGCGGGTTAATGCCCCTTTCGGACTGCATATGTTTTTGGGACATTCAGAGCTCTCTGGCACAGTTTTCGGCCACCAACATTTTCTGGATTTTAGGGGGTCTAAGATGCGTAAACCCCTTTTTTGTCCTCCAAAGTTAACAACATTTGGCCAGGCCTAAGATGCATTTTAAAGCATTTTTTGGGCTGCTAACACATTCTGAACTTTCAGGGGTGTAGGATGCATTTTTCGTGCACAAAACATTTTTGGGAAATTCAGTGGTCTAGAATGCGGGTTAATGCCCCTTTCAGGTTGCAAAAGTTTTTGGGACATTCAGAGCTCTCCGGCACAGTTTTTGGGCCACCAACATTTTCTGGACTTAAGGGGGTCTAGGATGCCTGTAAACCCCTTTTTTTGGGCCTCCAAAGTTTTCAACATTTTTGCACGGCTAAGATGCATTTTAGGGCCTTTTTGGGGATGCCAACATATTCTGAACTTTCAGGAGTGTAGGATGCATTTTTTGTGCCCAAAATATTTTTGGGAATTTCAGTGGTCTAGGATGCGGGTTAATGCCCTTTCAGGCTACAAATGTTTTTGGGACATTAAGAACTCTCTGACACATTTTTTGGGCAACCAACATTTTCTCGACTTTTGGGGGTCTAGGATGCCTGTTAACCCCCTTTTTGGGCCTCCAACGTTTTCAACATTTTTGCAGGCCTAAGACGCATTTTAAGGCCTTTTTTGGGCTGCTAACATATTCTGAACTTTCAGGGGTGTAGGATGCATTTTTCGTGCCCAAAATATTTTTGGGAATTTCAGAGGTCTAGGATGTGGGTTAATTCCCCTTTCAGGCTGCAAATGTTTTTAGAACATTCAGAGCTCTCTGACACAGTTTTTGGGCCACCAACATTTTCTGGACTTTAGGGGGTCTAAGATGCCTGTACACCCCTTTTTTGGGCCTGCAAAGTTTTCAACATTTTTGCAGGCCTAAGATGCATTTTAAGGCCTTCTTTGGGCTGCCAACATATTCTGAACTTTCAGGGGTGTAGGATGCATTTTTCGTGCCCAAAATATTTTTGGGAATTTCAGAGGTCTAGGATGTGGGTTAATTCCCCTTTCAGGCTGCAAATGTTTTTAGAACATTCAGAGCTCTCTGACACAGTTTTTGGGCCACCAACATTTTCTGGACTTTACGGGTTCTAGGATGCCTGTAAACCCCTTTTTTGGGCCTCCAAAGTTATCAACATTTTTGCAGGCCTAAGATGCATTTTAAAGCATTTTTGGGATGCTAACATATTCTGAAGTTTTAGGGGTATAGGATGCATTTTTCGTGCCAAAAATATTTTTGGGAATTTCAGTGGTCTAGGATGCAGTTTAATGCCCCTTTCAGGCTGCACATGTTTTTGGGACATTCAGAGCTCTCTGGCACAGTTTTCGGGCCACCAACATTTTCTGGACTTTAGGGGGTCTAGGATGCCTGTAAACCTCTTTTTTGGGCCTCTAAAGTTTTCAATATTTTTGCTGGCATAAGATGCATTTTAGGGCCTTTTTGGGGATGCCAACATATTCTGAACTTTCAGGGGTGTAGGATGCATTTTTTGTGCCCAAAATATTTTTGGGAATTTCAGTGGTCTAGGATGCGGGTTAATGCCCCTTTCAGGCTGCAAATGTTTTTGGGACATTAAGAGCTCTCTGACACATTGTTTGGGCAACCAACATTTTCTCGACTTTTGGGGGTCTAGGATGCCTGTTAACCCCCTTTTTGGGCCTCCAAAGTTTTTAACATTTTTGCAGGCCTAAGACGCATTTTAAGGTCTTTTTTGGGCTGCTAACATATTCTGAACTTTCAGGGGTGTAGAATGCATTTTTCATGCCCAAAATATTTTTGGGAATTTCATTGATCTAGAATGCGGGTTAATGCCCCTATCAGGCTGCAAAAGTTTTTGGGCCATTCAGAGCTCTCCGGCACAGTTTTTGGGCCACCAACATTTTCTGGACTTTAGGGGGTCTAGGATGCCTGTAAACCCCTTTTTTTGGGCCTCCAAAGTTTACAACATTTTTGCACGGATAAGATGCATTTTAAGGCCTTTTTGGGGATGCCAACATATTCTGAACTTTCAGGGTTGTAGGATGCATTTTTCGTGCCCAAAACATGTTTGGGAAATTCAGTGGTCTAGAATGCGGGTTAATGCCCCTTTCAGGTTGCAAATGTTTTTGGGACATTCAGAGCTCTCCGGCACAGTTTTTGGGCCACCAACATTTTCTGATTTTCTGGACTTCAGGGGGTCTAGGGTGCCTGTCTTAGGCCTTTCAACATTTTTGCAGGCCTAAGATGCATTTTAAAGCTTTTTTTGGGATGCTAACATATTCTGAACTTTCAGGGGTATAGGATGCATTTTTCGTGCCCAAAAAAGTTTTGTGAAATTCAGTGGTCTAGAATGCAGGTTAATGCACCTTTCAGGCTCTAAATGTTTTTGGGACATTCAGAGCTCTCCGGCACAGTTTTTGGGCCACCAGCATTTTTTGACTTTAGGGGGTCTAGGATGCCTGTAAACCCCTTTTTTGGGCCTCTAAAGTTTTCAATATTTTTGCTGGCCTAAGATGCATTTTAAGGTCTTTTTTGGGCTGCCAACATATTCTGAACTTTCAGGGGTGTAGGATGCATTTTTCATGCCCAAAATATGTTTGGGAATATCAGTGGTCTAGGGTGCGGTTTAATGCACCTTTCAGGCTGCACGTGTTTTTGTGACATTCGGAGCTCTCTGACACCGTTTTTGGGCCACCAACATTTTCTGGACTTTAGGGGGTCTAGGATGCCTGTAAACCCCTTTTTTGGGCCTCCAAAGTTTTCAACAATTTTGCATGCCTAAGATGCATTCTAATGCCTGTTTTGGGCTGCTAACATATTCTGAACATCAGGGGTGTAGGATGCATTTTACGTGCCTAAAATCTTATTGGGAATTTCAGTGGTCTAGGATGCGGGTTAATGCCCCTTTCGGGCTGCAAATGTTTTTGGGACATTCAGAGCTCTCTGACACCGTTTTTGGGCCACCAACATTTTCTGGACTTTAGTGGGTCTAGGATGCCTGTAAACCTCTTTTTTGGTCCTCCAAAGCTTTCAACATTTTTGCAGGCCTAAGATGCATTTGTAGGCCTTTTTTGGGCTGCTGACATATTCTGAACGTTCAGGGGTGTAGGATGCATTTTTCGTGCCCAAAACATTTTTGGGAAATTCAGTGGTCTAGAATGCAGGTTAATGCCCCTTTCAGGTTGCAAATGTTTTTGGGACATTCAGAGCTCTCCGGCACAGTTTTTGGGCCACCAACATTTTTTAGACTTTAGAGGTTCTAGGATGCCTGTCTTAGGCCTTTGAACATTTTTGCAGGCCTAAGATGCATTTTAAAGCCTTTTTTGGGATGCTAACATATTCTGAACTTTCAGGGGTGTATGATGCAGTTTTCGTGCAAAAATATTTTTGGGAATTTCAGTGGTCTAGGATGCGGTTTAATGCCCCTTTCGGGCTGCACATGTTTTTGGGACATTCAAAGCTCTCTGACAAAGTTTTTGGACCACCAACATTTTCTGGACTTCAGGGGTTCTAGGATGCCTGTAAAACCCTTTTTTGGGCCTCCAAAGTTTTCAACATTTTTGCAGGGCTAAGATGCATTTTAAGGCCTTTTTTGGGATGCCAACATATTCTGAACTTACAGGGGTGTAGGATGCATTTTTCATGGCCAACAAATTTTTGGGAATTTCAGTGGTCTAGTATGCGGGTTAATGCCCCTTTCGGGCTGCAAATGTTTTTGGGACATTCAGAGCTCTCTGGCACAGTTTTTGAGCCACCAACATTTTCTGGACTTTGGGGGGTCTAGGATGCCTGTAAACCCCTTTTTTGGGCCTCCAAAGTTTTCAACATTTTTGCATGCCTAAGATGCATTCTAAGGCCTTTTTTGGGCTGCTAACATATTCTGAACATCAACGGTGTAGGATGCATTTTACGTGCCTAAAATCTTTTTGGGAATTTCAGTGGTCTAGGATGCGGGTTAATGCCCCTTTCGGGCTGCAAATGTTTTTGGGACATTCAGAGCTCTCTGGCACAGTTTTTGGGCCACCAACATTTTCTGGACTTTAGGGGGTCTAGGATGCCCGTAACCCCTTTTTTGGGCCTCAAATGTTTTCAACATTTTTGCAGGCCTAAAATGCATTTTAAGGCCTTTTTGGGCTGCTAACATATTCTGAACATCAGGGGTGTAGGATGCATTTTACGTGCCTAAAATCTTTTTGGGAATTTCCGTGGTCTAGGATGCGGGTTAATGCCCCTTTCGGGCTGCAAATGTTTTTGGGACATTCAGAGCTCTCTGGCACATTTTTTGGGCCACCAACATTTTCTGGACTTTAGGGGGTCGAGGATGCCTGTAAACCCCTTATTTGCGCCTCCAAAGTTTTCAACATTTTTGCAGGCCTAAAATGCATTTTAAGGCCTTTTTTGGGCTGCTAACATATTCTGAACATCAGGGGTGTAGGATGCATTTTACGTGCCTAAAATCTTTTTGGGAATTTCAGTGGTCTAGGATGCGGGTTAATGCCCCTTTCCGGTTGCAAATGTTTTTGGGACATTCAGAGCTCTCTGACACAGTTTTTGGGCCACCAACATTTTCTGGACTTTAGGGGGTCTAGGATGCCCGTAACCCCTTATTTGGGCCTCAAATGTTTTCAACATTTTTGCAGGCCTAAGATGCATTTTAAGGCCTTTTTTGGGCTGCTAACATATTCTGAACATCAGGGGTGTAGGATGCATTTTACGTGCCTAAAATCTTTTTGGGAATTTCAGTGGTCTAGGATGCGGGTTAATGCCCCTTTCAGGTTGCAAATGTTTTTGGGACATTCAGAGCTCTCTGACACAGTTTTTGGGCCACCAACATTTTCTGATTTTCTGGACTTCAGGGGATCTAGGGTGCCTGTCTTAGGCCTTTCAACATTTTTGTAGGCCTAAGATGCATTTTAAAGCCTTTTTTGGGATGCTAACATATTCTGAACTTTCAGGGGTATAGGATGCATTTTTCGTGCCCAAAATATTTTTGAGTAAATTCAGTGGTCTAGAATGCGGGTTAATGCACCTTTCAGGCTCTAAATGTTTTTGGGACATTCAGAGCTCTCTTGCACAGTTTTTGGGCCACCAACATTTTCTGGACTTTACGGGTTCTAGGATGCCTGTAAACACATTTTTTGGGCCTCCAAAGTTATCAACATTTTTGCAGGCCTAAGATGCATTTTAAAGCATTTTTGGGATGCTAACATATTCTGAACGTTCAGGGGTGTAGGATGGATTTTTCGTGCCCAAAACATTTTTGGGGAATTCAGTGGTCTAGAATGCAGGTGAATGCCCCTTTCAGGTTGCAAATGTTTTTGGGACATTCAGAGCTCTTCGGCACAGTTTTTGGGCCAACAACATTTTTTAGACTTTAGAGGTTCTAGGATGCCTGTCTTAGGCCTTTCAACATTTTTGCAGGCCTAAGATGCATTTTAAAGCCTTTTTTGGGATGCTAACATATTCTGAACTTTCAGGGGTGTATGATGCATTTTTCGTGCAAAAATATTTTTGGGAATTTCAGTGGTCTAGGATGCGGTTTGATGCCCCTTTCGGGATGCACATGTTTTTGGGACATTCAAAGCTCTCTGACAAAGTTTTTGGACCACCAACATTTTCTGGACTTCAGTGGTTCTAGGACGCCTGTAAACCCCTTTTTTGGGCCTCCAAAGTTTTCAACATTTATGCATGCCTAAGATGCATTCTAAGGCCTTTTTTGGGCTGCTAACATATTCTGAACATCAGCGGTGTAGGATGCATTTTACGTGCCTAAAATCTTTTTGGGAATTTCAGTGGTGTAGGATGCGGGTTAATGCCCCTTTCGGGCTGCAAATGTTTTTGGGACATTCAGAGCTCTCTGGCACAGTTTTTGGGCCACCAACATTTTCTGGACTTTAGGGGGTCTCGGATGCCCGTATCCCCTTTTTTGGGCCTCAAATGTTTTCAACATTTTTGCAGGCCTAAGATGCATTTTAAAGCATTTTTGGGATGCTAACATATTCTGAACTTTCAGGGGTGTAGGTTGCATTTTTCGTGCACAAAACATATTTGTGAAATTCAGTGGTCTAGAATGCGGGTTAATGCCCCTTTCAGGTTGCAAAAGTTTTTGGGACATTCAGAGCTCTCCGGCACAGTTTTTGGGCCACAAACATTATTCTGGACTTTAGGGGGTCTAGGATGCCTGTAAACCCCTTTTTTGGGCCTCTAAAGTTTTCAATATTTTTGCTGGCCTAAGATGCATTTTAAGGTCTTTTTTGGGCTGTCAACATATTCTGAACTTTCAGGGGTGTAGCATGCATTTTTCGTGCCCAAAATATTTTTGGGAATTTCAGTGGTCTAGGATGCGGGTTAATGCCTCTTTCGGGTGGCAAATGTTTTTAGGACATTCAGAGCTCTCTGGCCCAGTTTTTGGGCCACCAACATTTCCTGGACTTTAGGGGGGTCTAGGATGCCTGTAAACCTCTTTTTTGGGCCTCTAAAGTTTTCAATATTTTTGGAGGCCTAAAATGCATTGTAAGGTCGTTTTTGGGCTGCCAACATATTCTGAACTTTCAGGGGTGCAGGATGCATTTTTCATGCCCAAAATATTTTTGGGAATTTCAGTGGTCTAGGGTGCGGGTTAATGCCCCTTTCAGGCTTCAAATGTTTTTGGGACATTCAGAGCTCCCTGGCACTGTTTTTGGCCCACCAACATTTTCTGGACTTTAGGGGGTCTAGGATGCCTGTAAACCCCTTTTTTGGGCCTCCAAAGTTTTCAACATTTTTGCAGGGCTAAGATTCATTTTAAGGCCTTTTTTGGGATGCCAACATATTCTGACCTTTCAGGGGTATAGGATGCATTTTTCGTGCCAAAAATATTTTTGGGAATTTCAATGGTGTAGTATGCGGTTTAATGCACCTTTCAGGCTGCAGGTGTTTTTGTGACATTCGGAGCTCTATGACACCGTTTGTGGGCCACCAACATTTTCTGGACTTTAGTGGGTCTAGGATGCCTGTAAACCTCTTTTTTGGTCCTCCAAAGTTTTCAACATTTTTGCAGGCCTAAGATTCATTTGTAGGCTTTTTTTGGGCTGCTGACATATTCTGAACTTTCAGGGGTGTAGGATGCATTTTTCGTGCCCAAAACATTTTTGCGAAATTCAGTGGTCTAGGATGCGGTTTAATGCCCCTTTCAGGTTGCAAATGTTTTTGGGACATTCAGAGCTCTCCGGCACAGTTTTTGGGCCACCAACATTTTTTAGACTTTAGAGGTTCTAGGATGCCTGTCTTAGGCCTTTCAACATGTTTGCAGGCCTAAGATGCATTTTAAAGCCTTTTTTGGGATGCTAACATATTCTGAACTTTCAGGGGTGTATGATGCATTTTTCGTGCAAAAATATTTTTGGGAATTTCAGTGGTCTAGGATGCGGTTTAATGCCCCTTTCAGGCTGCACATGTTTTTGGGACATTCAAAGCTCTCTGACAAAGTTTTTGGACCACCAACATTTTCTGGACTTCAGGGGTTCTAGGATGCCTGTAAACCCCTTTTTTGGGCCTCCAAAGTTTTCAACATTTTTGCAGGGCTAAGATGCATTTTAAGGCCTTTTTTGGGATGCCAACATATTCTGAACTTACAGGGGTGTAGGATGCATTTTTCGTGCCCAACATATTTTTGGGAATTTCAGTGGTCTAGTATGCGGGTTAATGCCCCTTTCGGGCTGCAAATGTTTTTGGGACATTCAGAGCTCTCTGGCACAGTTTTTGGGCCACCAACATTTTCTGGACTTTAGGGGGTCTAGGATGCCCGTAACCCCTTCTTTGGGCCTCAAATGTTTTCAACATTTTTGCAGGCCTAAAATGCATTTTAAGGCCTTTTTGGGCTGCTAACATATTCTGAACTTTCAGGGGTGCAGGATGCATTTTTCGTGCCCAAAACATTTTTGGGAAATTCAGTGGTCTAGAATACGGGTTAATGCCCCTTTCAGATTGCAAATGTTTTTGGGACATTCAGAGCTCTCCGGCACAGTTTTTGGGCCACCAACATTTTCTGATTTTCTGGACTTCAGGGGGTCTAGGGTGCCTGTCTTAGGCCTTTCAACATTTTTGCAGGCCTAAGATGCATTTTAAAGCCTTTTTTGGGATGCTAACATATTCTGAACTTTCAGGGGTATAGGATGCATTTTTCGTGCCCAAAATATTTTTGGGGAAATTCAGTGGTCTAGAATGCGGGTTAATGCACCTTTCAGGCTCTAAATGTTTTTGGGACATTCAGAGCTCTCTGGCACAGTTTTTGGGACACCAACATTTTCTGGACTTTACGGGTTCTAGGATGCCTGTAAACCCCTTTTTTTGGGCCTCCAAAGTTATCAACATTTTTGCAGGGCTAAGATGCATTTTAAGGCCTTTTTTGGGATGCCAACATATTCTGAACTTACAGGGGTGTAGGATGCATTTTTCGTGCCCAACATATTTTTGGGAATTTCAGTGGTCTAGTATGCGGGTTAATGCCCCTTTCGGGCTGCAAATGTTTTTGGGACATTCAGAGCTCTCTGGCACAGTTTTTGGGCCACCAACATTTTCTGGACTTTGGGGGGTCTAGGATGCCTGTAAACCCCTTTTTTGGGCCTCCAAAGTTTTCAACATTTTTGCATGCCTAAGATGCATTTTAAGGTCTTTTTTGGGCTGCTAACATATTTTGAACTTTCAGGGGTGTAGGATGCATTTTTCATGCCCAAAATATTTTTAGGAATTTCATTGATCTAGAATGCGGGTTAATGCCCCTATCAGACTGCAAATGTTTTTGGGACATTTAGAGCTCTCTGACACAGTTTTTGGGCCACCAACATTTTCTGGACTTTTGGGGGTCTTGGATGCCTGTAAACCCCTTTTTTGGGCCTCCAAAGTTTTCAACATTTTTGCAGAGCTAAAATGCATTTTAAGGCCTTTTTTGGGATGCCAACATATTCTGAACTTTCAGGGGTGTAGCATGCATTTTTCGTGCCCAAAATATTTTTGGGAATTTCAGTGGTCTAGGATGCGGGTTAATGCCTCTTTCGGGTGGCAAATGTTTTTAGGACATTCAGAGCTCTCTGGCACAGTTTTTGGGCCACCAACATTTCCTGGACTTTAGGGGGGTCTAGGATGCCTGTAAACCTCTTTTTTGGGCCTCTAAAGTTTTCAATATTTTTGGAGGCCTAAAATGCATTGTAAGGTCGTTTTTGGGCTGCCAACATATTCTGAACTTTCAGGGGTGCAGGATGCATTTTTCATGCCCAAAATATTTTTGGGAATTTCAGTGGTCTAGGGTGCGGGTTAATGCCCCTTTCAGGCTTCAAATGTTTTTGGGACATTCAGAGCTCCCTGGCACTGTTTTTGGCCCACCAACATTTTCCGGACTTTAGGGGGTCTAGGATGCCTGTAAACCCCTTTTTTGGGTCTCCAAAGTTTTCAACATTTTTGCAGGGCTAAGATTCATTTTAAGGCCTTTTTTGGGATGCCAACATATTCTGACCTTTCAGGGGTAAGGATGCATTTTTCGTGCCAAAAATATTTTTGGGAATTTCAATGGTGTAGTATGCGGTTTAATGCCCCTTTCAGGCTGCACATGTTTTTGGGACATTCAGAGCTCTCCGGCACAGTTTTTGGGCCACCAACATTTTTTAGACTTTAGAGGTTCGAGGATGCCTGTCTTAGGCCTTTCAACATTTTTGCAGGGCTAAGATTCATTTTAAGGCCTTTTTTGGGATGCTAACATATTCTGAACTTTCAGGGGTGTATGATGCATTTTTCGTGCAAAAATATTTTTGGGAATTTCAGTGGTCTAGGATGCGGTTTAATGCCCCTTTCAGGCTGCACATGTTTTTGGGACATTCAAAGCTCTCTGACAAAGTTTTTGGACCACCAACATTTTCTGGACTTCAGGCGTTCTAGGATGCCTGTAAACCCCTTTTTTGGGCCTCCAAAGTTTTCAACATTTTTGCAGGCATAAGATGCATTTTAAAGCCTTTTTTGGGCTGCTAACATATTCTTGAACTTTCAGGGGTGTAGGATGCATTTTTCGTGCCCAAAATATTTTTGGGAATTTCAGTGGTCTAGGATGCGGTTTAATGCCCCTTTCAGGCTGCATGTGTTTTTGGGACATTCAGAGCTCTCTGGCACAATTTTCGGCCACCAACATTTTCTGGATTTTAGGGGGTCTAAGATGCCTGTAAACCCCTTTTTTGGGCCTCCAAAGTTATCAACATTTGTTCAGGCCTAAGATGCATTTTAAGGCATTTTTTGGCCTGCTAACATATTCTGAACTTTCAGGGGTGTAGGATGCATTTTTCGTGCCCAAAATATTTTTGGGAATTTCAGAGGTCTAGGATGTGGGTTAATGCCCCTTTCAGGTTGCAAATGTTTTTGGGACATTCAGAGCTCTCTGACACAATTTTTGGGCCACCAACATTTTCTGGACTTTAGGGGGTCTAGGATGCCTGTAAACCCCTTTTTTTGGGGCTCCAAAGTTTTCAACATTTTTGCACGGCTAAGATGCATTTGAAGGCCTTTTTGGGGATGGCAACATATTCTGAACTTTCAGGGGTGTAGGATGCATTTTATGTGCCCAAAATATTTGTTAGAATTTCAGTGGTCTAGGATGCGGGTTAATGCCCCTTTCAGGCTGCAAATGTTTTTGGGACATTTAGAGCTCTCTGACACAGTTTTTGGGCCACCAACATTTTCTTGACTTTTGGGGGTCTAGGATGCCTGTTAACCCCCTTTTTGGGCCTCCAAAGTTTTCAACATTTTTGCAGGTCTAAGATGCATTCTAAGGCCTGTTTTGGGCTGCTAACATATTCTGAACTTTCAGGGGTGTATGATGCATTTTTCGTGCAAAAATATTTTTGGGAATTTCAGTGGTCTAGGATGCGGTTTAATGCCCCTTTCAGGCTGCACATGTTTTTGAGACATTCAAAGCTCTCTGACAAAGTTTTTGGACCACCAACATTTTCTGGACTTCAGGCGTTCTAGGATGCCTGTAAACCCCTATTTTGGGCCTCCAAAGTTTTCAACATTTTTGCAGGCATAAGATGCATTTTAAAGCCTTTTTTGGGCTGCTAACATATTCTTGAACTTTCAGGGGTGTAGGATGCATTTTTCGTGCCCAAAATATTTTTGGGAATTTCAGTGGTCTAGTATGCGGGTTAATGCCCCTTTCGGGCTGCAAATGTTGTTGGGACATTCAGAGCTTTCTGGCACAGTTTTCGGGCCACCAACATTTTCTGGACTTTAGGGGGTCTAGGATGCCTGTAAACCCCTTTTTTGGGCTTCTAAAGTTTTCAATATTTTTGGAGGCCTAAGATGCATTCTAAGGCCTTTTTTGGGATGCCAACATATTCTGAACTTTCAGGTGTGTTGGATGCATTTTTCATGCCAAAAATATTTTTGGGAATTTCAATGGTGTAGTATGCGGTTTAATGCACCTTTCAGGCTGCACATGTTTTTGTGACATTCAGAGCTCTCTGGCACAGTTTTTGGGCCACCAACATTTTCTGGACTTTAGGGGGGTCTAGGATGCCTGTAAACCCCTTTTTTGGGACTCTAAAGTTTTCAATATTTTTGGAGGCCTAAAATGCATTTTAAGGTCGTTTTTGGGCTGCCAACATATTCTGAACTTTCAGGGGTGTAGGATGCATTTTTCATGCCCAAAATATGTTTGGGAATTTCAGTGGTCTAGGGTGAGGGTTAATGCCCCTTTTAGTCTTCAAATGTTTTTGGGACATTCAGAGCTCCCTGGCACTGTTTTTGGCCCACCAACATTTTCTGGACTTTGGGGGGTCTAGGATGCCTGTAAACACCTTTTTTGGGCCTCCAAAGTTATCAACATTTTTGCAGGCCTAAGTTGCATTTTAAAGCATTTTTGGGATGCTAACATATTCTGAACTTTCAGAATAGGTTGCATTTTTCGTGCACAAAACATATTTGTGAAATTCAGTGGTATAGGATGCGGGTTAATGCCTCTTTCGGGCTGCAAATGTTTTTAGGACATTCAGAGCTCTCTGGCACAGTTTTTGGGCAACCAACATTTTCTGGACTTTAGGTGGGTCTAGGATGCCTGTAAACCTCTTTTTTGGGCCTCTAAAGTTTTCAATATTTTTGGAGGCCTAAAATGCATTTAAGGCCTTTTTTGGGCTGCCAACATATTCTGAACTTTCAGGGGTGTAGGATGCATTTTTCATGCCCAAAATATGTTTGGGAATATCAGTGGTCTAGGGTGCGGTTTAATGCACCTTTCAGGCTGCACGTGTTTTTGTGACATTCGGAGCTCTCTGACACCGTTTTTGGGCCACCAACATTTTCTGGACTTTAGGGGGTCTAGGATGCCTGTAACCCCCTTTTTTGGGCCTCCAAAGTTTTCAACATTTTTGCATGCCTAAGATGCATTCTAAGGCCTTTTTTGGGCTGCTGACATATTCTGAACGTTCAGGGGTGTAGGATGCATTTTTCGTGCCCAAAACATTTTTGGGAAATTCAGTGGTCTAGAATGCAGGTTAATGCCCCTTTCAGGTTGCAAATGTTTTTGGGACATTCAGAGCTCTCCGGCACAGTTTTTGGGCCACCAACATTTTTTAGATTTTAGAGGTTCTAGGATGCCTGTCTTAGGCCTTTCAACATTTTTGCAGGCCTAAGATGCATTTTAAAGCCTTATTTGGGATGCTAACATATTCTGAACTTTCAGGGGTGTATGATGCAGTTTTCGTGCAAAAATATTTTTGGGAATTTCAGTGGTCTAGGATGCGGTTTAATGCCCCTTTCGGGCTGCACATGTTTTTGGGACATTCAAAGCTCTCTGACAAAGTTTTTGGACCACCAACATTTTCTGGACTTCAGGGGTTCTAGCATGCCTGTAAACCCCTTTTTTGGGCCTCCAAAGTTTTCAACATTTTTGCAGGGCTAAGATGCATTTTAAGGCCTTTTTTGGGATGCCAACATATTCTGAACTTACAGGGGTGTAGGATGCATTTTTCATGGCCAACAAATTTTTGGGAATTTCAGTGGTCTAGTATGCGGGTTAATGCCCCTTTCGGGCTGCAAATGTTTTTGGGACATTCAGAGCTCTCTGGCACAGTTTTTGAGCCACCAACATTTTCTGGACTTTGGGGGGTCTAGGATGCCTGTAAACCCCTTTTTTGGGCCTCCAAAGTTTTCAACATTTTTGCATGCCTAAGATGCATTCTAAGGCCTTTTTTGGGCTGCTAACATATTCTGAACATCAGCGGTGTAGGATGCATTTTACGTGCCTAAAATCTTTTTGGGAATTTCAGTGGTCTAGGATGCGGGTTAATGCCCCTTTCGGGCTGCAAATGTTTTTGGGACATTCAGAGCTCTCTGGCACAGTTTTTGGGCCACCAACATTTTCTGGACTTTAGGGTTCTAGGATGCCCGTAACCCCTTTTTTGGGCCTCAAATGTTTTCAACATTTTTGCAGGCCTAAAATGCATTTTAAGGCCTTTTTGGGCTGCTAACATATTCTGAACATCAGGGGTGTAGGATGCATTTTACGTGCCTAAAATCTTTTTGGGAATTTCAGTGGTCTAGGATGCGGGTTAATGCCCCTTTCGGGCTGCAAATGTTTTTGGGACATTCAGAGCTCTCTGGCACATTTTTTGGGCCACCAACATTTTCTGGCCTTTAGGGGGTCGAGGATGCCTGTAAACCCCTTATTTGCGCCTCCAAAGTTTTCAACATTTTTGCAGGCCTAAAATGCATTTTAAGGCCTTTTTTGGGCTGCTAACATATTCTGAACATCAGGGGTATAGGATGCATTTTACGTGCCTAAAATCTTTTTGGGAATTTCAGTGGTCTAGGATGCGGGTTAATGCCCCTTTCCGGTTGCAAATGTTTTTGGGACATTCAGAGCTCTCTGACACAGTTTTTGGGCCACCAACATTTTCTGATTTTCTGGACTTCAGGGGATCTAGGGTGCCTGTCTTAGGCCTTTCAACATTTTGTAGGCCTAAGATGCATTTTAAAGCCTTTTTTGGGATGCTAACATATTCTGAACTTTCAGGGGTATAGGATGCATTTTTCGTGCCCAAAATATTTTTGGGGAAATTCAGTGGTCTAGAATGCGGGTTAATGCACCTTTCAGGCTCTAAATGTTTTTGGGACATTCAGAGCTCTCTTGCACAGTTTTTGGGCCACCAACATTTTCTGGACTTTACGGGTTCTAGGATGCCTGTAAACACCTTTTTTGGGCCTCCAAAGTTATCAACATTTTTGCAGGCCTAAGATGCATTTTAAAGCATTTTTGGGATGCTAACATATTCTGAACTTTCAGGGGTGTAGGATGCATTTTTCGTGCCCAAAACATTTTTGGGAAATTCAGTGGTCTAGAATGCAGGTGAATGCCCCTTTCAGGTTGCAATTGTTTTTGGGACATTCAGAGCTCTTCGGCACAGTTTTTGGGCCAACAACATTTTTTTGACTTTAGAGGTTCTAGGATGCCTGTCTTAGGCCTTTCAACATTTTTGCAGGCCTAAGATGCATTTTAAAGCCTTTTTTGGGATGCTAACATATTCTGAACTTTCAGGGGTGTATGATGCATTTTTCGTGCAAAAATATTTTTGGGAATTTCAGTGGTCTAGGATGCGGTTTAATGCCCCTTTCGGGATGCACATGTTTTTGGGACATTCAAAGCTCTCTGACAAAGTTTTTGGACCACCAACATTTTCTGGACTTCAGGGGTTCTAGGATGCCTGTAAACCCCTTTTTTGGGCCTCCAAAGTTTTCAACATTTTTGCAGGGCTAAGATGCATTTTAAGGCCTTTTTTGGGATGCCAAAATATTCTGAACTTACAGGGGTGTAGGATGCATTTTTCGTGCCCAACATATTTTTGGGAATTTCAGTGGTCTAGTATGCGGGTTAATGCCCCTTTCGGGCTGCACATGTTTTTGGGACATTCAGAGCTCTCTGGCACAGTTTTTGGGCCACCAACATTTTCTGGACTTTGGGGGGTCTAGGATGCCTGTAAACCCCTTTTTTGGGCCTCCAAAGTTTTCAACATTTTTGCATGCCTAAGATGCATTCTAAGGCCTTTTTTGGGCTGCTAACATATTCTGAACATCAGCGGTGTAGGATGCATTTTACGTGCCTAAAATCTTTTTGGGAATTTCAGTGGTGTAGGATGCGGGTTAATGCCCCTTTCGGGCTGCAAATGTTTTTGGGACATTCAGAGCTCTCTGGCACAGTTTTTGGGCCACCAACATTTTCTGGACTTTAGGGGGTCTAGGATGCCCGTAACCCCTTTTTTGGGCCTCAAATGTTTTCAACATTTTTGCAGGCCTAAGATGCATTTTAAAGCATTTTTGGGATGCTAACATATTCTGAACTTTCAGGGGTGTAGGTTGCATTTTTCGTGCACAAAACATATTTGTGAAATTCAGTGGTCTAGAATGCGGGTTAATGCCCCTTTCAGATTGCAAAAGTTTTTGGGACATTCAGAGCTCTCCGGCACAGTTTTTGGGCCACAAACATTATTCTGGACTTTAGGGGGTCTAGGATGCCTGTAAACCCCTTTTTTGGGCCTTTAAAGTTTTCAATATTTTTGCTGGCCTAAGATGCATTTTAAGGTCTTTTTTGGGCTGCCAACATATTCTGAACTTTCAGGGGTGTAGCATGCATTTTTCGTGCCCAAAATATTTTTGGGAATTTCAGTGGTCTAGGATGCGGGTTAATGCCCCTTTCGGGCTGCAAATGTTTTTGGGACATTCAGAGCTCTCTGGCACAGTTTTTGAGCCACCAACATTTTCTGGACTTTGGGGGGTCTAGGATGCCTGTAAACCCCTTTTTTGGGCCTCCAAAGTTTTCAACATTTTTGCATGCCTAAGATGCATTCTAAGGCCTTTTTTGGGCTGCTAACATATTCTGAACATCAGCGGTGTAGGATGCATTTTACGTGCCTAAAATCTTTTTGGGAATTTCAGTGGTCTAGGATGCGGGTTAATGCCCCTTTCGGGCTGCAAATGTTTTTGGGACATTCAGAGCTCTCTGGCACAGTTTTTGGGCCACCAACATTTTCTGGACTTTAGGGGGTCTAGGATGCCCGTAACCCCTTTTTTGGGCCTCAAATGTTTTCAACATTTTTGCAGGCCTAAAATGCATTTTAAGGCCTTTTTGGGCTGCTAACATATTCTGAACATCAGGGGTGTAGGATGCATTTTACGTGCCTAAAATCTTTTTGGGAATTTCAGTGGTCTAGGATGCGGGTTAATGCCCCTTTCGGGCTGCAAATGTTTTTGGGACATTCAGAGCTCTCTGGCACATTTTTTGGGCCACCAACATTTTCTGGACTTTAGGGGGTCGAGGATGCCTGTAAACCCCTTATTTGCGCCTCCAAAGTTTTCAACATTTTTGCAGGCCTAAAATGCATTTTAAGGCCTTTTTTGGGCTGCTAACATATTCTGAACATCAGGGGTGTAGGATGCATTTTACGTGCCTAAAATCTTTTTGGGAATTTCAGTGGTCTAGGATGCGGGTTAATGCCCCTTTCCGGTTGCAAATGTTTTTGGGACATTCAGAGCTCTCTGACACAGTTTTTGGGCCACCAACATTTTCTGATTTTCTGGACTTCAGGGGATCTAGGGTGCCTGTCTTAGGCCTTTCAACATTTTGTAGGCCTAAGATGCATTTTAAAGCCTTTTTTGGGATGCTAACATATTCTGAACTTTCAGGGGTATAGGATGCATTTTTCGTGCCCAAAATATTTTTGGGGAAATTCAGTGGTCTAGAATGCGGGTTAATGCACCTTTCAGGCTCTAAATGTTTTTGGGACATTCAGAGCTCTCTTGCACAGTTTTTGGGCCACCAACATTTTCTGGACTTTACGGGTTCTAGGATGCCTGTAAACACCTTTTTTGGGCCTCCAAAGTTATCAACATTTTTGCAGGCCTAAGATGCATTTTAAAGCATTTTTGGGATGCTAACATATTCTGAACTTTCAGGGGTGTAGGATGCATTTTTCGTGCCCAAAACATTTTTGGGAAATTCAGTGGTCTAGAATGCAGGTGAATGCCCCTTTCAGGTTGCAAATGTTTTTGGGACATTCAGAGCTCTTCGGCACAGTTTTTGGGCCAACAACATTTTTTTGACTTTAGAGGTTCTAGGATGCCTGTCTTAGGCCTTTCAACATTTTTGCAGGCCTAAGATGCATTTTAAAGCCTTTTTTGGGATGCTAACATATTCTGAACTTTCAGGGGTGTATGATGCATTTTTCGTGCAAAAATATTTTTGGGAATTTCAGTGGTCTAGGATACGGTTTAATGCCCCTTTCGGGCTGCACATGTTTTTGGGACATTCAAAGCTCTCTGACAAAGTTTTTGGACCACCAACATTTTCTGGACTTCAGGGGTTCTAGGATGCCTGTAAACCCCTTTTTTGGGCCTCCAAAGTTTTCAACATTTTTGCAGGGCTAAGATGCATTTTAAGGCCTTTTTTGGGATGCCAAAATATTCTGAACTTACAGGGGTGTAGGATGCATTTTTCGTGCCCAACATATTTTTGGGAATTTCAGTGGTCTAGTATGCGGGTTAATGCCCCTTTCGGGCTGCAAATGTTTTTGGGACATTCAGAGCTCTCTGGCACAGTTTTTGGGCTACCAACATTTTCTGGACTTTGGGGGGTCTAGGATGCCTGTAAACCCCTTTTTTGGGCCTCCAAAGTTTTCAACATTTTTGCATGCCTAAGATGCATTCTAAGGCCTTTTTTGGGCTGCTAACATATTCTGAACATCAGCGGTGTAGGATGCATTTTACGTGCCTAAAATCTTTTTGGGAATTTCAGTGGTGTAGGATGCGGGTTAATGCCCCTTTCGGGCTGCAAATGTTTTTGGGACATTCAGAGCTCTCTGGCACAGTTTTTGGGCCACCAACATTTTCTGGACTTTAGGGGGTCTAGGATGCCCGTAACCCCTTTTTTGGGCCTCAAATGTTTTCAACATTTTTGCAGGCCTAAGATGCATTTTAAAGCATTTTTGGGATGCTAACATATTCTGAACTTTCAGGGGTGTAGGTTGCATTTTTCGTGCCCAAAATATTTTTGGGAATTTCAGTGGTCTAGGATGCGGGTTAATGCCTCTTTCGGGTGGCAAATGTTTTTAGGACATTCAGAGCTCTCTGGCACAGTTTTTGGGCCACCAACATTTCCTGGACTTTAGGGGGGTCTAGGATGCCTGTAAACCTCTTTTTTGGGCCTCTAAAGTTTTCAATATTTTTGGAGGCCTAAAATGCATTGTAAGGTCGTTTTTGGGCTGCCAACATATTCTGAACTTTCAGGGGTGCAGGATGCATTTTTCATGCCCAAAATATTTTTGGGAATTTCAGTGGTCTAGGGTGCGGGTTAATGCCCCTTTCAGGCTTCAAATGTTTTTGGGACATTCAGAGCTCCCTGGCACTGTTTTTGGCCCACCAACATTTTCTGGACTTTAGGGGGTCTAGGATGCCTGTAAACCCCTTTTTTGGGCCTCCAAAGTTTTCAACATTTTTGCAGGGCTAAGATTCATTTTAAGGCCTTTTTTGGGATGCCAACATATTCTGACCTTTCAGGGGTATAGGATGCATTTTTCGTGCCAAAAATATTTTTGGGAATTTCAATGGTGTAGTATGCGGTTTAATGCACCTTTCAGGCTGCAGGTGTTTTTGTGACATTCGGAGCTCTATGACACCGTTTTTGGGCCACCAACATTTTCTGGACTTTAGTGGGTCTAGGATGCCTGTAAACCTCTTTTTTGGTCCTCCAAAGTTTTCAACATTTTTGCAGGCCTAAGATGCATTTGTAGGCTTTTTTTGGGCTGCTGACATATTCTGAACTTTCAGGGGTGTAGGATGCATTTTTCGTGCCCAAAACATTTTTGCGAAATTCAGTGGTCTAGGATGCGGTTTAATGCCCCTTTCAGGTTGCAAATGTTTTTGGGACATTCAGAGCTCTCCGGCACAGTTTTTGGGCCACCAACATTTTTTAGACCTTAGAGGTTCGAGGATGCCTGTCTTAGGCCTTTCAACATTTTTGCAGGCCTAAGATGAATTTTAAAGCATTTTTTGGCCTGCTAACATATTCTGAACTTTCAGGGGTGTAGGATGCATTTTTCGTGCACAAAATATTTTTGGGAATTTCAGAGGTCTAGGATGTGGGTTAATGCCCCTTTCAGGTTGCAAATGTTTTTGGGACATTCAGAGCTCTCTGACACAGTTTTTGGGCCACCAACATTTTCTGGACTTTAGGGGGTCTAGGATGCCTGTAAACCCCTTTTTTCGGGGCTCCAAAGTTTTCAACATTTTTGCACGGCTAAGATGCATTTTAAGGCCTTTTTGGGGATGGCAACATATTCTGAACTTTCAGCGGTGTACGATGCATTTTATGTGCCCAAAATATTTGTGAGAATTTCAGTGGTCCAGGATGCGGTTTAATGCCCCTTTCAGGCTGCACATGTTTTTGGGACATTGAGAGCTCTCTGACACAGTTTTTGGGCCACCAACATTTTCTGGACGTTTGGGGGTCTAGGATGCCTGTTAACCCCTTTTTTGGGCCTGCAAAGTTTTCAAAGTTTTTGCAGGCCTAAGATGCATTTTAAAGCATTTTCTGGGCTGCTAACATATTCTGAACTTTCAGGGGTATAGGATGCATTTTTCGTGCACAACACATTTTTGGGAAATTCAGTGGTCTAGAAAGCGGGTTAATGCCCCTTTCAGGTTGCAAAAGTTTTTGGGACATTCAGAGCTCTCCGGCACAGTTTTTGGGCCACCAACATTTTCTGGACTTTAGGGGGTCTAGGATGCCCGTAAACCCCTTTTTTGGGCCTCCAAAGTTTTCAACATTTTTGCAGGCCTAAGATGCATTTTAAGGCCTTTTTTGTGCTGCTAACATATTCTGAACTTTCAGGGGTGTAGGATGCATTTTACATGCCCAAAATATTTTTGGGCATTTCATTGATCTAGAATGCGGGTTAATGCCCCTATCAGGCTGCAAATGTTTTTGGGACATTTAGAGCTCTCTGACACAGTTTTTGGGCCACCAACAGTTTCTGGACTTTTGGGGGTCTAGGATGCCTGTAAACCCCTTTTTTGGGCCTCTAAAGTTTTCAATATTTTTGGAGGCCTAAGATGCATTCTAAGGCCTTTTTTGGGATGCCAACATATTCTGAACTTTCAGGAGTGTTGGATGCACTTTTCATGCCAAAAATATTTTTGGGCATTTCAATGGTGTAGTATGCGGTTTAATGCACCTTTCAGGCTGCACATGTTTTTGTGACATTCAGAGCTCTCTGGCACAGTTTTCGGGCCACCAACATTTTCTGGACTTTAGTGGGTCTAGGATGCCTGTAAACCCCTTTTTTGGGCCTCTAAAGTTTTCAATATTTTTGGAGGGCTAATATGCATTTTAAGGTTGTTTTTGGGCTGCCAACATATTCTGAACTTTCAGGGGTGTAGGTTGCATTTTTCATACCCAAAATATTTTTGGGAATTTCAGTGGTCTAGGATGATGGTTAATGCCCCTTTCAGGTTGCAACAGTTTTTGGGGACACAGTTTCTGGGCCACCAACATTTTCTGGACTTTAGGGGGGTCTAGGATGCCTGTAAACCTCTTTTTTGGGCCTCCAAAGTTTTCAATATTTTTGGAGGCCTAAAATGCATTTTAAGGTCGTTTTTGGGCTGCCAACATATTCTGAACTTTCAGGGGTGTAGGATGCATTTTTCATGCCCAAAATATTTTTGGGAATTTCAGTGGTCTAGGGTGCGGGTTAATGCCCCTTTCAGGCTTCAAATGTTTTTGGGACATTCAGAGCTCCCTGGCACTGTTTTTGGCCCACCAACATTTTCTGGACTTTAGGGGGTCTAGGATGCCTGTAAACCCCTTTTTTGGGCCTACAAAGTTTTCAACATTTTTGCAGGGCTAAGATTCATTTTAAGGCCTTTTTTGGGATGCCAACATATTCTGAACTTTCAGGGGTGTAGGATGCATTTTTCGTGCCAAAAATATTTTTGGGAATTTCAATGGTGTAGTATGCGGTTTAATGCACCTTTCAGGCTGCACGTGTTTTTGTGACATTCGGAGCTCTCTGACACCGTTTTTGGGCCACCAACATTTTCTGGACTTTAGTGGGTCTAGGATGCCTGTAAACCTCTTTTTTGGTCCTCCAAAGTTTTCAACATTTTTGCAGGCCTAAGATGCATTTGTAGGCCTTTTTTGGGCTGCTGACATATTCTGAACTTTCAGGGGTGTAGGATGCATTTTTCGTGCCCAAAACATTTTTGGGAAATTCAGCGGTCTAGAATGCAGGTTAATGCCCCTTTCAGGTTGCAAATGTTTTTGGGACATTCAGAGCTCTCCGGCACAGTTTTTGGGCCACCAACATTTTTTAGACTTTAGAGGTTCTAGGATGCCTGTCTTAGGCCTTTCAACATTTTTGCAGGCCTCAGATGCATTTTAAAGCCTTTTTTGGGATGCTAACATATTCTGAACTTTCAGGGGTGTATGATGCATTTTTCGTGCAAAAATATTTTTGGGAATTTCAGTGGTCTAGGATGCGGTTTAATGCCCCTTTCGGGATGCACATGTTTTTGGGACATTCAAAGCTCTCTGACAAAGTTTTTGGACCACCAACATTTTCTGGACTTCAGGGGTTCTAGGATGCCTGTAAACCCCTTTTTTGGGCCTCCAAAGTTTTCAACATTTTTGCAGGGCTAAGATGCATTTTAAGGCCTTTTTTGGGATGCCAACATATTCTGAACTTACAGGGGTGTAGGATGCATTTTTCGTGCCCAACATATTTTTGGGAATTTCAGTGGTCTAGTATGCGGGTTAATGCCCCTTTCGGGCTGCAAATGTTTTTGGGACATTCAGAGCTCTCTGGCACAGTTTTTGGGCCACCAACATTTTCTGGACTTTGGGGGGTCTAGGATGCCTGTAAACCCCTTTTTTGGGCCTCCAAAGTTTTCAACATTTTTGCATGCCTAAGATGCATTCTAAGGCCTTTTTTGGGCTGCTAACATATTCTGAACATCAGCGGTGTAGGATGCATTTTTCGTGCCCAAAACATTTTTGGGAAATTCAGTGGTCTAGAATGCGGGTTAATGCCCCTTTCAGGTTGCAAATGTTTTTGGGACATTCAGAGCTCTCCGGCACAGTTTTTGGGTCACCAACATTTTCTGATTTTCTGGACTTCAGGGGGTCTAGGGTGCCTGTCTTAGGCCTTTCAACATTTTTGCAGGCCTAAGATGCATTTTAAGGCCTTTTTTGGGATGCCAACATATTCTGAACTTACAGGGGTGTAGGATGCATTTTTCGTGCCCAACATATTTTTGGGAAATTCAGTGGTCTAGAATGCGGGTTAATGCACCTTTCAGGCTCTAAATGTTTTTGGGACATTCAGAGCTCTCTGGCACAGTTTTTGGGACACCAACATTTTCTGGACTTTACGGGTTCTAGGATGCCTGTAAACCCCTTTTTTTGGGCCTCCAAAGTTATCAACATTTTTGCAGGGCTAAGATGCATTTTAAGGCCTTTTTTGGGATGCCAACATATTCTGAACTTACAGGGGTGTAGGATGCATTTTTCGTGCCCAACATATTTTTCGGAATTTCAGTGGTCTAGTATGCGGGTTAATGCCCCTTTCGGGCTGCAAATGTTTTTGGGACATTCAGAACTCTCTGGCACAGTTTTTGGGCCACCAACATTTTCTGGACTTTGGGGGGTCTAGGATGCCTGTAAACCCCTTTTTTGGGCCTCCAAAGTTTTCAACATTTTTGCTGGCCTAAGATGCATTTTAAGGTCTTTTTTGGGCTGCTAACATATTTTGAACTTTCAGGGGTGTAGGATGCATTTTTCATGCCCAAAATATTTTTAGGAATTTCATTGATCTAGAATGCGGGTTAATGCCCCTATCAGACTGCAAATGTTTTTGGGACATTTAGAGCTCTCTGACACAGTTTTTGGGCCACCAACATTTTCTGGACTTTTGGGGGTCTTGGATGCCTGTAAACCCCTTTTTTGGGCCTCCAAAGTTTTCAACATTTTTGCAGAGCTAAAATGCATTTTAAGGCCTTTTTTGGGATGCCAACATATTCTGAACTTTCAGGGGTGTAGCATGCATTTTTCGTGCCCAAAATATTTTTGGGAATTTCAGTGGTCTAGGATGCGGGTTAATGCCTCTTTCGGGTGGCAAATGTTTTTAGGACATTCAGAGCTCTCTGGCACAGTTTTTGGGCCACCAACATTTGCTGGACTTTAGGGGGGTCTAGGATGCCTGTAAACCTCTTTTTTGGGCCTCTAAAGTTTTCAATATTTTTGGAGGCCTAAAATGCATTGTAAGGTCGTTTTTGGGCTGCCAACATATTCTGAACTTTCAGGGGTGCAGGATGCATTTTTCATGCCCAAAATATTTTTGGGAATTTCAGTGGTCTAGGGTGCGGGTTAATGCCCCTTTCAGGCTTCAAATGTTTTTGGGACATTCAGAGCTCCCTGGCACTGTTTTTGGCCCACCAACATTTTCCGGACTTTAGGGGGTCTAGGATGCCTGTAAACCCCTTTTTTGGGTCTCCAAAGTTTTCAACATTTTTGCAGGGCTAAGATTCATTTTAAGGCCTTTTTTGGGATGCCAACATATTCTGACCTTTCAGGGGTATAGGATGCATTTTTCGTGCCAAAAATATTTTTGGGAATTTCAATGGTGTAGTATGCGGTTTAATGCCCCTTTCAGGCTGCACATGTTTTTGGGACATTCAGAGCTCTCCGGCACAGTTTTTGGGCCACCAACATTTTTTAGACTTTAGAGGTTCGAGGATGCCTGTCTCAGGCCTTTCAACATTTTTGCAGGCCTAAGATGAATTTTAAAGCCTTTTTTGGGATGCTAACATATTCTGAACTTTCAGGGGTGTATGATGCATTTTTCGTGCAAAAATATTTTTGGGAATTTCAGTGGTCTAGGATGCGGTTTAATGCCCCTTTCAGGCTGCACATGTTTTTGGGACATTCAAAGCTCTCTGACAAAGTTTTTGGACCACCAACATTTTCTGGACTTCAGGCGTTCTAGGATGCCTGTAAACCCCTTTTTTGGGCCTCCAAAGTTTTCAACATTTTTGCAGACATAAGATGCATTTTAAAGCCTTTTTTGGGCTGCTAACATATTCTTGAACTTTCAGGGGTGTAGGATGCATTTTTCGTGCCCAAAATATTTTTGGGAATTTCAGTGGTCTAGGATGCGGTTTAATGCCCCTTTCAGGCTGCATGTGTTTTTGGGACATTCAGAGCTCTCTGGCACAATTTTCGGCCACCAACATTTTCTGGATTTTAGGGGATCTAAGATGCCTGTAAACCCCTTTTTTGGGCCTCCAAAGTTATCAACATTTGTTCAGGCCTAAGATGCATTTTAAGGCATTTTTTGGACTGCTAACATATTCTGAACTTTCAGGGGTGTAGGATGCATTTTTCGTGCCCAAAATATTTTTGGGAATTTCAGAGGTCTAGGATGTGGGTTAATGCCCCTTTCAGGTTGCAAATGTTTTTGGGACATTCAGAGCTCTCTGACACAGTTTTTGGGCCACCAACATTTTCTGGACTTTAGGGGGTCTAGGATGCCTGTAAACCCCTTTTTTTGGGGCTCCAAAGTTTTCAACATTTTTGCACGGCTAAGATGCATTTGAAGGCCTTTTTGGGGATGGCAACATATTCTGAACTTTCAGGGGTGTAGGATGCATTTTATGTGCCCAAAATATTTGTTAGAATTTCAGTGGTCTAGGATGCGGGTTAATGCCCCTTTCAGGCTGCAAATGTTTTTGGGACATTTAGAGCTCTCTGACACAGTTTTTGGGCCACCAACATTTTCTTGACTTTTGGGGGTCTAGGATGCCTGTTAACCCCCTTTTTGGGCCTCCAAAGTTTTCAACATTTTTGCAGGTCTAAGATGCATTCTAAGGCCTGTTTTGGGCTGCTAACATATTCTGAACTTTCAGGGGTGTATGATGCATTTTTCGTGCAAAAATATTTTTGGGAATTTCAGTGGTCCAGGATGCGGTTTAATGCCCCTTTCAGGCTGCACATGTTTTTGGGACATTCAAAGCTCTCTGACAAAGTTTTTGGACCACAAACATTTTCTGGACTTTAGGGGGTCTAGGATGCCTGTAAACCCCTTTTTTGGGCCTGCAAAGTTTTCAACATTTTTGCAGGCCTAAGATGCATTTTAAAGCATTTTCTGGGCTGCTAACATATTCTGAACTTTCAGGGATATAGGATGCATTTTTCGTGCACAAAACATTTTTGGGAAATTCAGTGGTCTAGAATGCGGGTTAATGCCCCTTTCAGGTTGCAAAAGTTTTTGAGCCATTCAGAGCTCTCCGGCACAGTTTTTGGGCCACCAACATTTTCTGGACTTTAGGGGGTCTAGGATGCCCGTAAACCCCTTTTTTGGGCCTCCAAAGTTTTCAACATTTCTGCAGACCTAAGATGCATTTTAAGGCCTTTTTTGTGCTGCTAACATATTCTGAACGTTCAGGGGTGTAGCATGCATTTTTCGTGCCCAAAATATTTTTGGGAATTTCCGTGGTCTAGTATGCAGGTTAATGCCCCTTTCGGGCTGCAAAGGTTTTTATGACATTCAGAGCTCTCTGGCACAGTTTTCGGGCCACCAACATTTTCTGGACTTTTGGGGGTCTAGGATACCTGTAAACCCCTTTTTTGGACCTCCAAAGTTTTCAACATTTTTGCAGAGCTAAAATGCATTTTAAGGCCTTTTTTGGGATGCCAACATATTCTGAACTTTCAGGGGTGTAGCATGCATTTTTCGCGCCCAAAATATTTTTGGGAATTTCAGTGGTCTAGGATGCGGGTTAATGCCTCTTTCGGGCTGCAAATGTTTTTAGGACATTCAGAGCTCTCTGGCACAGTTTTTGGGCCACCAACATTTTCTGGACTTTAGGGGGGTCTAGGATGCCTGTAAACCCCTTTTTTTTGGCCCTCTAAAGTTTTCAATATTTTTGGAGGCCTAAAATGCATTTTAAGGTTGTTTTTGGGCTGCCAACATATTCTGAACTCACAGGGGTGTAGGATGCATTTTTCGTGCCCAAAATATTTTTGGGAATTTCAGTGGTCTAGTATGCGGGTTAATGCCCCTTTCGGGCTGCAAATGTTTTTGGGACATTCAGAGCTTTCTGGCACAGTTTTCGGGCCACCAACATTTTCTGGACTTTAGGGGGTCTAGGATGCCTGTAAACCCCTTTTTTGGGCCTCTAATGTTTTCAATATTTTTGGAGGCCTAAGATGCATTCTAAGGCCTTTTTTGGGATGCCAACATATTCTGAACTTTCAGGTGTGTTGGATGCATTTTTTATGCCAAAAATATTTTTGGGAATTTCAATGGTGTAGTATGCGGTTTAATGCACCTTTCAGGCTGCACATGTTTTTGTGACATTCAGAGCTCTCTGGCACAGTTTTCGGGCCACCAACATTTTCTGGACTTTAGTGGGTCTAGGATGCCTGTAAACCCCTTTTTTGGGCCTCTAAAGTTTTCAATATTTTTGGAGGGCTAAGATGCATTTTAAGGTTGTTTTTGGGCTGCCAACATATTCTGAACTCACAGGGGTGTAGGATGCATTTTTCGTGCCCAAAATATTTTTGGGAATTTCAGTGGTCTAGGATGATGGTTAATGCCCCTTTCAGGCTGCAAATGTTTTTGGGTCATTCAGAGCTCTCTGGCACAGTTTTTGGGCCACCAACATTTTCTGGACTTTTGGGGGTCTGGGATGCCTGTGAACCCCTTTTTTGGGCCTCCAAAGTTATCAACATTTTTGCAGGCCTAAGATGCATTTTAAAGCATTTTTGGGATGCTAACATATTCTGAACTTTCAGGGGTGTAGGTTGCATTTTTCGTGCACAAAACATATTTGTGAAATTCAGTGGTCTAGAATGCGGGTTAATGCCCCTTTCAGGTTGCAACAGTTTTTGGGACATTCAGAGCTCTCCGGGACAGTTGTTGGGCCACCAACATTTTCTGGACTTTAGGGGGTCTAGGATGCCTATAAACCCCTTTTTTTTTGGCCCTCTAAAGTTTTCAATATTTTTGGAGGCCTAAAATGCATTTTAAGGTTGTTTTTGGGCTGCCAACATATTCTGAACTCACAGGGGTGTAGGATGCATTTTTCGTGCCCAAAATATTTTTGGGAATTTCAGTGGTCTAGTATGCGGGTTAATGCCCCTTTCGGGCTGCAAATGTTTTTGGGACATTCAGAGCTTTCTGGCACAGTTTTCGGGCCACCAACATTTTCTGGACTTTAGGGGGTCTAGGATGCCTGTAAACCCCTTTTTTGGGCCTCTAAAGGTTTCAATATTTTTGGAGGCCTAAGATGCATTCTAAGGCCTTTTTTGGGATGCCAACATATTCTGAACTTTCAGGTGTGTTGGATGCATTTTTCATGCCAAAAATATTTTTGGGAATTTCAATGGTGTAGTATGCGGTTTAATGCACCTTTCAGGCTGCACATGTTTTTGTGACATTCAGAGCTCTCTGGCACAGTTTTCGGGCCACCAACATTTTCTGGACTTTAGTGGGTCTAGGATGCCTGTAAACCCCTTTTTTGGGCCTCTAAAGTTTTCAATATTTTTGGAGGGCTAAGATGCATTTTAAGGTTGTTTTTGGGCTGCCAACATATTCTGAACTCACAGGGGTGTAGGATGCATTTTTCGTGCCCAAAATATTTTTGGGAATTTCAGTGGTCTAGGATGATGGTTAATGCCCCTTTCAGGCTGCAAATGTTTTTGGGTCATTCAGAGCTCTCTGGCACAGTTTTTGGGCCACCAACATTTTCTGGACTTTTGGGGGTCTGGGATGCCTGTGAACCCCTTTTTTGGGCCTCCAAAGTTATCAACATTTTTGCAGGCCTAAGATGCATTTTAAAGCATTTTTGGGATGCTAACATATTCTGAACTTTCAGGGGTGTAGGTTGCATTTTTCGTGCACAAAACATATTTGTGAAATTCAGTGGTCTAGAATGCGGGTTAATGCCCCTTTCAGGTTGCAACAGTTTTTGGGACATTCAGAGCTCTCCGGCACAGTTGTTGGGCCACCAACATTTTCTGGACTTTAGGGGGTCTAGGATGCCTGTAAACCCCTTTTTTGGGCCTCTAAAGTTTTCAATATTTTTGCTGGCCTAAGATGCATTTTAAGGTCTTTTTTGGGCTGCTAACATATTCTGAACTTTCAGGGGTGTAGGATGCATTTTTCATGCCCAAGGTATTTTTGGGAATTTCATTGATCTAGAATGCAGGTTAATGCCCCTATCAGGCTGCAAATGTTTTTGGGACATTTAGAGCTCTCTGACACAGTTTCTGGCCCACCAACATTTTCTGGACTTTTGGGGGTCTGGGATGCCTGAAAACCCCTTTTTTGGGCCTCCAAAGTTTTCAACATTTTTGCAGAGCTAAAATGCATTTTAAGGCCTTTTTTGGGATGCCAACATATTCTGAACTTTCAGGGGTGTAGCATGCATTTTTCGTGCCCAAAATATTTTTGGGAATTTCAGTGGTCTAGGATGCGGGTTAATGCCTCTTTCGGGCTGCAAATGTTTTTAGGACATTCAGAGCTCTCTGGCACAGTTTTTGGGCCACCAACATTTTCTGGAATTTAGGGGGGTCTAGGATGCCTGTAAACCTCTTTTTTGGGCCTCCAAGGTTTTCAATATTTTTGGAGGCCTAAAATGCATTTTAAGGTCGTTTTTGGGCTGCCAACATATTCTGAACTTTCAGGGGTGTAGGATGCATTTTTCATGCCCAAAATATTTTTGGGAATTTCAGTGGTCTAGGGTGCGGGTTAATGCCCCTTTCAGGCTTCAAATGTTTTTGGGACATTCAGAGCTCCCTGGCACTGTTTTTGGCCCACCAACATTTTCTGGACTTTAGGGGGTCTAGGATGCCTGTAAACCCCTTTTTTGGGCCTCCAAAGTTTTCAACATTTTTGCAGGGCTAAGATTCATTTTAAGGCCTTTTTTGGGATGCCAACATATTCTGAACTTTCAGGGGTATAGGATGCATTTTTCGTGCCAAAAATATTTTTGGGAATTTCAATGGTGTAGTATGCGGTTTAATGCACCTTTCAGGCTGCACGTGTTTTTGTGACATTCGGAGCTCTCTGACACCGTTTTTGGGCCACCAACATTTTCTGGACTTTAGTGGGTCTAGGATGCCTGTAAACCTCTTTTTTGGTCCTCCAAAGTTTTCAACATTTTTGCAGGCCTAAGATGCATTTGTAGGCCTTTTTTGGGCTGCTGACATATTCTGAACTTTCAGGGGTGTAGGATGCATTTTTCGTGGCCAAAACATTTTTGGGAAATTCAGTGGTCTAGAATGCAGGTTAATGCCCCTTTCAGGTTGCAAATGTTTTTGGGACATTCAGAGCTCTCCGGCACAGTTTTTGGGCCATCAACATTTTTTAGACTTTAGAGGTTCTAGGATGCCTGTCTTAGGCCTTTCAACATTTTTGCAGGCCTAAGATGCATTTTAAAGCCTTTTTTGGGATGCTAACATATTCTGACCTTTCAGGGGTGTATGATGCATTTTTCGTGCAAAAATATTTTTCGGAATTTCAGTGGTCTAGGATGCGGTTTAATGCCCCTTTCGGGCTGCACATGTCTTTGGGACATTCAAAGCTCTCTGACAAAGTTTTTGGACCACCAACATTTTCTGGACTTCAGGAGTTCTAGGATGCCTGTAAACCCCTTTTTTGGGCCTCCAAAGTTTTCAACATTTTTGCAGGGCTAAGATGCATTTTAAGGCCTTTTTTGGGATGCCAACATATTCTTAACTGAAAGGGGTGTAGGATGCATTTTTCGTGCCCAACATATTTTTGGGAATTTCAGTGGTCTAGTATGCGGGTTAATGCCCCTTTCGGGCTGCAAATATTTTTGGGACATTCAGAGCACTCTGGCACAGTTTTTGGGCCACCAACATTTTCTGGAATTTAGGGGGGTCTAGGATGCCTGTAAACCTCTTTTTTGGGCCTCCAAGGTTTTCAATATTTTTGGAGGCCTAAAATGCATTTTAAGGTCGTTTTTGGGCTGCCAACATATTCTGAACTTTCAGGGGTGTAGGATGCATTTTTCATGCCCAAAATATTTTTGGGAATTTCAGCGGTCTAGGGTGCAGGTTAATGCCCCTTTCAGGCTTCAAATGTTTTTGGGACATTCAGAGCTCCCTGGCACTGTTTTTGGCCCACCAACATTTTCTGGACTTTAGGGGGTCTAGGATGCCTGTAAACCCCTTTTTTGGGCCTCCAAAGTTTTCAACATTTTTGCAGGGCTAAGATTCATTTTAAGGCCTTTTTTGGGATGCCAACATATTCTAAACTTTCAGGGGTATAGGATGCATTTTTCGTGCCAAAAATATTTTTGGGAATTCAATGGTGTAGTATGCGGTTTAATGCACCTTTCAGGCTGCACGTGTTTTTGTGACATTCGGAGCTCTCTGACACCGTTTTCGGGCCACCAACATTTTCTGGACTTTAGTGGGTCTAGGATGCCTGTAAACCTCTTTTTTGGTCCTCCAAAGTTTTCAACATTTTTGCAGGCCTAAAATGCATTTGTAGGCCTTTTTTGGGCTGCTGACATATTCTGAACTTTCAGGGGTGTAGGATGCATTTTTCGTGCCCAAAACATTTTTGGGAAATTCAGTGGTCTAGAATGCAGGTTAATGCCCCTTTCAGGTTGCAAATGTTTTTGGGACATTCAGAGCTCTCCGGCACAGTTTTTGGGCCACCAACATTCTTTAGACTTTAGAGGTTCTAGGATGCCTGTCTTAGGCCTTTCAACGTTTTTGCAGGCCTAAGATGCATTTTAAAGCCTTTTTTGGGATGCTAACATATTCTGACCTTTCAGGGGTGTATGATGCATTTTTCGTGCAAAAATATTTTTGGGAATTTCAGTGGTCTAGGATGCGGTTTAATGCCCCTTTCGGGCTGCACATGTTTTTGGGACATTCAAAGCTCTCTGACAAAGTTTTTGGACCACCAACATTTTCTGGACTTCAGGGGTTCTAGGATGCCTGTAAACCCCTTTTTTGGGCCTCCAAAGTTTTCAACATTTTTGCAGGGCTAAGATGCATTTTAAGGCCTTTTTTGGGATGCCAACATATTCTTAACTTACAGGGGTGTAGGATGCATTTTTCGTGCCCAACATATTTTTGGGAATTTCAGTGGTCTAGTATGCGGGTTAATGCCCCTTTCGGGCTGCGAATATTTTTGGGACATTCAGAGCTCTCTGGCACAGTTTTTGGGCCACCAACATTTTCTGGACTTTGGGGGCTCTAGGATGCCTGTAAACCTCTTTTTGGGCTCCAAAGTTTTCAACATTTTTGCATGCCTAAAATGCATTCTAAGGCCTTTTTTGGGCTGCTAACATATTCTGAACATCAGCGGTGTAGGATGCATTTTACGTGCCTAAAATCTTTTTGGGAATTTCAGTGGTCTAGGATGTGGGTTAATGCCCCTTTCGGGCTGCAAATGTTTTTGGGACATTCAGATCTCTCTGGCACAGTTTTTGGGCCACCAACATTTTCTGGACTTTAGGGGGTCTAGGATGCCCGTAACCCCTTTTTTGGGCCTCAAATGTTTTCAACATTTTTGCAGGCCTAAAATGCATTTTAAGGCCTTTTTGGGCTGCTAACATATTCTGAACTTTCAGGTGTGTAGGATGCATTTTTCGTGCCCAAAACATTTTTGGGAAATTCAGTGGTCTAGAATGCGGGTTAATGCCCCTTTCAGGTTGCAAATGTTTTTGGGACATTCAGAGATCTCCGGCACAGTTTTTGGGCCACCAACATTTTCTGATTTTCTGGACTTCGGGGTGTCTAGGGTGCCTGTCTTAGGCCTTTCAACATTTTTGCAGGCCTAAGATGCATTTTAAAGCCTTTTTTGGGATGCTAACATATTCTGAACTTTCAGGGGTATAGGATGCATTTTTCGTGCCCAAAATATTTTTGGGGAAATTCAGTGGTCTAGAATGCGGGTTAATGCACCTTTCAGGCTCTAAATATTTTTGGGACATTCAGAGCTCTCTGGCACAGTTCTTGGGCCACCAACATTTTCTGGACTTTACGGGTTCTAGGATGCCTGTAAACCCCTTTTTTGGGCCTCCAAAGTTATCAACATTTTTGCAGGCCTAAGATGCATTTTAAAGCATTTTTGGGATGCTAACATATTCTGAACTTTCAGGGGTGTAGGTTGCATTTTTCGTGCACAAAACATATTTGTGAAATTCAGTGGTCTAGAATGCGGGTTAATGCCCCTTTCAGGTTGTAAAAGTTTTTGGGACATTCAGAGCTCTCCGGCACAGTTTTTGGGCCACCAACATTTTCTGGACTTTAGGGGGTCTAGGATGCCTGTAAACCCCTTTTTTGGGCCTCCAAAGTGTTCAACATTTTTGCAGAGCTAAAATGCATTTTAAGGCCTTGCTGTAAACCTCTTTTTTGGGCCTCTAAAGTTTTCAATATTTTTGGACGCCTAAAATGCATTTTAAGGTCGTTTTTGGGCTGCCAACATATTCTGAACTTTCAGGGGTGTAGGATGCATTTTATGTGCCCAAAATATTTGTGAGAATTTCAGTGGTCTAGGATGCGGGTTAATGCACCTTTCAGGCTGCACGTGTTTTTGTGACATTCGGAGCTCTCTGACACCGTTTTTGGGCCACCAACATTTTCTGGACTTTAGTGGGTCTAGGATGCCTGTAAACCTCTTTTTTGGTCCTCCAAAGTTTTCAACATTTTTGCAGGCCTAAGATGCATTTGTAGGCCTTTATTGGGCTGCTGACATATTCTGAACTTTCAGGGGTGTAGGATGCATTTTTCGTGCCCAAAACATTTTTGGGAAATTCAGTGGTCTACAATGCAGGTTAATGCCCCTTTCAGGTTGCAAATGTTTTTGGGACATTCAGAGCTCTCCGGCACAGTTTTTGGACCACCAACATTTTTTAGACTTTAGAGGTTCTAGGATGCCTGTCTTAGGCCTTCCAACATTTTTGCAGGCCTAAGATGCATTTTAAAGCCTTTTTTGGGATGCTAACATATTCTGAACTTTCAGGGGTGTATGATGCATTTTTCGTGCAAAAATATTTTTGGGAATTTTAGTGGTCTAGGATGCGGTTTAATGCCCCTTTCAGGCTGCATATGTTTTTGGGACATTCAAAGCTCTCTGACAAAGTTTTTGGACCACCAACATTTTCTGGACTTCAGGGGTTCTAGGATGCCTGTAAACCCCTTTTTTGGGCCTCCAAAGTTTTCAACATTTTTGCATGCCTTAGATGCATTCTAAGGCCTTTTTTGGGCTGCTAACATATTCTGAACATCAGCGGTGTAGGATGCATTTTACGTGCCTAAAATCTTTTTGGGAAATTCAGTGGTCTAGAATGCGGGTTAATGCCCCTTTCAGGTTGCAAATGTTTTTGGGACATTCAGAGCTCTCCGGCACAGTTTTTGGGCCACCAACATTTTCTGATTTTCTGGACTTCGGGGTGTCTAGGGTGCCTGTCTTAGGCCTTTCAACATTTTTGCAGGCCTAAGATGCATTTTAAAGCCTTTTTTGGGATGCTAACATATTCTGAACTTTCAGGGGTATAGGATGCATTTTTCGTGCCCAAAATATTTTTGGGGAAATTCAGTGGTCTAGAATGCGGGTTAATGCACCTTTAAGGCTCTAAATATTTTTGGGACATTCAGAGCTCTCTGGCACAGTTTTTGGGCCACCAACATTTTCTGGACTTTACGGGTCCTAGGATGCCTGTAAACCCCTTTTTTGGGCCTCCAAAGTTATCAACATTTTTGCAGGCCTAAGATGCATTTTAAAGCATTTTTGGGATGCTAACATATTCTGAACTTTCAGGGGTGTAGGATGCATTTTATGTGCCCAAAATATTTGTGAGATTTTCAGTGGTCTAGGATGCGGGTTAATGCCCCTTTCAGGCTGCAAATGTTTTTGGGACATTTAGAGCTCTCTGACACAGTTTTTGGGACACCAACATTTTCTGGAATTTAGGGGGGTCTAGGATGCCTGTAAACCTCTTTTTTGGGCCTCCAAGGTTTTCAATATTTTTGGAGGCCTAAAATGCATTTTAAGGTCGTTTTTGGGCTGCCAACATATTCTGAACTTTCAGGGGTGTAGGATGCATTTTTCATGCCCAAAATATTTTTGGGAATTTCAGTGGTCTAGGGTGCGGGTTAATGCCCCTTTCAGGCTTCAAATGTTTTTGGGACATTCAGAGCTCCCTGGCACTGTTTTTGGCCCACCAACATTTTCTGGACTTTAGGGGGTCTAGGATGCCTGTAAACCCCTTTTTTGGGCCTCCAAAGTTTTCAACATTTTTGCAGGGCTAAGATTCATTTTAAGGCCTTTTTTGGGATGCCAACATATTCTGAACTTTCAGGGGTATAGGATGCATTTTTCGTGCCAAAAATATTTTTGGGAATTTCAATGGTGTAGTATGCGGTTTAATGCACCTTTCAGGCTGCACGTGTTTTTGTGACATTCGGAGCTCTCTGACACCGTTTTTGGGCCACCAACATTTTCTGGACTTTAGTGGGTCTAGGATGCCTGTAAACCTCTTTTTTGGTCCTCCAAAGTTTTCAACATTTTTGCAGGCCTAAGATGCATTTGTAGGCCTTTTTTGGGCTGCTGACATATTCTGAACTTTCAGGGGTGTAGGATGCATTTTTCGTGGCCAAAACATTTTTGGGAAATTCAGTGGTCTAGAATGCAGGTTAATGCCCCTTTCAGGTTGCAAATGTTTTTGGGACATTCAGAGCTCTCCGGCACAGTTTTTGGGCCATCAACATTTTTTAGACTTTAGAGGTTCTAGGATGCCTGTCTTAGGCC
Organism: Ambystoma mexicanum; assembly: GCF_040938575.1. Classification (NCBI taxonomy): domain Eukaryota; kingdom Metazoa; phylum Chordata; class Amphibia; order Caudata; family Ambystomatidae; genus Ambystoma; species Ambystoma mexicanum. Next base: position 606,098,215 of record NC_090940.1, read on the forward strand.
TTTCAACATTTTTGCAGGCCTAAGATGCATTTTAAAGCCTTTTTTGGGATGCTAACATATTCTGACCTTTCAGGGGTGTATGATGCATTTTTCGTGCAAAAATATTTTTCGGAATTTCAGTGGTCTAGGATGCGGTTTAATGCCCCTTTCGGGCTGCACATGTCTTTGGGACATTCAAAGCTCTCTGACAAAGTTTTTGGACCACCAACATTTTCTGGACTTCAGGAGTTCTAGGATGCCTGTAAACCCCTTTTTTGGGCCTCCAAAGTTTTCAACATTTTTGCAGGGCTAAGATGCATTTTAAGGCCTTTTTTGGGATGCCAACATATTCTTAACTGAAAGGGGTGTAGGATGCATTTTTCGTGCCCAACATATTTTTGGGAATTTCAGTGGTCTAGTATGCGGGTTAATGCCCCTTTCGGGCTGCAAATATTTTTGGGACATTCAGAGCACTCTGGCACAGTTTTTGGGCCACCAACATTTTCTGGAATTTAGGGGGGTCTAGGATGCCTGTAAACCTCTTTTTTGGGCCTCCAAGGTTTTCAATATTTTTGGAGGCCTAAAATGCATTTTAAGGTCGTTTTTGGGCTGCCAACATATTCTGAACTTTCAGGGGTGTAGGATGCATTTTTCATGCCCAAAATATTTTTGGGAATTTCAGTGGTCTAGGGTGCAGGTTAATGCCCCTTTCAGGCTTCAAATGTTTTTGGGACATTCAGAGCTCCCTGGCACTGTTTTTGGCCCACCAACATTTTCTGGACTTTAGGGGGTCTAGGATGCCTGTAAACCCCTTTTTTGGGCCTCCAAAGTTTTCAACATTTTTGCAGGGCTAAGATTCATTTTAAGGCCTTTTTTGGGATGCCAACATATTCTAAACTTTCAGGGGTATAGGATGCATTTTTCGTGCCAAAAATATTTTTGGGAATTCAATGGTGTAGTATGCGGTTTAATGCACCTTTCAGGCTGCACGTGTTTTTGTGACATTCAGAGCTCTCTGACACCGTTTTCGGGCCACCAACATTTTCTGGACTTTAGTGGGTCTAGGATGCCTGTAAACCTCTTTTTTGGTCCTCCAAAGTTTTCAACATTTTTGCAGGCCTAAAATGCATTTGTAGGCCTTTTTTGGGCTGCTGACATATTCTGAACTTTCAGGGGTGTAGGATGCATTTTTCGTGCCCAAAACATTTTTGGGAAATTCAGTGGTCTAGAATGCAGGTTAATGCCCCTTTCAGGTTGCAAATGTTTTTGGGACATTCAGAGCTCTCCGGCACAGTTTTTGGGCCACCAACATTCTTTAGACTTTAGAGGTTCTAGGATGCCTGTCTTAGGCCTTTCAACATTTTTGCAGGCCTAAGATGCATTTTAAAGCCTTTTTTGGGATGCTAACATATTCTGACCTTTCAGGGGTGTATGATGCATTTTTCGTGCAAAAATATTTTTGGGAATTTCAGTGGTCTAGGATGCGGTTTAATGCCCCTTTCGGGCTGCACATGTTTTTGGGACATTCAAAGCTCTCTGACAAAGTTTTTGGACCACCAACATTTTCTGGACTTCAGGGGTTCTAGGATGCCTGTAAACCCCTTTTTTGGGCCTCCAAAGTTTTCAACATTTTTGCAGGGCTAAGATGCATTTTAAGGCCTTTTTTGGGATGCCAACATATTCTTAACTTACAGGGGTGTAGGATGCATTTTTCGTGCCCAACATATTTTTGGGAATTTCAGTGGTCTAGTATGCGGGTTAATGCCCCTTTCGGGCTGCGAATATTTTTGGGACATTCAGAGCTCTCTGGCACAGTTTTTGGGCCACCAACATTTTCTGGACTTTGGGGGCTCTAGGATGCCTGTAAACCTCTTTTTGGGCTCCAAAGTTTTCAACATTTTTGCATGCCTAAAATGCATTCTAAGGCCTTTTTTGGGCTGCTAACATATTCTGAACATCAGCGGTGTAGGATGCATTTTACGTGCCTAAAATCTTTTTGGGAATTTCAGTGGTCTAGGATGTGGGTTAATGCCCCTTTCGGGCTGCAAATGTTTTTGGGACATTCAGATCTCTCTGGCACAGTTTTTGGGCCACCAACATTTTCTGGACTTTAGGGGGTCTAGGATGCCCGTAACCCCTTTTTTGGGCCTCAAATGTTTTCAACATTTTTGCAGGCCTAAAATGCATTTTAAGGCCTTTTTGGGCTGCTAACATATTCTGAACTTTCAGGTGTGTAGGATGCATTTTTCGTGCCCAAAACATTTTTGGGAAATTCAGTGGTCTAGAATGCGGGTTAATGCCCCTTTCAGGTTGCAAATGTTTTTGGGACATTCAGAGATCTCCGGCACAGTTTTTGGGCCACCAACATTTTCTGATTTTCTGGACTTCGGGGTGTCTAGGGTGCCTGTCTTAGGCCTTTCAACATTTTTGCAGGCCTAAGATGCATTTTAAAGCCTTTTTTGGGATGCTAACATATTCTGAACTTTCAGGGGTATAGGATGCATTTTTCGTGCCCAAAATATTTTTGGGGAAATTCAGTGGTCTAGAATGCGGGTTAATGCACCTTTCAGGCTCTAAATATTTTTGGGACATTCAGAGCTCTCTGGCACAGTTCTTGGGCCACCAACATTTTCTGGACTTTACGGGTTCTAGGATGCCTGTAAACCCCTTTTTTGGGCCTCCAAAGTTATCAACATTTTTGCAGGCCTAAGATGCATTTTAAAGCATTTTTGGGATGCTAACATATTCTGAACTTTCAGGGGTGTAGGTTGCATTTTTCGTGCACAAAACATATTTGTGAAATTCAGTGGTCTAGAATGCGGGTTAATGCCCCTTTCAGGTTGTAAAAGTTTTTGGGACATTCAGAGCTCTCCGGCACAGTTTTTGGGCCACCAACATTTTCTGGACTTTAGGGGGTCTAGGATGCCTGTAAACCCCTTTTTTGGGCCTCCAAAGTGTTCAACATTTTTGCAGAGCTAAAATGCATTTTAAGGCCTTGCTGTAAACCTCTTTTTTGGGCCTCTAAAGTTTTCAATATTTTTGGACGCCTAAAATGCATTTTAAGGTCGTTTTTGGGCTGCCAACATATTCTGAACTTTCAGGGGTGTAGGATGCATTTTATGTGCCCAAAATATTTGTGAGAATTTCAGTGGTCTAGGATGCGGGTTAATGCACCTTTCAGGCTGCACGTGTTTTTGTGACATTCGGAGCTCTCTGACACCGTTTTTGGGCCACCAACATTTTCTGGACTTTAGTGGGTCTAGGATGCCTGTAAACCTCTTTTTTGGTCCTCCAAAGTTTTCAACATTTTTGCAGGCCTAAGATGCATTTGTAGGCCTTTATTGGGCTGCTGACATATTCTGAACTTTCAGGGGTGTAGGATGCATTTTTCGTGCCCAAAACATTTTTGGGAAATTCAGTGGTCTACAATGCAGGTTAATGCCCCTTTCAGGTTGCAAATGTTTTTGGGACATTCAGAGCTCTCCGGCACAGTTTTTGGACCACCAACATTTTTTAGACTTTAGAGGTTCTAGGATGCCTGTCTTAGGCCTTCCAACATTTTTGCAGGCCTAAGATGCATTTTAAAGCCTTTTTTGGGATGCTAACATATTCTGAACTTTCAGGGGTGTATGATGCATTTTTCGTGCAAAAATATTTTTGGGAATTTTAGTGGTCTAGGATGCGGTTTAATGCCCCTTTCAGGCTGCATATGTTTTTGGGACATTCAAAGCTCTCTGACAAAGTTTTTGGACCACCAACATTTTCTGGACTTCAGGGGTTCTAGGATGCCTGTAAACCCCTTTTTTGGGCCTCCAAAGTTTTCAACATTTTTGCATGCCTTAGATGCATTCTAAGGCCTTTTTTGGGCTGCTAACATATTCTGAACATCAGCGGTGTAGGATGCATTTTACGTGCCTAAAATCTTTTTGGGAAATTCAGTGGTCTAGAATGCGGGTTAATGCCCCTTTCAGGTTGCAAATGTTTTTGGGACATTCAGAGCTCTCCGGCACAGTTTTTGGGCCACCAACATTTTCTGATTTTCTGGACTTCGGGGTGTCTAGGGTGCCTGTCTTAGGCCTTTCAACATTTTTGCAGGCCTAAGATGCATTTTAAAGCCTTTTTTGGGATGCTAACATATTCTGAACCTTCAGGGGTATAGGATGCATTTTTCGTGCCCAAAATATTTTTGGGGAAATTCAGTGGTCTAGAATGCGGGTTAATGCACCTTTAAGGCTCTAAATATTTTTGGGACATTCAGAGCTCTCTGGCACAGTTTTTGGGCCACCAACATTTTCTGGACTTTACGGGTCCTAGGATGCCTGTAAACCCCTTTTTTGGGCCTCCAAAGTTATCAACATTTTTGCAGGCCTAAGATGCATTTTAAAGCATTTTTGGGATGCTAACATATTCTGAACTTTCAGGGGTGTAGGATGCATTTTATGTGCCCAAAATATTTGTGAGATTTTCAGTGGTCTAGGATGCGGGTTAATGCCCCTTTCAGGCTGCAAATGTTTTTGGGACATTTAGAGCTCTCTGACACAGTTTTTGGGACACCAACATTTTCTGGACTTTTGGGGGTCTAGGATGCCTGTTAACCCTCTTTTTGGGCCTCCAAAGTTTTCAACATTTTTGCAGGGCTAAGATTCATTTTAAGGCCTTTTTTGGGATGCCAAGATATTCTGAACTTTCAGGGGTATAGGATGCATTTTTCGTGCCAAAAATATTTTTGGGAATTTCAATGGTGTAGTATGCGGTTTAATGCACCTTTCAGGCTGCACGTGTCTTTGTGACATTCGGAGCTCTCTGACACCGTTTTTGGGCCACCAACATTTTCTGGACTTTAGTGGGTCTAGGATGCCTGTAAACCTCTTTTTTGGTCCTCCAAAGTTTTCAACATTTTTGCAGGCCTAAGATGCATTTGTAGGCCTTTATTGGGCTGCTGACATATTCTGAACTTTCAGGGGTGTAGGATGCATTTTTCGTGCCCAAAACATTTTTGGGAAATTCAGTGGTCTAGAATGCAGGTTAATGCCCCTTTCAGGTTGCACATGTTTTTGGGACATTCAGAGCTCTCCGGCACAGTTTTTGGACCACCAACATTTTTTAGACTTTAGAGGTTCTAGGATGCCTGTCTTAGGCCTTTCAACATTTTTGCAGGCCTAAGATGCATTTTAAAGCCTTTTTTGGGATGCTAACATATTCTGAACTTTCAGGGGTGTATGATGCATTTTTCGTGCAAAAATATTTTTGGGAATTTCAGTGGTCTAGGATGCGGCTTAATGCCCCATTCAGGCTGCACATGTTTTTGGGACATTCAAAGCTCTCTGACAAAGTTTTTGGACCACCAACATTTTCTGGACTTCAGGGGTTCTAGGATGCCTGTAAACCCCTTTTTTGGGCCTCCAAAGTTTTCAACATTTTTGCAGGCCTAAGATGCATTTTAAGGCCTTTTTGGGCTGCTGACATATTCTGAACTTTCAGGGGTGTAGGATGCATTTTGCGTGCCAAAAATATTTTTGGGAATTTCAGTGGTCTAGGATGCGGTTTAATGCCCCTTTCAGGCTGCATGTGTTTTTGGGACATTCAGAGCTCTCTGGCACAATTTTCGGCCACCAACATTTTCTGGATTTTAGGGGGTCTAGGATGCCTGTTAACCCTCTCTTTGGGCCTCCAAAGTTTTCAACATTTTTGCAGGTCTAAGATGCATTCTAATGCCTGTTTTGGGCTGCTAACATACTCTGAACTTTCAGGGGTGTATGATGCATTTTTCGTGCAAAAATATTTTTGGAAATTTCAGTGGTCCAGGATGCGGTTTAATGCCCCTTTCAGGCTGCACATGTTTTTGGGACATTCAAAGCTCTCTGACAAAGTTTTTGGACCACCAACATTTTCTGGACTTTAGGGGGTCTAAGATGCCTGTAAACCCCTTTTTGGGCCTGCAAAGTTTTCAACGTTTTTGCAGGCCTAAGATGCATTTTAAAGCATTTTTTGGGCTGCTAACATATTCTGAACTTTCAGGGGTATAGGATGCATTTTTCGTGCACAAAACATTTTTGGGAAATTCAGTGGTCTAGAATGCGGGTTAATGCCCCTTTCAGGTTGCAAAATTGTTTGGGACATTCAGAGCTCTCTGGCACAGTTTTTGGGCCACCAACATTTTCTGGACTTTGGGGGGTCTAGAATGCCCGTAAACCCCTTTTTTGGGCCTCTAAAGATTTCAATATTTTTGGAGGCCTAAGATGCATTTTAAGGTTGTTTTTGGGCTGCCAACATATTCTGAACTCACAGGGGTGTAGGATGCATTTTTCGTGCCCAAAATATTTTTGTGAATTTCAGTGGTCTAGTATGCGGGTTAATGCCCCTTTCGGGCTGCAAATGTTTTTGGGACATTCAGAGCTCTCTGGCACAGTTTTCGGGCCACCAACATTTTCTGGACTTTAGGGGGTCTATGATGCCTGTAAACCCCTTTTTTGGGCCTCTAAAGTTTTCAATATTTTTGGAGGCCTAAGATGCATTCTAAGGCCTTTTTTGGGATGCCAACATATTCTGAACTTTCAGGAGTGTTGGATGCATTTTTCGTGCCAAAAATATTTTTGGGAATTTCAATGGTGTAGTATGCGGTTTAATGCACCTTTCAGGCTGCACGTGTTTTTGTGACATTCAGAGCTCTCTGGCACAGTTTTCGGGCCACCAACATTTTCTGGACTTTAGTGGGTCTAGGATGCCTGTAAACCCCTTTTTTGGGCCTCTAAAGTTTTCAATATTTTTGGAGGCCTAAGATGCATTTTAAGGGTGTTTTTGGGCTGCCAACATATTCTGAACTCACAGGGGTGTAGGATGATTTTTTCCGTGCCCAAAATATTTTTGGGAATTTCAGTGGTCTAGGATGCGGTTTAATGCCCCTTTCAGGCTGCATGTGTTTTTGGGTCATTCAGAGCTCTCTGGTACAGTTTTTGGGCCACCAACATTTTCTGGACTTTAGGGGGTCTAGGATGTCTGTACACCCCTTTTTTGGGCCTCCAAAGTTTTCAACCTTTTTGCAGGCCTAATATGCATTTTAAGTCCTTTTTTGGGCTGCTAACATATACTGAACTTTCAGGGGTGTAGGATGCATTTTTCGTGCCCAATATATTTTTGGGAATTTCAGTGGTCTAGGGTGCGGGTTAATGCCCCTTTCAGGCTGCAAATGTTTCTGGGTCATTCAGAGCTCTCTGGTACAGTTTTTGGGTCACCAACATTTTCTGGACTTTACGGGTTCTAGGATGCCTATAAACCTTTTTTTTTGGCCTCCAAAGTTATCAACATTTTTGCATGGCTAAGATGCATTTTAGGGCCTTTTTGGGGATGCCAACATATTCTGAACTTTCAGGGGTGTAGGATGCATTTTTTGTGCCCAAAATATTTTTGGGAATTTCAGTGGTCTAGGATGCGGGTTAATGCCCCTTTCAGGCTGCAAATGTTTTTGGGACATTAAGAGCTCTCTGACACAGTTTTTGGGCAACCAACATTTTCTGGACTTTTGGGGGTCTAGGATGCCTGTTAACCGCCTTTTTGCGCCTCCAAAGTTTTCAACATTTTTGCAGGCCTAAGACGCATTTTAAGGCCTTTTTTGGGCTGCTAACGTATTCTGAACTTTCAGGGGTGTAGGATGCATTTTTCGTGCCCAAAATATTTTTGGGAATTTCAGAGGTCTAGGATGTGGGTTAATGCCCCTTTCAGGCTGCAAATGTTTTTGGGACATTCAGAGCTCTCCGCCACAGTTTTTGGGCCACCAACATTTTCTGGACTTTACGGGTTCTAGGATGCCTGTAAACCCCTTTTTTGGGCCTCCAAAGTTATCAACATTTTTGCAGGCCTAAGATGCATTTTAAAGCATTTTTGGGATACTAACATATTCTGAACTTTTAGGGGTATAGGATGCATTTTTCGTGCCAAAAATATTTTTGGGAATTTCAGTGGTCTAGGATGCGGTTTAATGCCCCTTTCAGGCTGCACGTGTTTTTGGGACATTCAGAGCTCTCTGGCACAGTTTTCGGGCCACCAACATTTTCTGGATTTTAGGGGGTCTAAGATGCCTGTAAACCCCTTTTTTGGGCCTCCACAGTTATCAACATTTGTGCATGCCTAAGATGCATTTTAAAGCATTTTTTGGACTGCTAACCTATTCTGAACTTCCAGGGGTGTAGGATGCATTTTTCGTGCACAAAACATATTTGGGAAATTCAGTGGTCTAGAATGCGGGTTAATGCCCCTTTCAGGTTGCAAACGTTTTTGGGACATTCAGAGCTCTCCGGCACAGTTTTTGGGCCACCAACATTTTCTGGACTTTAGGGGGTCTAGGATGCCTGTAAACCCCTTTTTTGGGCCTCTAAAGTTTTCAATATTTTTGCTGGCATAAGATGCATTTTAAGGTCTTTTTTGGGCTGCTAACATATTCTCAACTTTCAGGGGTGTAGGATGCATTTTTCATGCCCAAAATATTTTTGGGAATTTCATTGATCTAGAATGCGGGTTAATGGCCCTATCAGGCTGCAAACGTTTTTGGGACATTCAGAGCTCTCCGGCACAGTTTTCGGGCCACCAACATTTTCTGGACTTTAGGGGGTCTAGGATGTCTGTAAACCGCTTTTTGGGCCTCCAAAGTTTTCAACCTTTTGCAGGCCTAAGATGCATTTTAAGGCCTTTTTGGGCTGCTAACATATTCTGAACTTTCAGGGGTGTAGGATGCATTTTTCATGCCCAAAATATTTTTGGGAATTTCATTGATCTAGAATGCGGGTTAATGCACCTATCAGGCTGCAAATGTTTTTGGGACATTTAGAGCTCTCTGACACAGTTTTTGGGCCACCAACATTTTCTGAACTTTTGGGGGTCTAGGATGCCTGTAAACCCCTTTTATGGGCCTCCAAAGTTTTCAACAATTTTTCAGAGCTAAAATGCATTTTAAGGCCTTTTTTGGGATGCCAACCTATTCTGAACTTTCAGGGGTGTAGCATGCATTTTTCGTGCCCAAAATATTTTTGGGAATTTCAGTGGTCTAGGATGCGGGTTAATGCCTCTTTCGGGCTGCAAATGTTTTTAGGAAATTCAGAGCTCTCTGGCACAGTTTTTGGGTCACCAACATTTTCTGGACTTTAGGGGGGTCTAGGATGCCTGTAAACCCCTTTTTTGTGCCTCTAAAGTTTTCAATATTTTTGGAGGCCTAAAATGCATTTTAAGGACGTTTTTGGGCTGCCAACATATTCTGAACTTTCAGGGGTGTAGGATGCATTTTTCATGCCCAAAATATTTTTGGGAATTTCATTGGTCTAGGGTGCGGGTTAATGCCCCTTTCAGGCTTCAAATGTTTTTGGGACATTCAGAGCTCCCTGGCACTGTTTTTGGCCCACCAACATTTTCTGGACTTTAAGGGGTCTAGGATGCCTGTAAACCCTTTTTTGGGCCTCCAAAGTTTTCAACATTTTTGCAGGGCTAAGATTAATTTTAAGGCCTTTTTTGGGATGCCAACATATTCTGAACTTTCAGGGGTATAGGATGCATTTTTCGTGACAAAAATATTTTTGGGAATTTCAATGGTGTAGTATGCGGTTTAATGCACCTTTCAGGCTGCACGTGTTTTTTTGACATTCGGAGCTCTCTGACAGAGTTTTTGGGCCACCAACATTTTCTGGACTTTAGTGGGTCTAGGATGCCTGTAAACCTCTTTTTTGGTCTTCCAAAGTTTTCAACATTTTTGCAGGCCTAAAATGCATTTGAAGGCCTTTTTTGGGCTGCTGACATATTCTGAACTTTCAGGGGTGTAGGATGCATTTTTTGTGCCCAAAACATTTTTGGGAAATTCAGTGGTCTAGAATGCAGGTTAATGCCCCTTTCAGGTTGCAAATGTTTTTGGGACATTCAGGGCTCTCCGGCACAGTTTTTGGTACACCAACATTTTTTAGACTTTAGAGGTTCTAGGATGTCTGTCTTAGGCCTTTCAACATTTTTGCAGGCCTGAGATGCATTTTAAAGCCTTTTTGGGATGCTAATATATTCTGAACTTTCAGGGCTGTATGATGCATTTTTCGTGCAAAAATATTTTTAGGAATTTCAGTGGTCTAGGATGCGGTTTAATGCCCCTTTCAGGCTGAACATGTTTTTGGGACATTCAAAGCTCTCTGACAAAGTTTTTGGACCACCAACATTTTCTGGACTTCAGGGGTTCTAGGATGCCTGTAAACCCCTTTTTTGGGCCTCCAAAGTTTTCAACATTTTTGCAGGCATAAGATGCATTTTAAAGCCTTTTTTGGGCTGCTAACATATTCTTGAACTTTCAGGGGTGTAGGATGCATTTTTCGTGCCCAAAATATTTTTGGGAATTTCAGTGGTCTACGATGCGGTTTAATGCCCCTTTCAGGCTGCAAATGTTTTTGGGACATTCAGAGCTCCCTGGCACAGTTTTTGGGCCACCAACATTTTCTGGACTTTACGGGGTCTAGGATGCCTGTAAACCCCTTTTTTGGGCCTCCAAAGTTTTCAACATTTTTGCAGGCCTAAGATGCATTTTAAAGCCTTTTTTGGGATGCTAACATATTCAGAACTTTCAGGGGTGTAGGATGCATTTTTCGTGCAAAAATATTTTTGGGAATTTCAGTGGTCTAGGATGCGGTTTAATGCCCCATTCAGGCTGCACATGTTTTTGGGACATTCAAAGCTCTCTGGCACAATTTTCGGCCACCAACATTTTCTGGATTTTAGGGGGTCTAAGATGCCTGTAAACCCCTTTTTTGGACCTCCAAAGTTAGCAATATTTGTGCAGGCCTAAGATGCATTTTAAAGCATTTTTTGGGCTGCTAACATATTCTGAACTTTCAGGGGTGTAGGATGAATTTTTCCTGTACAAAACATTTTTGGGAAATTCAGTGGTCTAGAATGCGGGTTAATGCCGCTTTCAGGTTGCAAAAGTTTTTGGGACATTCAGAGCTCTCCGGCACAGTATTTGGGCCACCAACATTTTCTGGACTTTAGGGGGTCTAGGATGCCTGTAAACCCCTTTTTTTGGGCCTCCAAAGTTTTCAACATTTTTGCACGGCTAAGATGCATTTTAAGGCCTTTTTGGGGATGCCAACATATTCTGCACTTTCAGGGGTGTAGGATGCATTTTTCGTGCCCAAAACATGTTTGGGAAATTCAGTGGTCTAGAATGCGGGTTAATGCCCCTTTCAGGTTGCAAATGTTTTTGGGACATTCAGAGCTCTCCGGCACAGTTTTTGGGCCACCAACATTTTCTGATTTTCTGGACTTCTGGGGTCTAGGGTGCCTGTCTTAGGCCTTTCAACATTTGTGCAGGCCTAAGATGCATTTTAAAGCCTTTTTTTGGGATGCTAAAATATTCTGAACTTTCAGGGGTATAGGATGCATTTTTCCTGCCCAAAAACATTTTGGGGAAATTCAGTGGTCTAGAATGCGGGTTAATGCACCTTTCAGGCTCTAAATGTTTTTGGGACATTCAGAGCTCTCTGGCACAGTTTTTGGGCCACCAACATTTTCTGGACTTTACGGGTTCTAGGATATCTGTAAACCCCTTTTTTGGGCCTCCAAAGTCATCAAAATTTTTGCAGGCCTAAAATGCATTTTAAGGCCTTTTTGGGCTGCTAACATATTCTGAACTTTCAGGGGTGTAGGATGCATTTTTCGTGCACAAAACATATTTGGGAAATTCAGTTGTCTAGAATGCGGGTTAATGCCCCTTTCAGGTTGCAAAAGGTTTTGGGACATTCAGAGCTATCTGGCACAGTTTTTGGGCCACCAACGTTTTCTGGACTTTAGGGGGTCTAGGATGCCTGTAAACCCCTTTTTTGGGCCTGCAAAGTTATCAACATTTTTGCAGGCCTAAGATGCATTTTAAAGCCTTTTTTGGGCTGCTAACATATTCTGAACTTTCAGGGGTGTAGGAATCATTTTTCGTGCCCAAAATATTTTTGGGAATTTCAGTGGTCTAGGATGCGGGTTAATTCCCCTTTCAGGTTGCAAATGTTTTGGGGACACTCAGAGCTCAATGACACAATTTTCGGGCCACCAACATTTTCTGGACTTTAGGGGGTCTAGGATGTCTGTAAACCGCTTTTTGGGCCTCCAAAGTTTTCAACATTTTTGCAGGCCTAAGATGCATTTTAAGGCCTTTTTGGGCTGCTAACATATTCTGAACTTTCAGGAGTGTAGGATGCCTTTTTCATGCCCAAAATATTTTTGGGAATTTCATTGATCTAGAATGCGGGTTAATGCCCCAATCAGGCTGCACATGTTTTGGGACATTTAGAGCTCTCTGACACAGTTTTTGGGCCACCAACATTTTCTGGACTTTTGGGGGTCTGGGATGCCTGTAAACCCTTTTTTGGGCCTCCAAAGTTTTCAACATTTTTGCAGAGCTAAAATGCATTTTAAGGCCTTTTTTGGGATGCCAACATATTCTGAACTTTCAGGGGTGTAGCATGCATTTTTCGTGCCCAAAATATTTTTGGGAATTTCAGTGGGCTAGGATGCGGGTTAATGCCTCTTTCGGGCTGCAAATGTTTTTAGGACATTCAGAGCTCTCTGGCACAGTTTTTGGGCCACCAACATTTTCTGGACTTTAGGGGGGTCTAGGATGCCTGTAACCCCCTTTTTTGGGCCTCTAATGTTTTCAATATTTTTGGAGGCCTAAAATGCATTTTAAGGTCGTTTTTGGGCTGCCAACATATTCTGGACTTTCAGGGGTGTAGGATGCATTTTTCATGCCCAAAATATTTTTGGGAATTTCAGAGGTCTAGGGTGTGGGTTAATCCCCCTTTCAGGCTTCAAATGTTTTTGGGACATTCAGAGCTCCCTGGCACTGTTTTTGGCACACCAACATTTTCTGGACTTTAGGGGGTCTAGGATGCCTGTAAACCCCTTTGTTGGGCCTCCAAAGTTTTCAACATTTTTGCAGGGCTAAGATTCATTTTAAGGCCTTTTTTGGGATGCCAACATATTCTGAACTTTCAGGGGTATAGGATGCATTTTTCGTGCCAAAAATATTTTTGGGAATTTCAATGGTGTAGTATGCGGTTTAAAGCACCTTTCAGGCGGCACGTGTTTTTGTGACATTCGGAGCTCTCTTACACTGTTTTTGGGCCACCAACATTTTCTGGACTTTAGTGGGTCTAGGATGCCTGTAAACCTCTTTTTTGTTCCTCCAAAGTTTTCAACATTTTTGCAGGCCTAAGATGCATTTGAAGGCCTTTTTTGGGCTGCTGACATATTCTGAACTTTCAGGGGTGTAGAATGCATTTTTCGTGCCAAAAACATTTTTGGGAAATTCAGTGGTCTAGAATGCAGGTTAATGCCCCTTTCAGGTTGCAAATGTTTTGGGGCATTCAGAGCTCTCCGGCACAGTTTTTGGGCCACCAACATTTTTTAGACTTTAGAGGTTCTAGGATGTCTGTCTTAGGCCTTTCAACATTTTTGCAGGCCTAAGATGCATTTTAAAGCCTTTTTTGGGATGCTAACATATTCTGAACTTTCAGGGGTGTATGATGCATTTTTCGTGCAAAAATATTTTTGGGAATTTCAGTGGTCTAGGATGCGGTTTAATGCCCCTTTCAGGCTGTACATGTTTTTGGGACATTCAAAGCTCTCTGACACCGTTTTTGGGCCACCAACATTTTCTGGACTTTAGTGGGTCTAGGATCCCTGTAAACCTCTTTTTTGGTCCTCCAAAGTTTTCAACATTTTTGCAGGCCTAAGATGCATTTGAAGGCCTTTTTGGGGCTGCAAACATATTCTAATCTTTCAGGGGTGTGGGATGCATTTTTCGTGCCCAAAATATTTTTGGGAATTTCAGAGGTCTAGGATGATGGTTAATGCCCCTTTCAGGCTCCAAATGTTTTTGCGACATTCAGAGCTCTCTGGCACCGTTTTTTGAGCCACCAACATTTTCTGTACTTTAAGGGGACTAGGATGCCTGTAAACCCCCTTTTTGGGCCTCCAAAGTTTTCAACATTTTTGCAGGCCTAAGATGCATTTTAAGGCCTTTTTTGGGCTGCTGACATATTCTGAACTTTCAGGGGTGTAGGATGCATTTTTCGTGCCAAAAATATTTTTGGAAATTTCAGTGGTCTAGAATGCAGGTTAATGCCCCTTTCAGGCTGCAAATGTTTTTGTTACATTCAGAGCTCTCCGGCACAGTTTTTGGGCCCCCAACATTTTCTGGACTTCAGGGGGTCTAGGGTGCCTGTCTTAAGCCTTTCAACATTTTTGCAGGCCTAAAATGCATTTTAAAGCCTTTTTTGGGATGCTAACATATTCTGACCTTTCAGGGGTATAGGATGCATTTTTCGTGCCAAAAATATTTTTGGGAATTTCAGTGGTCTAGGATTCGGTTCAATGCCCCTTTCAGGCTGCATGTGTTTTTGGAACATTCAGAGCTCTCTGACACCGTTTTTGGGCCATATCCAAAACACCTTAGGGGAGGTAAGAGGATTTTTAGCCCTGTTCCTAGCACATCCTCAACAATTTAGACGAAGCCTTGAACAAAAAACATAATAGTGCTAAGGGGCTTTTTAGTTCCCTTATCGGTATGTGTCCCAATGCTTAGAACATAAGTCAACGATTCCAAATCACATTCCAAGCAAGTTTTACAAAAATATATATAATTTTATTAGTTTTTACTTAATAGAGCTAAAAATGTGTTCACAATGTTAACAAATGTTACAAAGATTCAAAGTCCAATTCTCTAAAGAAATTGCAAATACAGATAATGCATGACCCTAAGGGGAAAGAAGTAAACCGGCAGAGTGAACACAAAACAAGCGAGAAACTAACGATAGATTTTGTGTAAACCAGGGGTGATCCAAAATTAGGGTCACTCCAAGGTAGTGTTGTGCAAATACCACCAAAATAGACTTATTTCACACTACATTCATTCCAATATCAATTCAGGCATACTCATTCTCTCATCAAATTCCCAACATGTTTCTTTCTGATTGTGTGTGTGTAAACAGTGTAAACAGAAATTCATCAGGGGTAGTCTGCCGTCTACCAGATGCTTTTAATCCAACCTAAAAAAAATATTTAACAGAGTACATTACTTTCTAATTTCATCCACAAAATAATGCGAACTCAACAAAAGCAGGAGGGCCAACTTTTAAGTAGATTGGCTTCACGCAAAACTCATGCGATTAAATCGTCCAAATTTTACAAGTCCTGTAAATAGTCCATGATTCGTTTATGGCCCAACAGCAAAAGGGACTCCAGATCTGAAAAGGGAACAGATCAGGGTATAAATAAAGGATGCCCTGAGTATTCATTCTCTACATGTAGAATTGAATAAACATTAAAGTGACCTAGTCATAAGTACTGATCAGAAAAAGTGGTGCACAAACACTAACTTGTAAGTGCATCACTGCAGTAGTCCAGTGACAACAGTGACATTTCATTTTCCTGTTTGCTCTTTAGAGAAGTGAACCTGACTCACGCAATACTACTACCATATGGGCTGGCGGCAAAAACTGGGACAGGTAAAAATGGCTAAGCTGTCTGCTGTTTTGAGCATGTTTAGACTCGATGTGTAGTTCATGACTTACTCTTAAGTAAGATGGTTCAAAAGCAATATGTAGTTCAGACTCCTAGGTTTCATGGTCCTGGATCTTATGCGTCCAAGGTCAAGCACCAAACCACGTGGTCCTGGCTATTTTAGACTGTAGGAGACATAGGGGAACATATGTAACCGCTCTTCAGAAGTCCATTATACTTTTAGAGGTACATGTGAGGTTCTTAATAATTAATAGTGCTTACCGATCCTAGCGTGTAAAGAAACGCAGGGCCAGTCAGCGTAGTGCCTTTCTGATTTTGCAAGGCCGCATTTGTTTTTTGTTCAATTAAACAATAAATAGTCCAGAATTGGTCGTCCCATAATGTTGCTTAGGGTGATATTGACCATAGGCGGAATTACGATGATGTTTCCTTGCCTGTGAAATAAGGAGGCACAGATAGGTCACGATTAAGTCAGGAAAAAAGGGTTCATAGAGTAAAGAGATCTCTATTTGTATTACTTATTTAGTCTCAGTTTCTCGTTTAACTGGTGAGATATAGGGTTCCGATTTACTTCCAAATTGCTAGTTTGAAGAGAAAACGTACTCTTAGTGAGCCATAGCTGAGACGGATCTACGGGAGTGTAACCAGACTGCTCCTGCGGGGGAAGTACATTTTACTCTTCGTCGTGCTCACAACTACCAGCCTCCATGTTTCTGTAAAGCGATCAGGAATTATACTCTATTAGAAGCATGTCGGAGTAGCAGGTGAACAAAAAAAGGGGGATATTAACGCTTGATTAACCTCCCGCCCAGTTCGCCATCTTACCGGAGTATCGTAGGCTTCCAGTGTTCCCCGTCAGTGCTCCTGGTTCCGTTGCCGAATTAATCGCAAGGTCACCTGATTTTTATACGTTGTTGTGTGCGTATCTCAACGTCTTACGTGTTGTGTGATTGACGCGCTGGTGTAGTGGACGTTTTGTCATTCAGGGGCTGATGTTGTGTTGTGTTACGTCATCAAACGCCCATACTTCGTGTTGATATCACTGCCAGTGCCAAAAAAAGAGTGGATCAGAAGCAAGTCGGATCAGAACTGTGGCAAAATTCAATGCAGCGCGCTGTGCTTCGTGAGTTAATTTCTTTGTTGTGATTAATGACCCCCTTGTTATTAACATGGGAGAGTCCTTTGTAATTACGGATATCAATCCATTTTCTCGTTAAGACCCGAAATGGAACTCTTAGTTAGAAAAATGAGTTGTTGTTCTTTCTTCAGTAAAGTCATTCTGTCTTTGTTTATGTCCATACTTGGTATTAATTTGTAGATTACTGTCAACTTCAAATATTCTACTGAATGTTAGTATTCCACCCAATGGTCAACCATTGGGGCATTTTTAGTCTGGTTTTTGAGGCAACATTTGTGTTCACCAATGCGGAGTTTCACTTTCCAATCCGTTTTGCCAATGCACAATTTATTACAAGGGCACCATACTGCATAAATTACCAAGGTTGAGTTGCAGTTTGTGTGTGATTTTTGTTTCCATTTTGAGCGAAGGTCTATGTCTACTTCTGTGCTTTTTGAGGTATATTTTCAGTATACGCATTGGCCACATGGAATGTGGCCCACAATTTTTGGAAGACCCCATTGCTGGGTCAAGCTCATTGTCTATTGAGGTTTTAGTGTCCCATTGTTCCTTGTAACTTGCTCTTTTTGGTTTTTGCTACGTTTAAAAGCGACAACAGGTTTTGGGACCGGTACATCTCCTTTTTCAAGAGTTGGCCAGTTCTTCAAGATAATCTTCTTAATGTCATTGGACATGTTACTGAAGTTGTTTACGAAGATTACTTTTGGGTCTTTTTTAGTTTCTGAGTGTTCTTTATACTCTAACAGGGAATCACGATTGTTGTTAATAGCACGCTTAAGCGCCTTTTTAACTATTATTTTGGATAGCCTCTTTGAAGTAGTTTGGCTACCATCTTACCTGCTTCTTCAGTGAAGTCGTCTTTCTTGGAGCTGTTTCGTTTGAGCCTCAAAAATTGGCCCAATTTTTCGGCCTCAAAAATTGGCCCTTACGTGTTTTGGATGGGAGCTGCTATAATGCAGCACAGAGTTCTTGTCTGTCGGTTTATTGTAAGGTTTCAGAAAAATACATTTTTTAATGGGGTCCACCATGATCGTAATGTCCAAAACTTCAAGTTTAGTAATGCTGAAATTAGATGTAAACTTGAGGTATCTGTCTTGGGTATTGATCAAGATGAGAAATTCTTCCAGAGCCGTTAACGGACCCTGCCATATTACGAGGATATCATCAATATATCTTCGCCATGTGCACACGAATTTTAAGAATGGATTAGACGTGTGCATGAATTTGCTGATTTCAAAACATTCCATATACAAGTTTGATACCCTCAGGGCTAAAGTGGCACCCATGGCCGTGCCATGTATTTGTTGAAAAAATTCTCCATTGAAGTGAAATAGTTCTTGACTAAGCTCATTTCAGCACACCATAGAATGAAAGAGTTCAGTGTGGAGCCTCCTTGGTGGTCAGAAAGAAGTTTTTCTTCCAACACATCCATAGACGCCCTATGCGGAATACTTGTGTATAGCGCTACTACATCTAACCCTAGCAGAATTTCAGTTGTAGGATCAAAGGGTAGTCCTTCCATTTCCTTGATTATCTGTGTAGTGTCCTGAACAAACAATGCTATTTTGCGAACCATAGGTCGGAGAAAGGCGTCTGCCTGAAAGGGGCAATAACCCGCATCCTAGACCACTGAAATTCCTAAAAATATTTTGGGCACGAAAAATGCATCCTACACCCCTGAAAGTTCAGAGTATGTTAGCAGCCTGAAAAAAAGCCTTAAAATGCATTTTAGGCCTGCAAAAATGTTGAAAACTTTGGAGGTCCAAAAAAGGGATTTACAGGCATCCTAGACCCCCTAAAGTCCAGAAAATGGTGGTGGCCCAAAAACTGTGTCAGAGAGCTCTGAATGTCCCAAAAACATTTGCAGCCTGAAAAGGGCACTGACCCCTATCCTAGACCCCTGACATTCCCAAAAACATTTTTGGCCCAAAAAATGCATCCTACACCCCTGAAAGTTCAGAAAACGTTGGCAGCCTAAAAAAGGCCTTAAAATGCATCTCAGGCATGCAAAAATCTTGAAAACTTTGGAGGCCCAAAAAAGGGGTTTTCTGGTATCCTACACCCCATAAAGTCCTGAAAATGCTGGTGGCACAAAAATGGTGTCAGAGAGCTCAGAATGTCCCAAAAACATTTGCAGTCTCAAAAGGGCATTAACCTCCATCCTAGACCCCTGAAATTCCCAAAAACATTTTTGGGAAGAAAAATGCATCCTACACTGCTGAAAGTTCAGAAAATGTTGGCAGCCCAAAAAAAGGCCTTAAAATGCATTTTAGGCTCGCAACAATCTTGAAAACTTTTGAGGCCCAAAAGGGGGGTGTTCTGGCATCCTAGACCCCATAAATTCCTGAAAATGTTGGTGGCCCAAAAATGGTGTCAGAGAGATCTGAATGTCCCAAAAGCATGTGCAGCCTGAAAAGGGCATTAACCTCCATCCTAGACCCCTGAAATTCCCAAAAACATTTTTGGCCCGACAAATGCATCCTACACCCCTGAAAGTCCAGAAAATGTTGGCAGCCCAAAAAAGGCCTTAAAATGCATCCGAGGCCTGCTAAAATGAAGGCCCAAAAAAGGGGTTTACAGGCATCCTAGACCCTCTAAAGTCCAGAAAATGTTGGTGGCCCAAAAACGGTGTCAGAGAGCTCTGAATGTCTCAAAAACATTTGCAGTCTGAAAAGGGCATTAACCCGCATCATAGACACCTGAAATTCCCAAAAACATTTTTGGGAAGAAAAATACATCCTACACCCAGAAAGTTCATAAAATGTTGGCAGCCCAAAAAAAGGCCTTAAAATACATCTTAGGCCTGCAAAAATGTTCAAAACTTTGGAGGCCCACAAAAGGGGTGTACAGGCATCCTAGACCCCATAAAGTCCAGAAAATATCGGTGGCCCAAAAACTGTGTCAGAAACCTCTGAATGTCCCAAAAACATTAGCAGCCTGAAAAGGGCATTAACCCCCATCCTAGACCACTGAAATTCCCAAAAACATTTTAGGCCCGAAAAATGCATCCTACACCCCTGAAAGTTCAGAAATTGTTGCCAGCCCAAAAAAGGCCTTAAAATGCATCTTAGCCATGCAAAAATCTTGAAAACTTTGGAGGCCAGAAAAAGGGGTTTACATGCACCATAGACCCCCTAAAGTCCTTAAAATGTTGGTAGCCCAAAAACGGTGTCAGAGAGCTCTGAATGTCCCAAAAACATTTGCAGCCTGAAAACGGCATTAACCCCCATCCTAGACCCCTGAAATTCCCCAAAACATTTTTGGCCCGACAAATGCATCCCACACCCCTTAAAGTCCAGAAAATATTGGCAGCCCAAAAAAAGGCCTTAAAATGCATCTGAGGCCTGCTAAAATGTAGAAAACTTTGGAGGCCCAAAAAAGGGGTTTACAGGCATCCTAGACCCCCTAAAGTCCAGAAAATGTTGGTGGCCCAAAAACGGTGTCAGAGAGCTCTGAATGTCCCAAAAACATTTGCAGTCTGAAAAGGGCATTAACCCGCATCCTAGACCCCTGAAATTCCTGAAATTCTTTTAGCACGACAAATGTATCCTACACCCCTGAAAGTCCAGAAAATGTTGGCAGCCCACAAAATGCCTTAAAAGGCATCGGAGGCATGCTAAAATGTAGAAAACTTTGGAGGCCCAAAAAGGGGGTTTACAGCCATCCTAGAATCCCTAAAGTCCAGACAATGCTGGTGGCCCTAAAACTGTGTCAGAGAGCTCTGAATGTTCCAAAAACATTTGCAGCCTGAAAAGGGCATTAATCCCCATCCTAGACCCCTGACATTCCCAAAAACATTTTTGGCCCGAAAAATGCATCCTACACCCCTGAAAGTTCAGAAACTGTTGGCAGCCCAAAAAAGGCCTTAAAAAGCATCTCAGGCCTGCACAAATTTTGAAAACTTTGGAGGCCCAAAAAAAAGGGTTTATAGGCATCCTAGACCCCCTAAAGTCCAGAAAATGTTTGTGGCCCGAAAAAGCTGTCAGAGTGCTCTGAATGTCCCAAAAACATTGGCAGGCTGAAAAAGACATTAACCCGTATCCTAGACCCCTGAAATTCTTGTAAATATATGCAGTCCAAAAAAGTTGCCCTGCACCCCTGAAGGCACAGAAAATGGAGGCAGCCCAAAAAAGACCTTAAAAAGCATCTCAAGCCTCCAAAAATCTAGAAAACTTGGAAGGCCTGAAAAAAGGGGTTTACATGCATCCTACACCCCCTAAAATCCAGAAATTTTGGTGGCCCGAAAAAGGTGTCAGAGTGCTCCGAATGTCCCAAAAACACTGGGAGGCTGAAACCGGGCTTAATCCGCATCCTAGACCCCTGAAATTTACTGAAAATATTTTCGCCCCAAAAAATGTGCCCTGCACACCTGAAGGCCCAGAAAATGGTGTCAGCCCAAAAAAGGCCTTAAAATGCATCTCAGGCCTTCAAAAACCTTGAAAACTTTGAAGGCTCAAAAAAGGGATTTACATGCATCCTAGACCCCAAACAAGCTCTTAGGGTGGATCGTGCCATCAGCCACTTTGTCTAATAGCACTGCTGAAGTGAAACAATAATCAATGATGCAAATGTACCTTTGAATCATGAGGTCTGATTGTGCTTCCTATTTCTAGAATGTTGCAACCTACTATATTCAAATAACCCTTTGGTCTGTCGTATCGGTTCTGCTGGATTTGTTGGTAAGTAGATCACGCACCATGTTCCAGTCCCCTCCAGGTTTGGGCGGGAGCGATCCTACCACGGACAGGAGTCTATTGAAGTAATAGGGGAAGCCTGATTCAGGACCATTGGGAGCGTAGATTGAACAAACTTGCAATTTCTGAGACCCAACACTGATCTTGGCCAGGATGATCTGGCCTTCCCTATTTGGCCAAGTTTTTAGTACAGTGTACATTACATATTTATGGAATAAAATGGCCATGAAAGAGATTCCCCCCTCCCCTCTCCTCATTTGCGCATATAGAGCACTTTTCAAATCAATCAATCCAGGGGTCAAAGGATTAAACCACCCAACCCTGCCTCTGATACCAAGCCATCTCTGTTCATCATTTGCCTCTTGCGCCATAATCACACTCAACAAATATTACAGCTTGACAAGACAAAAAATCTGTTCTCTCCATAGAAACCATTTCAGATGACAGTTCATAGTCTACCACAGAAAAATAGGAAGTGCTTCCTGCACCTATGCCCAACGCTTAAGTCCTAGATCTCAAGTTTGGCCGGATGGAGCCAGCAAAAACTATAGTGACAAAAGATGGTAAAAAATAAATATTTGGAGCTAGAACACCTGCAAACATTCCACCATTCATGAAATCAGGAAGCTACAGATATGGCTGTGCCTGCTGTCAAAAAAGAGAGCACACAATAAAGAAATGGATGACCTATGGAAATGCTTAGACAACAGCTTGATCATTGACGGTCCTCTGCTTATCTGAATATACAAACACCCAACACAAAAGGCAGCCATGTCCGGGACAAATCTCGCTCCCCTTTGAAGATATCAGATTTGGCATGTACAGGCAAAAGTCCTCCATGACATAGGGTCTCTACAAAGAGATACTGAGCAATGCAATCATGAAGAGGGGAATTTGAACTTGTCGGTTCTTCTACATCTCCAGTAGCTTCTGTCTTTTGAAGAGAGTGTTGTGATGTTACTATTTCCATGCTCAATGAGGGTAGCTCCCACATGCCCTTTTCACGCAATTCATGTATGGTGAACACAGGTCTCCTTTTGCTGCTGCTTGCCTCGGCACTGTACAGTGCTCAATGCCATGATTATGCTTTTCGCCTTA
Organism: Ambystoma mexicanum; assembly: GCF_040938575.1. Classification (NCBI taxonomy): domain Eukaryota; kingdom Metazoa; phylum Chordata; class Amphibia; order Caudata; family Ambystomatidae; genus Ambystoma; species Ambystoma mexicanum. The sequence continues at coordinate 606,120,655 of NC_090940.1, forward strand.
CGTTCATTCAATGGTAGAGTCCTGCAATCAATATTCGTAGCCTTACATTTTCTGAACAAGTACAATGCTGTACAAGTACAATGAGCTAAGGCTGACAGCCCCCAATCAAAAAACTGTTTGCTGGAGTCTAAGCTGATGATGTTGACGAGCTGGGCGCTTCATTCATGTTTCTTCCTTAGGTTTGGTTTAAGTAGGGTCCTATTTAATTCTAACTATCTTGAATTTCCAAAGTACCAAGATGCTACATTGCATGGGTGATGAGTGTTTAGGGAATGGCTTTGTTGCTCCTCTTCCACGTGGGTTGACTGTCAATGGACATGTTTTTTTCTATATGCCACGATTTCATTTAAGATTCTCCCTTTGAGCGACAGTGGCCTCAACAATTATATTAAACAAAAGGAAGTACGAAAGTATCTACGGTCTAAAAGGCCAGACATGGAATGAAGTGGCAGCCAAGTTCCATCTGCAGCACAAGGAGCCCACATGCCATCCACTTGCCCGCCTGGCCCTGGGTAATGGAGACGCCATTTTACAAACAGACGGCCTCCCCATCGGTGGTGGGTCACATGACCGCGAGGGTCACCCAGACTCACAGAAGGGCTCCCATTCTCTCTCTTCTTTGCATTTCTATTGCTTGTCTTAAAAGCCCTTCCTTTGACTAGTTCCACCTACCTACCTAGTAGACCTCATCCCTCGCTGCACTCCACCCTGCACACCCCGCTCTTCTTCACTCCCTAATCTATATTTTCGCCTACCTGTATGTGCTCCCTCTCGCTTCCACGCCTTCTCGCCCTAGCCCGCTTCATTTCCCTTCACAGTAAAAACTCTACAACAGTTGACTCAATTAAGTTATCTCCGAAGCTCCACATTTCTATCCTAAAGTGTGCTCTATCCACTTACTTCCTGAGGTCCCGTCTGCAATGGCCCTCTTGCATCTCATCACACTGTACTTTATAACTTGCGTTTGCCTGTCAGTTCTATATGTCGCTCCTGGCCTTGTTCTCTGTATCCTCATCTCACCATCAATCATGGGCCTGCAACCATTTGCCACTCCTTCGATTGTACGGCACTTAACTCAGGATCGCCTGATTCACTGTGTATTGCTTGTGTACATATTTCTGCTAGGAACACCTGCATCCTCAATAAATCCAAAGAACTGACTACAAATATTTAAACATGAAGGCTACTGGGTCTTTCCCTTGCAGTGATCCAAAAGTGGTGAATATTATCGCACCTGTTGTGAAAGTCTAAAACAGTAACAGCCCAAGGCCCTTCAAGAACCAGTGGTTCTCCAGATGTTTTGGACTGCAACTCACAGGATCCCTCCCCGTTGACAATGCTGGCTTGCACTGACGGGAGTTGTAGTCCAAGACATCTGGAAAACCAAAAGTTAAAGACCTCTGCTCTAGGCCTTCATTGTTGTGATCTGGTCGTCTACCTCAGTCTGCCTTTCAGAATGTGACTTTAGTTCCTGCGTGAGATTCTCAGTGGTTTGGATACCTATGGCATCCATTGTTGTGCGTAGAGCTGACCTATGCTGAAGAAACAATGACAATGTTGGTTGAGCACCCAGGGCAGAAGCCCCAGCTGATTGTTTCTCGCCATAGCCTTGAGGTTATTGTTGTGCGTGCTCAAGCAACAGGAGATTGACATGGTGAATGAGCACATTTGGGTGGTTGCATAAAAAGTAAGTATTATGTTGTTTTTTTGACCCAGTTAATTTTTAGCACTTTTTTTTAATGCTGGCAGACAGGCCAGGAACAACATGTGGCTGTTATCAGGCAAAGAGTTCAACAATAAAGAAACAGGTTAGCAGTCCAGGTCAGCTGTTACTGCACTCTGTAAAAGGTGTATGTGAATAAGGGAGATGTGAGAGCTGTGATCAAAGATAAGTGGATTCATTTCTTCGGTAATAGCAGACATTTTCTGAAGAGGTGGTTGCTCCAATATGGACGCGCATGCCGTAAACAGCCTCCAACCTATAAAACCATTCCAGGGTCTGTACTGGCAGTTCCTACTGCGAATACCCCGGCAAGTGTTACTCCGCACTCTTAACACATGGGGGGCTCATTGCTTCACCTCAACAGATTTATGCATCAGCAGACATGCAAAGTTGTTAGGTCGCTGGGCAATTTCAGGACACCTAATGCCCAGCTTGGGCCTTTCTCTCCAATGCCGCCATCATTCGTGCTCCGCCAAAGGGATACATTATGCAGTCTCGATAGCTGAAGATGTCTCCGCATAATTCTGGTCATCAGGGGTGCGTTTCCTTTAAAATTGAAGTAAAAGTCAAGCTAACCTAGTCAAAACGTGTCCGTCCTAAGATTGTCAGGGCAAAGCAGTCCTCTTACAGGACTGCATGCCAGACCCCTGGGAGAGAGGTTATTTGCTCAATGGGTTTAATACAGGACTTGCAATCAGGAAACCTTGAGAGATCTGGTCTATTGGTGCCCAAACTGATCCTGGGTTCATCTATTAAATCCCCCAAGAAGGAAGCAGATGCTACTACCCTGGGATTTACTACTTGTGCTGGTTTCCTTGTTGGGTGCTCCTTAGGACCAAGCAGGTATCCAGTGGGTAACTTGTAAAACATTGTTCTTAGTGGCAATTTCGTCCACTCATCGCCTAGAAGATATAGGAGCACACTGTCGCAGACCCACTCATTTGCCGATTCTAACAGAGGCTCTGCTACTCTCACCGGGGGCCTGCTTTTCTGCAAAAAAAAAATCTGTTCTGCCGTTCTCCTGGATAACAGTGTTATTTTCCCAGGGCTATCTACCACTGAGGGTTTACATAGTGAGCGAGTTATGGCAATGCTCGGTGTCAAGAGAGTGGTCCTTTTCTACTGCTCTAGAAAATAAACTTTCAGAGTTTTTGACAATCCTCTTGTGACATCTGGTAAAAATAGAAAGGGAACTAGGTCAACACTTAGCAGCTAGATTTGACAGGATATTTCCGGCTTATGTAATTATAATTTGTTATTTGTAACGTGCTTAATACCCAGTGGTTTCTAAGCACGGACCTGTGTTGCTCCACGTCGTGCGAGTGCGTTGCTCATGACCTATCCTCCCAAGACTGTATTAAAAGATGTTCCAATGCCCTCGATCATCCAGGTGCTTTAACCCAAAGGGCATTCTTTCATATTTTATCTTTTTAAAAGCAAGTGCATTGTTATGATCAGTAATCACATTAATTTGTTGGTGAGCTCCCAGCAAATAACTCTGCCATTCCTCAAATGCTACCTTGATAGCCTACATGTCTTCTTTCCATAGTAGTGCAGTTGATTTCAGCACCAGACAACTTCCATGCAAAATATGCAGCTAGGTGGAATTGTTGCCTCTTGCCACGCCTTTGGAAAACAATGGAAGCATCTACTTACACCAAATTCGGTTTCTCAGGATTTGGATTGGGTCATTTGTAGCTTGCCACAGATGCTTGCAGAGTGTTTCAAAGACTCTGGGCCTGAATCAGTGGCAAATCTGCTGATTTACTGACAAAATACATTCCTGTTACTGCTAGTCAGTCCCGTGGGCTTACCACAAGGATTGCAAGTGGAGCAAATCACCATATCCCCATATTTGGAGTCCATAGGATTCCATGGGTATGTTTGGTGAATTTACCTTAAGCGGTAATTTCACGTGTACATTTGTCAATTTTTAGCTTTAAATTGGAGGATTTACCTCCAGCATTATGATGGCGGTAAATCCTCCACTTCAATGTCAAACTTGGAATTCAGGCATGCGGTAAAAGCGTGGCAATGTCGTTGCTGCCAAAATAAAGTTGGCGGTAATTAAATTACCGCCACATTTTTACTGCACCGTCAAACTCCCAATGAAGACCTCTTTGGTTACATAGATATTGGACGCTTTTTGTATTAATTTAATTAGCAATAGTAGAATTATACCATTGGCAAAACCAATATTAATGAGTATTGGATGTTTGTAGGTGTATGCCTTCCCTGGATCAATCTTGGCTCCTCGAGGTGTTAGAAAAAAATGTAGGAACTCTAGAGGTAATCACAATTGAACCTCCTCCCTTTCAACATCAGACTTGCCTCCATGTTTCTGCAGTTCAGGAAGGCGCTGAAGACGTGTTCCTCCTCATCAACTAGGACTTCAACCCTGCTCTCGATGAGGATTTGGCCTTGGAGCCGTTGTGTTCCCTTACCCTCGTAATGGTCTCCCCATGCCACCTTCCCATGGCCAGTGCAGTCATTCACCCCTGTATTGCTCTCCCCAAAATACACGGAAAATCATAAATCACCAATGCAATTACAGAACAAATACTTTGAACACAGAAAGACTCAATAACTCACAACCACACACTCTTAGAGAAATAATGAGCACTTATACGGCTATTTATTCAAATCTTAGAAACAACCAGTGATAACATAGAAATAACTCACAGAAATAACATAAACATAAATCACAAAAGAAATAAAGAATTCAAAAGGAAATACATCACCGTGAGCATAACTGAATTCCTCATCTTGCCCAGAAGCGGCTGGAAGACCCCGGGAACAGCCAGGCCGAGAGCACCACAGCTCACAGGAATGCTGGACCAAGCGTCCTCCTCTGGCTGAAGTCTCACCTGACCACCTCCGGGCTTCCGCATATATACACACTCCACAATGGGGAGTCAATTCTTAAACCTTCCGGAAATTGCACTTGCGCAGTTGAGGAACAGCCGTCGGTTTCCAGCTGGGTCAATCAAGAGCTCCCCCTAGAAGTGCTGTGCCTCCCTTCTCTAAAAACACGCTCCACGGAGAACAGTAGCAAACCATAACAAAGTTAGCTTTCCCAGCAGAAATGTCCTTGACCGCATACCAGTCTTTGGAAGCATGTTTTTCTCAACCCCGTGAATCTAACACTTCAGCAAAATGTGTGCAGCTTTTCACTGCAGCATGAAGTAAATATCCATCATGGCTCCGAGCGCTCCCAGAATGCACTGCGCCCCAGCGCCATTTTATGTCAAGCATAACAATTCCACCCTTGGATATTTACCTTCCATAGCCCGGTGGCAAAGGAGTCGGTCTCTGAAACCTTCTAAACATTAAAATCAAATTGGGAATACATTGAATACAACAGCAACAAGCTATGATGATAGCTAATATAATACAAATGCAAGCAAAAACGTAACGTAGAGTACCCCCAATATCAGGTATCCATGAAAATAAGCAATCCCACCAATTCCCAGTACGATTCTGAGACACTTGAGAAATGAGATCCCTCAAACCTCGAATATGACTTTCAATGGATCGTGAATGGTCACTCAAATTGAAACAACACATACCTTCAAATGCGTCACACCCTAAATTATGCTTTAATAATAGATAATCAACAGCAGCTCTGTTCTGCAAAGTTGCTTTTCTAATAACTTGACTGTCAAGGAGTAATTCTTCTAATGCGTGAGAAGTATGATTAAGGCTTTTAACTACCAAACATGCTAATTTTATCAAAGATTTGTAATCCCCAGCAGCTAAACCCCAAACACCCACTAATGAAAGGGTTAATGCTAGAACCTCAGCTTCAGATAGCAAATGCACATTTGAATCACAATCAGGAGATAGACCTACAGTTTCGAAAGTTGACCTTTTCCCTCGAATTATCGCTGGGTGTAAAGGAAACATCATTAGTCCTAATCGAGTTAAAGCACATGGACCTCCGGAAATGTTAGCTGGAATATAGGTGTATGTGATGTTGCCACATGAAAAGAGCCATCCTGTCGGATGTTTGACATGATTCAAATGACTGGCAGCTATCACTGTATGATTACAAGACATAGGGCCTCATTACGACCCTGGCGGAACTGGTTAAACGGCGCCGTAAAAGGTGACGGCGCCGTTCAACCCGTTCCGCCACATTACGAGGTCCCCTCGCTGGACACGTTAAGCACGCCTGGGAAAACCAGGCGTGCTTACCGGGTCCCGCGAGGGGAAGAGGGAGCAAACAACGGGCCATCTCGTTATGGCCCATTGTTTGCTCCCTCTCCCATTCCCATTCAGCCCTAAGGGGGCTGAAATGGGAATGGGGAAGGACCGTGTCCGGGTCCTTGAGGGAGGAATTACCGAGCCATCCGAACTTGGAATGGCCCGGTAAGTCCTCATTCCGAGGACCCGGACACGGATGCAATTTCGGTGGCAGCCATGCCGCCAATAGCGGCATGGCTACCGGCCGAACTCGTAATGAGGGCTATAGTGTTATTTACACTGGTGCATGTGCGTGGCACTCGCGAACATAATTGTTGCTCAAACGTTGAATGATTTTGCTGTTTGGTTAAATCGAGCTGTTGGCATTTGCCAATTCCTTGTGCATTGCATGTCATGACGTAGCACACATCACCTTGGGTTATGTTATAGGTAATAACACGTGTCAAATTTCTCCATTTTCTATCAGTTTCTTGACAAAATCTGCAATACTCATAAACGGAAAAAGATTGCCTAATATCAGAATCTTGAACCAAAGAATCATTATGTGTGACGCCGAAAATATGTTTCAAAAGCGGAACAGGCGACGGCACGGCTACTAAGCACGTAGTCAATAAGGCATCTGCATTGGACACATCAGTAAGACAGAAGTGCGATATGTTGAGCACCTGTTGTGCCAGATATATCCACATGTTCTCCGCTTGAGTAATCATAGGAGAATGTTTTCGCCGTCCTGCTTGCATGACTGGCATCAATGTCGTTTTCTCTTGCTCCTGACGTGTTTGCCGCATTTCACGAATCCCTGTCTTCAGTCTGGCTGGCTTTTCAGCATCGGCATAAGGCTGCTTTTGAACATCATTATTCATCACTATCAGTATCCCCTTGATCACTGGCACAGATGTGACATTTTTTGTTGTTAGCAGCAGGCTGTTTAACTCTCCCAAAATGAGTCCATTTAGTATTGCAATTACACCAGCCAGACACAGGATCTACAAAGCAAACCCAGAAAAGAGATATCAGTGTTGTACATCACTCTTTCAGGTAACATTTGTCTGCGGGCACATATTGCCATTTCCTTCTACCAGGCTCCATGACTAAAACTACTTGATCTTTGCCTGATGCAATGACATCTGCGGGCACTGGTGGGCCACTTGGCTTTTCCACCCACACCTTCGCACTCAGTACCATACTGTCTGAAGAGCCAAAACCACGATCCCCACAGGTAGTTAACACTGTAGGAGGCTCCCCCTTCTTAATGATGGACAACTTAACGGGAATGATAATCAATTGGGCCACCGGATCACCCTTGTGGATCGATAACAATTGGTCTCCACTATTCATCAAGATGACTTTGATCTCGCCTTGGTAATCAGCATCAATTACCCCTCTCAACACTTGAATTCCCTTCAATGCTAGGCCAGATCTAGGGGCAATCCATCCCATATGTTCTGGAGGAATTTGTACTCCAATCCCTGTTTCAATGACAACGATCCCTCTCGGATCTAATCTGATTTCTTCATTGGAATGCAAGTCTACTCCGGCTGACTCTGGAGTCACTCGATAAGGAGCTAAAGAACCTGGAGTAATTTCCCAGTACAATAGGGTTTCTCTGACTGAATTGGGTTGAACCTGTAAAGTAGGTGTCATTAGTCGCATCAAAGGAGTTTCATGTTCATTCACAGGCCTATTGTTTAATACTTGCACTGCATCAAACACACGATCACGCCAGCCTGCCAAATTGCCATCTCCAGATTTGCGCAACAGTTCTTTGAACAATCCATTCATTTGTTCAATCAGCCCTGAAGCAGCAGGGTAATAAGGCACGTGATACAACCACTCAATGTTCTTTTCCTGACAATACTCCTATATCAGTTTGCCTTTGAAATGTGACCCATTGTCACTTTGAATCTGCAATCCGCAAAGGCACTCCATAATGTAATATGATCTGATCTAACAACTTGATGGTGTTCAATTGCGTTGCGCGCTTGCACGGCAAAACCATCAAATATCCTGAGTATGTATCCACAATAGTGCATGCATACTGACAACCTCTACTGATTGGCATGGGACCGATATAATCCATCTGCCAAATTTGACCTGGTAATTTTCCTCTTTGCAATGTACCCCGAACAATCTGAGGGATAGGTCTATACAGTTGGTGTTGGCCCACTGGACATTGCAAAATGATCGTTTTCACTACTTCTAAAAGAAAACTGATTCCTCGAGCTTGTGCCCACCTGATAGTAGCCTTTTCTCCAGGGTGCCCACATTTCTGATGGGCCCATTTGGCCAAACCCTCCAAATTGTCTTCCTGAACCTCTGCATCCACAGATGAAATCTTGGTGTGTTCGTCTGCAACAGAATTAAACCAACGTTCTAATGAGTCTGTGGCACAGTGAGCGTCCACATGATATACAGTGACTTCACTTTGTAATAACATTTCTGCAATATCTTGCCACAGTTCTTTTCCCCACAACTCTTTTGAATAAATCTTCCACCCATTCTTTTGCCAAGTTGGCAACCACACTGCCAATCCATTTGCCACTGACCATGAATCTGTGTACACATAACATTGACCAGGGGTCTCTTGTTTCAATGCTTGGTAAACTGCGTAAAGCTCTGCAAACTGACTGCTCTTCCCTTTCCCTGTCGTTATCAACATCATTTTTGTCTTGGGATTGTACGACACTGCTTTCCAGTACCGCTCAGTTCCCACATATCGAGCTGAACCATCCATGAACCAAGCATGCTCTGTTTGCTCCACAGGCAAATCGCTTTAAGGTACTCCCCATTTCACGGGAGACTCATGTTTTTCAAGCACTTCCGGTGGTATGTAATCTGAAGGCAGTATGTTGGCCACTTGCTCATGTAATTTTGCCACTCCACCATTTCCTGATTTTGCTCTGTCTTGAATATACCATTTCCACTTAATTATGCTGGCTTCTTGAGCATGTCCTATTCTATGCGTTTTAGGAGAGCTCAGTACCCATTGCATGATTGGTATTTCTGGTCTCATGAATACATCATGGCCCACCGTCATCTGCTCGGTATCAACAAAAGCCCAATAACACGCCAGCAATTGCTTCTCAAACGGAGTGTTTGAGTCACCAGCGTCGGGTAATTTATTACTCCAAAACCCTAATGGCACACGTTTCCTGTCCTGTTTCTGCCACACACTCCAGTTAGCATAATTGTCTTGTACGGACACATTTAATTCCACTTCACCTTCCTTCAAGTGCCATAAATCAAGCACCTGCTGCACGGTGTCTTTCGCCAGCTCAAAGGCTTTCTGCTGCTCTTCCCCCCACTGAAACCCATATTTCTTTCATGTCACCTTGTAGAGGGGGGGCAATATCTGCCCTAAATGGGGAATGTGCTGTCTCCAAAACCCAAACAGCCCTATAAACTGCTGAGCATGCTTTTTATTCATTGGAGTGGAGAATTCAAGTATTTTCTGTCTGGCTTTTGGCACCATTTCTGGATGCCCATGATGCCACTGAATCCCAAGGAATATCACTGTTTCAGCTGGACCTTGAATTTTATTCGGTTTAATCTCCCACCCTTCCTTCTTCAATCCATCCATAATGACATCTAACTGGCTTTGCACACTGTGCTCATCCTTGCCCTGAATCAAAATATCATCAATGTAATGAGAGATTTGTATGTCAGGTTTACACGGTATCATGTCTAAGTGCTCTGCCACCAACCGGTGACAGATAGTCAGGCTATGTATGTAACCCATAGGTAGCCTCGTGAAGGTATACTGACGTCCACTCCATGAAAATGCAAACTGCTCTTGACACTCTTCAGCAATTGGCACAGAGAAAAATGCATTAGCTAAATCGATCACTGCATACCAAGTCCCCTCAAACTTTTTGACATTCTCAATCAAGGTAATGGCATCTGGGACTGCGGGCACTAAGGGAGGAGTGTGTTTATTCAATTCCCTGTAATCCACCGTCATCCTCCACGACCCATCTCCCTTTTTAATAGGCCATAGAGGATTGTTTCATGAGGTGGTGATAGGGCGTAATACACCCGCCTCCACATACTCTTTGATGGTGTCTGAAATTTCCTTGTGCCCCCCAGGAATGCGGTATTGTTTCATTGCTACCCGCTTGGTTGCCACCGGCACTTGCACTGGGGGCATCTTCAATTTGCCTACGGTAATGGGTGTACAGATCAATGCACTCACCCCAAACTGGTACGTTTTACCGGCCAGTCCCAATGTTAATCCTTCCAAAATGTCAAAGCCAATTATATATTCAGGTATCGGGACAATTAACACTTGGTATTTCTGCCTATTCAAATTGCCTATTTTCATCTCCACTTTCGTTTGTACTGCGGGGGTCTCCTTTCCCCCTAGACCTGTAATAGTAAACTGTTTGCCTTTAAATCGTGTTGGATTGCCATGAATCAAAGAGGCCTCCGCCCCAGTGTCTATCAATGTTCGCACCCCTTGTGTATTTCCTGGCCCCCAAAAAATCTTCACATCAACATGAGGCCGCCTATCAACTTTTATGCGGGCAGACGCTGCCGGAGCTCGGCCGAAGCCCTTGTCAAACTTCGAATGAGTGTGACTCGACTCCGCCTCTAACATTGCACTCACTACCTTTCTCAAATCAGCGTATGTTGGCTGGTACGGGGAAGGTATCCCCATAGACGCTTCGTCTTGTTCTTCGGAAGGGGGAGCGGAAGGTGAGGTGTCCCCTTGTGGCGTGGTAACGACCTGTTTCTTGACCTGTTTATAGCGCTCTTTGGCTGCAAGTCCTCGCTTTTAGTGTAATTCATACATGACTCTGGTTTCAATGCCATCAATTTCTTCGTGTGGCACACCATCTTTTAACAAAGCCAAAACAATTCTTTTCGGGACACTCGGAAGTCTCTACTATCTTGCCACCTGCCTTCAGTTCTTCTCTCACTACGCCCCTCTCTCTCTCTGGGCTTGTTATCGCTCTTATCCCACTCCCGTAAATCTGCAAGCTGCCGAATGGCATCCGCCACCTCATCAGTAGCTTTGCCCGTCATACCTACGAGCAAAGTCATAATGACACTTTTGTATGCAGGTGGCGCGTTTCTAATCACAGTCTTTCGTGTTGAAACTGAGAGCGGCACGGCTCCCATGTGATCAGGGGCATCTATGTGAATAGCCTCTTTCATAGCATGCTCTCTGACTTTCTGAATTGCTTCTCTCAAAGTATACCACTTTGTTTCTTCGCTAGGCCAATCTGTGGTAATTGGGTATTTACGGTTACATGCTTGGGCTATCAGGTGCAACAAAGACACCTGTGCATCTTGACCATTGCCATCAGGGGGAGGACTTGCACTTAAGACCTCCTGTACATTGGTGTCAATTGACAGGGGTAAACAATGCGGCGAATCCGTAGAATCTACCAACAACCCTGCAGCACCCCCATCTAGCAATCTCACCATCCATGTCAATAAAGCTTCCCCTGATTTTTGCCTCAAACGGGTAATAATTTCCCTCCTCCTGTGTGTAATCCTCCAGCGTGGTTAAATCCACCATTACGCCAGCAGGATTCTGCGGGTGTGGTCCGGCTCGCCTTCTTCTAACAGGCTTAGCCGCCACTTTTTTCTGTTTCACTTCCATTGCGGGGTCAGACTCATTTGCGGAACTACTCTCTAGACTGGTTGAATCAAAAATATCACCATCCCACTTATCCGGATCCCAGTCTACACCAGCGGTAGCGATTACAGTTGCCACCTTTCTTTTGTTGACCCCTCCTCTTCGTTTCCTATACTGGTACTGGGCTACTCTGACTGCTGCCCTCTCGGCCACAGCCTGATATGTGTCAGCCTTATCTTTAAACAGTTTCATTTGAATCTGCTGCATTAACGCAGTCTGCCGTTCTGCAGCTGGTTCTCTTTCTAATCGCAAAACCTCATTTTTTATTTCCACCTTCATTTGATGTATTTTCCTATAAGCATGCAAAAGAACCCAACCTCGCCTACCTAATGCCGCACATTCTCTGCCACGTTCTACGGGAACTTGTTGTAAGCATGCCATTACATCAGACGGATCAGCATCTCCCAATCCCTGATCCCATGTTTCACTTAGACCGGCACCACATGCCCACGCCTGAGCCAACTTATCATATGGACTCTTAGTCCAGCCTGGAATAACAACATCAGAACAGTCACCGCCAGCGGTAATGCTCTTTTTCTTGAACAAACTATTCATTATTGAAAACAAAACAAAACCTCGTTAAATCTATATATTTTTTCTCTCCACGCTACAATCACTCCCACAGACACTCACACACTTACAACAAAAACTTCACTATTCAAAAACTTCACTTACAAGACAACCAAATCATATCTACATTTCAACAGATTCTTGAATATTTGGAACAATTCATCACAAATATCCTGTTTGTGACGCCAAAATGTATTGCTCTCCCCAAAATACATGGAAAATCATGAATCACCAATGCAATTACAGAGCAAATACTTTGAACACAGAAAGACTCAATAACTCACAACCACACACTCTTAGAGAAATAATGAGCACTTATACGGCTATTTATTCAAATCTTAGAAACAACCAGTGATAACATAGAAATAACTCACAGAAATAACATAGACATAAATCACAAAAGAAATAAAGAATTCAAAAGGAAATACATCACCGTGAGCGTAACTGAATTCCTCATCTCGCCCAGAAGCGGCTGGAAGACCCCGGGAACAGCCAGGCCGAGAGCACCACAGCTCACAGGAATGCCGGACCAAGCGTCCTCCTCCGGCTAAAGTCTCACCTGACCACCTCCGGGCTTCCGCATATATACACACTCCACAAAGGGGAGTCAATTCTCGAACCTTTCGGAAATTGCACTTGCAATTTGAGGAACAGCTGTCGGTTGCCAGCTTGGTCAATCGAGAGCTCCCCCCAAGAAGCGCAGTGCCTCTCTTCTCTAAAAACACGCTCCACGGAGAACAGTAGAAAACCATAACAAAGTTAGTTTTCCCAGCAGAAATGTCCTTGACCACATACCAGTCTTTGGAAAGCATGTTTTTCTCAACCCTGTGAATCTAACACTTCAGCAAAATGTGTGCAGCTTTTCACTGCGGCATGAAGTAAATATCCATCATGGCTCAGAGCGCTCCCAGAATGCACTGTGCCCCAGCGCCATTATATGTCAAGCATAACAACCCCCTCCTGTATAGACCCCCTGCTGCCCCCCCACTCCTTCTGCCAGCTGCTACTGTACACTCTTCTATGTTAACTCCCTAATTGCTTCTGTTGTGTGCATCTATGGATTGTCACACCTTGTTACGCTCACCTGGTATCCACGGGGACGCCACCCAGCCCTGGTTGGATGATTTGCACTCTTGAACCCTCTCCGGTCCCTTGGTAAGGCCTGCGGTTAAAGATGGGTCTGCAGTATAGGAGAGCTGTATCCAATACCAGATTGTCTTTATGTTTTCCCACCTCCCTTGGCCTCAACTCCTTCCTCCCCCTTGGGCCCTCTCCTCACCTTAATATTGTAGAAGGTGGATTCTCCGTCCTGCTCCTTGTGGCAGGGGTGCATAGATGTGGGGGCGAGCAGCGACCAAGTTACTTCACTGGTGCAAGCCCCCCCTGTGGGAATCCAGGCCTGTTGCAACTCTGCTTTACAGTCTTTATATGCAGTTCTTATGTTCCTCTTAGTTCGAATAATAATGTCTTGCTTCTTTCCTTTTAGGTATGGAAAGGTATTTTGGAGTTCTCATGCAGTTTGAAGATGAGCATGGGCTGGTAGGCGAAAGCATGGTGTGCGCGATGGTGTCCGGTGAGTAATGCGTGATGCGTGGCGCTGTTTCACCTTTTATGTTGCTAACTTGTGTCTTTTCTCTCCTTGCAGGTTTCGATGTTCCTCACCGAGTGCCGTAATGTTCCAGCAATGATACTGACCAGGAGATGACTACCCAGGTAAGAATTGTGTGGCTTTCTTCATTCAGAAGGAAACGTGAGTAAACGCTTACTAATGCTGTCTTTCTTTCTCCTCTTTCCAGGTTATGGTATTCCAGGATGCATGCAGTGCGGATGATGGAGTTCATACCTTCAGGTGAACTGAAGTCGGTGATGGATTGAAGACAGGATACTTTTCAGGTAAGTTTTGTAGTGTTCTTTCTCTCTCTGCAGGTCCTTGGTTTCAGGTAAACTGGCATCAAAGAACTGGACACGTTGAGCGTTACGCTCCCCACAGCAGAATAACGCAAAGCATGTTTTGCTGTTTGGGTGTGGTTTAAATAGTCTCAGGTAAAGTAGTCCAGGTAAAATAGTCCCAGGCCTGCCACACCCAAAGTAGTCCAGGTAAAGTAGTCCCAGGCCTGCCACACCCAAAAGACTAGAGCGCATAGCTCAGTTCCTTGTAACTGAGCTATGTGTGTGCCTTCATGTCGGCTGAAGCCCCCCCAAGTTAAATAGTCCCAAGTAAATAGTCCCATTATATTCTTGGTCTTCATGATGGTTATGAGCCAAAGGCGCCAGGACTGACTCCAAGAGAGTCTTGGATGAGGTTTTAAGGCCTTTGACCTGGCCCTAACTGGAAGGCTGACTTGCCAGTGAGGGCCAGGGGGCAAGGGTCATGATAGCACTCCCCCAAGGCCCCTCTCCCGGTGACACTTCTGCCTGGTCCTGGTTTGGCTGGGTAATTCTGATGGAACTTTTTAATTAAGAGAGGTGCATGGATGTATTCACTAGGTTCCCATGATCTGTCTTGAGGGCCGTGTCCCTTCCAATCAACTAAGTAGTACAGTTTGGATGTGGTGTATTTTGAGTCTAGGATATCCTTTACTTCAAACTCTGGTTCTCTGTCAACTAATACTGGTTTTGGTGGTGTTGTAACCCGAGTACCGGGTTGTACCGGTTTCAGGAGTGATACGTGAAACACAGGATGAATCTGCATAGTGGGTGGTAGGGCTAATTTAACTGCCACTGGATTTATTATGGATTCAATAGAATAAGGTCCCAGATATCGGGGACAAAAGGTCCGAGTCCCTTTTATGGGCACATATTTTGATGCTAACCAGACCCTGGGCCTCATTACGACCCTGGCGCTAATGGGTTAATGGCACCGTAAAAGGCTGCGGTGCCGTTAACCCATTAGCGCCTAATTACGAGGTCCCTTTGCGGGACCCGACCTTAACGACTGGTTTCACCAGCTGTTAAAGTAGGGACCCGCAAAGGGATCTTGGTGCTAAGTACGGTGCCGCAATTTGCGGCACCGTACTTACGCCTTCCCCATTCCCATTGAGCCCTATGGGGCAAAAATGGGAATGGGGAAGGGCCATGGAGGAAGGGGGAATTACCGCCCGCCAACCTTGTAATAAGGTGGTAATTCCCCCTTTCTTCATAGCGGAGTCGGTAAGTTACCGGCATGGACCATGGTGGAAATAGCACCATGGTTTTCCGCCAGGGTTGTAATGAGGCCCCCTGTCTCCAATTTGATGGTCGGGGGCTTTACTAAGATGTTGGTTAGCAAATTTCCTTTGTCTGTTCTTAGCTTGGAGTAAATGTTCTGCTGCTTCTTTGAAGGCCTGGGAAATAGTCGTATGTAGGGTTTTAACCGCTGGCATTTCCAAAGGGGTTGGGAGATCCAATTCTGAAGTACGTGGATGTCTACCATATATAGGGCCTGATCACGACTTTGGCGGTAACGCCGGCGGTATTACTGCCGGTGGTATTAGCCCTACCGCTGAACTCCCCGGCGCTAATAGCGCCGGATCACGAGTTCGGCGGTAATGTAATTCCCCATTCCTCATTGAGCCCATTCGGGAATGCCCCATTCCCCATTGGGCTCAATGGGGAAAATTCACGCTCTTACCGCCGGCGGATTTCCCGCCGGCGATAATAGCGTGACTTTTCGGCGGATTTCCCCCCAGCCAAGAGCTGGGGTGAAATCCGCCGAAGTCCTGATTTGGCGGACCCTTAAATCTGGCGGTAATAGCGCGACCCCCGGATTTAAGGGTTACCGCCAAAGTCGTGATGAGACCCATAGTGTAGAAAGGGGTTTGTCCAGTGCTGGAGTGTAAAGAATTATTATTGGCATATTCAGCTATCCATAACAAGCCCTTCCAATTTCTTTCCACTTGATGTAACATGCAACGTAAGTATTGCTCGAGGGTTTGGTTTGTTCTTTCTGTTTGGCCATCTGTTTGAGGATGGTGACTTGTGGATAGTCGAATGTCAATTTGGGCCATTGAACAGCATTTCCTCCAGAAGTTGCATATGAACTGACTACCTCGATCTGAGATCAAGACCGATGGAAAGCCATTTAGGCGTACGATTTCCTCCAGGAATACTTTTGCTAAATTGGATGCATTTGGAAGACCCTTAAAAGGAATAAAGTGTGCCATTTTAGAGAACAAGTCTACAACTACTAAGATGGTGTTGAATCCTTGACTGGGAGGTAGATCTGTAATGAAATCAAGGGACAGTGTGTGCCATGGTGCGGGAGGAATTTCCAATGGTTGGAGAAGACCAGCTGGTTTCTGCTTTTGGGACTTGTTTTGTGCACACACACCGCAAGATTGGATAAATTGTATGATGTCTTTACGCCATGTGGGCCACCAATAGTTTCGTTTTACGTTAGCTAGAGTTTTGGCAATTCCAAGATGACCTTCAATCAGGGAGTCGTGATAACCCGAAATAACCTGCTCTTGTAAATCTTTACTTGGCAAGTATAGACGATTCCTAAAATATGGTAACTGGTCTTTAATGGTGTAATGTTCTCCTTGAGTACACCACTCTTGTGAGAAAGTGGGATCCATTAAGAGTTGGATCTTGTTTTGGAGTTCACCCTGTGTCAATGTTGTCGTAAAACCCAGGAGTTTGTCTTCTGGAATGATGGCTACTGGATCTCGAGTTATGTATACCTTTTCATCAACACCCATGCGGGACAAGGCATCAGCCTTTCAGTTTCGGACTCCTGGCCGGTAGGTGATCACATAGTCATATTCAGCGAAGAAAAGAGCCCACCGCAGTTGACGGGATGATTGAGCCTTTGCTATTTTTAGGTATTGCAGGTTTCGATGATCAGTTATGACCGTGACAGTATGTCTAGCACCAAGGAGATAGTGTCGCCATGCCTTAAGCTGATTTTAAAGCCAAGAGTTCTTTGTCTGTGATAGCATAGTTGAGTTCGGGAGGTGAGAATTTTTGGGACCAGAAGGCCACAGGGTGTAACTGGCCAGTTTCTGGGTCCCTTTGCGAGAGAACAGCTCTCATAGCCGTGCTAGAGGCATCTGTTTCAACTATATAAGGGAGGTCTGGGCGTGGATGCCGTAGAACTGGAGCAGAAGTGAATTTTTTCTTAAGTTCTTGAAAGGCCTTCTCTGCTTGTTCGGTCCAATGGAACTATTTATTGTTTTTTTTCAATAGTGATGTAATTGGATGCACTAAATGGGAAAAATCTGGGATGAATCGGCGGTAAAAGTTTGCAAAGCCCAACATACTCTGGATTCCTTTAAATGAAGTTGGTGACGGCCAGTTAAGAATGGCATCTACCTTGTGCCCTATCCATTCTGATACCTTTTGGTGTGAGGATAAAACCGAGGAACTCCACTTTGGTGACATGAAAAGAGCATTTTTCGAGTTTAGCATACAGTTTATGTTGGTAGAGTTTAGTAAGGACAGAGCGGACATGCCTGACATGGTCTTCTTTTGTAGCAGAATACACTAAGATGTCATCAATGTAAACCAGGGCGCAAACGTCGATGAACTCCCGCAAAACATCATTCATAAAGAACTGGAATGCAGCGGGAGCGTTGCAAAGTCCAAAAGGCATTACCTGGAATTCATACAAGCCGTATGTGGTACGAAAGGCGGTTTTCCATTCGTCTCCTTTCTTCACTCGAACAAGATGGTACACCCCCCTAAGGTCCAGTTTGGTATAGATTTGGGCGTCTTTGACTTGATCCAATAATCCGAGAATAAGGGGCAGTGGATAACCGTTTTTTACTGTGATCTGGTTTAATGCACGATAGTCGATGCAAGTCCTCAAATCTCCTTCCTTCTTAGGTACGGAGAATAAGGGACTGGCTGCCGGTGATTTAGATGGGCGGATAAATCCATTTGCCAGGTACTGATCAAGATATGATTTCAAATGGAGGTTTTCTGGTTCAGTAAGTGCATAGATTTGGCCACAAGGAATTTGCGCACCAGGTATGAGGTCGATCTGACAATCGTAGGGCCTGTGCGGTGGTAGAGTATTTGCTTGTTCTTTCTGGAACATGTCTAGAAAATCTTGGTATTCATTTGGTAGAGTACTAGTCCCACTTAGTACAATCACCGCCGTACTGGGAGTAGCAGATGCACATTATTCTGTTTTCCCCTTTTCTTGGTAATAAGAGTTGCAAGCACAATAATCAGAAAAGGCCAACTTCTTGGCACGCCAATCTATTAGAGGGCTGTGAGCTACCAACCATGGCATCCCTAAGATTAGTCGAAACTGAGGAGCTTTGATGAGATCAAATGCAATAGATTCTCGGTGTCCATCCCGGCACAGTAGGGTTAGTGCTGCTGTACATTGGGTTACTGGTCCGGAAGCTATTTCTGTCCCATCAACAGTAGTAACTTTTTCAGTAGTCGACTTAGAGCATAAGGGAAGCCCCCACTGCTGCTGCTAGCTGTTGCTCTACATAATTCCCAAGTGCTCCGCTGTCTATGTATGCTTCGACAGCATGCATCCGAGACGGTTGTTGGTGATTGATCAAAATTACTGGTAATGCAAAGTGTGCGGTCTGTGGCTCATCCTTCTCACTCGACAAGCGGACCTCTACACTTGCCGGGCTTGGTAGTTTTCCGACTCCTTGTTATTATCTTCCTTCTCTGTGGCTCCAACAGTTCTCCTTGGTGGTTTCACTGGACATTCTTTGAGGAAGTGGCCTGATTTTCCGCAATATAAGCATAATTGCTGTTGCCTTCTCTTGTCTCTTTCGGTTTTAGTTAAAGGGGGCCGTACACCTCCGATTTGCAGGGGTTCTACCGTGTTTCCCAATGTACGTGGAACATTATCCTTTGACTGGACATACACAGCTCGAGTGTCTAACCTTAACCGGTCTGCTTTTCGGTCTTGTAATCTGTGATCTAATTGCACCACAAGGGTGATGAATTCCGCACAGTCTTTAGGTGGGTTAAACACTTGAGCAAGGACATCCTTTAGTTCCCATCGTGGACCCTGATGAAATAGTGTGGTCCTTTTTTCCTCAGGCCACCCAGCTTCAACGACTAGTCTGTTAAATGTTGCTATATATGTAAGCAAGTCTTGACTTCCTTGACGGAGTGACAAAAGTTTGTCGTCTAATGCTTGGCCTTGGGTATGACAAGCAAAGAGTTTTTCCATTTCCATCTGGAAACCCCCAAAGTCATGTAACAACGGGTCATCCTGACTTACCAATGGTACCGACCAATCCACAGCACTGCCGCTCAGATATGACAAAACAAAAGCAACCCGCGCTTGGTCGTTAGGAAAAGCCCCAGGTCTGCAAAGGAAATGAAGACGACACTGGTTCATGAACATTGCGTACTTCTTGGGGTCCCCTGTAAATTGTTCAGGTGGAGCTAAAGGAACTGCCCCAGGAAGGGTTATTTGTACTGGATTGGTAGAAGTTGGTAGAGGTGCTGGCGGAATGTTACCCGACAATGGGGTCTGTCCTGCCTGTGATTGGAGCAATTGTCTACTTATTTCGTCGGTACAATCCTTAGTAACAATCAAATCCCTCCTAAGAGCATTGGTTTCTTGCCTGGCTGAATGTACTTCAGCGCGTAATTGTCCCAACAACTGAACTAACTGGTCGAAGTCTCCATGACGCCCAGGTGGATAATATTATTGAGGCTTTGCATTCTGTTACGCTCACCTGGTATCCACGGGGACGCCAACCAGACCTGGTTGGATGATTTGCACTCTCGAACCCTCTCCCGGTCCCTTGGTAAGGCCTCAGGTTAAAGATGGGTCTGTAATATAGGAGAGCTGGATTCAATACCAAATTGTCTTCATGTTTTTTTCCCACCTCCCTTGGCCTCAACTCCTTCCTCCCCCTTGGGCCCTCTCCTCACCTTAATATTGTAGAAGGTGGATTCTCCGTCCTACTCCTCATGGCAGGGGCGCGTAGATGTGGGGGCGAGCAATGACCAAGTTACTTCACTGGTGCAAGCCCCCCTGTGGGTATCCAGGCCTGCTGCGACTACGTAGGTTTGCTGCTTTACAGTCTTTATATGCAGTTCTTATGTTCCTCTTAGTTCAAATAATAATGTCTTGCTTCTTTCCTTTTAGGTATGGAAAGGTATTTTGGAGTTGTCATGCAGTTTGAAGATGAGCATGGGCCGGTAGGCGAAAGCGCGGTGTGCGCGATGCTGTCCGGTGAGTAATGCGTGATGCGCAGTGCTGTTTTGCCTTTTATATTGCTAACCTGTGTCTTTTCTCTCCTTGCAGGTTGCAATGTTCCTCGCCGAGCGCCGTAATGTTCCAGTAATGATACTGACCAGGAGATAACTACCCAGGTAAGAATTGTGTGGCTTTCTTCATTCGGAAGGAAACGTGAGTAAACGCTTACTAATGCTGTCTTTCTTTCTCCTCTTTCCAGGTTATGGCATTCCAGGATGCATGCGGTGCCGGATGATGGAGTTCGTACCGTCAGGTGAGTGGAACTGAAGTCAGTGATGGATTGAAGACAGGATACTGTCCCAGGTAAATTTTGTAGTGTTCTTTCTCTCTCTGCAGGTCCTTGGTTTCAGGTAAGCTGGCATCAAAGAATTGGACACGGTGAGCGTTACGCTGCCCACAGCAGAATAACGCAATGCATGTTCTGCTCATTGGGTGTGGTTTAAATAGTCTCAGGTAAAGTAGTCCAGGTAAAATAGTCCCAGGCCTGCCACACCCAAAGTAGTCCAGGTAAAGTAGTCCCAGGCCTGCCACACCCAAAAGACTAGAACGCATAGCTCAGTTCCTTGTAACTGAGCTGTGTGTGCCTCCATGTTGACTGAACCCCCCCAAGTTAAATAGTCCCAAGTAAATAGTCCCATTCTAATGTTGGTCTTCATGGTGGTTATGAGCCTGGCGCCAAAGGCGCCAGGACTGACTCCAAGAGAGTCTTTGATGAGGTTTTAAGGCCTTTGACCTGGCCCTAACTGGAAGGGCTGACTTGCCAATGAGGGCCAGGGGCAAGGGTCATGACATCCCTTCACCCTAATCGCTCAGCCCTTGCTCCCATGCTATACCTCTCACCACCAAAACCCACTTCATGTAGTTTCCCTTATTTCTCTGTAAATTGCTCAATTGCTTTCCGAAACTGGTCTTGCGCTCAGTAAGTACCCAAAATGGGTACCCAATGGGGTTGGAGGGCGCTATTACCGCTGGCAGTAATTGCACCCACGGTAATAGCACCGAAAACGGACAGTAAGGGGACATTTTTACCTCCAGCAAAAAGCTGGAGGTAAAACTCCCACTTACCGCCCGACTCATGATTGGGCCAACCCTTAAATGCAGTGGTAATAGCATTACCCCTGCATTCTAGGGCTAAGGCCAACTCATGATGAGGGCCATTCAACATAATTTCACTATGGCTATTCTTGGCAAGGCGAAAACGGCACAGAAAATCTCTTCCTCAATATCTGACAGCAGAGGTTAAAAGGCAGGGGGGCAAGTATGCACCCCTGCCTCAAGTCTGTGTCCGTCACAATCTTCTTTGAGAGTAGTCTGTCGTTATTTAGCCTCGCCTGGATATTCGTGTTAGTATGAAGAAGTACAATTAGTCTCAACAGTCCCCCCGGGATCTCTCAACTCATCAATTTATGCCAAATAAGATTTCTATTAACAGAAGCAAAGGCAGCTGAGAGATCAATGGAGGCAATGAAGATATGACTATACGTTTTTCCCCAAGCCAAATTTTTTGGAGTACGCTAATAATTAATCCGTTCATGGCCGTCCCTTGAAATATACGAAAGCAGACTTGTGTTTTTTTTAATCTGCCTTCCTTCTCTGACCAAGTCTCCAAGTGCTGCAAGATTATGGATGTGAATATTCCTTGATTTGCATCTATAATCATAATAGGCCTGTAATTCAAAGGATTCTAGCGCTCCCCTTTTTTACTGATTAGTACAACATAAGAAGTATGCCAGGAGTCTGGTATCACGCTAGAATCGAGTAGTTGTCAAAACAAAATTGTCAATATATTTGCCCATAGGGCCAGGGAAGCCTTAAACAAGCAACTGATTATTCAACCCATTGGGCCATGCTGCCCTTGACAAGTTTAAGAGATAAACAGATACAAGGTCCATCTTTATCAGTACTACCTCCTTCCCACCTTCAGGGGCGGGATGCGCCTCCCATTTCTTTATTATAAATGGTCTCAAAATGTTCCACCCATCTTGCCTCAGAAATAGGATTCAGCTGAATAGAGGCTTGAGAATTCTCCAAGGAGCTTATATTAGCTACAGCCATTTTATTATGCAACCGAATCAAATACTGGTTTCAATTTGGCATGAGATCAACATCATGATTCCCTTCCCTAATCAGTAGTTTCTTCAAAATGCACCATGGGATGATGGAAACAATCACAAAGTCTGACCTCCCATACAGAATAAGGCACTGTCTAACCTTCTGTCTCTCTAAGATCCTAAAGGAGACACCCAAGGATGAAGGAAATAACCACACTTAAATACACACAAAAGGCCTGCTGTAGAATATGTGGGAGCTGGCAGACTTTGTTAAACCTTTTTCGTCAGTAATCACTGGTCCGGGCACTTGTCATATTCCAGAATAATTTATAACCGAATATGAAGGTCAAAGCTCAAAGTTAAAGTAGTTAAGAACAAGCTTGATAGTCTTACTGTTCCTGCATAATAGATACTAAAAAAAAAACATAAGGCAAATAAAACACAAACCTAGGGTTCTTTGAGCACAAGAAAGCCAACAGGTATGGCGGCCCGCTCCCGGTTCACCGGAGCTTGTTACACCAGACACTGGGGTCATCTGGTGTAACAATGTAGCTGCGGGCACGCAGCACTCCAGTGGCAGGGAGCACCCTGCAGGGTCCGGATCGCTGGACTGGGAGACAGCTGCTGGGGGCACCCAGCATGCAGCAGCCTCGTCTCTGGGAACACCAAGAGGGAGGCTGAGACACCAGGCCACGATCACACGGCGCACAGATACCAAAGACCACACAGACACGAGTTGCCACTTCCTGGGGCTCTGCTGTTCTGCCTTCACATGCCAGCAGAGCCCCTTTTATAGTCATGACACTCTTTCATAAAGGGGCAACGGGCCCACAGTTAAATGGGCCACACACCACATCCCTCCTTTTTTATAACAAAAGAAAACCCAAGCACACATAAAACAACAACCCTATACAGGGGTCCATTACTGTGGTGCAATCCAGTCCGTGCACCACTCCAATAAACATGAACACTCAATCACTGCAAATTATGGTGCATTCCAATCAGCACACCCAGGGGAGGCCCAAATGCCTTGATCAAACTGCCACTTTTTCTTTCACAGTTAAATGGGCCACACACCACAACAGGGATACAAAAATAAAATTAATATCTATTAATATAGGTCTGTGATACTCCACGTATAATCCAACAAAAAACATTATGAAACTTTAGTTTAGTCCTGATCAGACCTTCCTTGATTTCCAGGAATAAATCAAACACCAGTAAAGCAAATACAAATGTATTACTAAAGTTCCACGCCACATTGTAAACCCTAATGAATTCGAGGAAAAATATCTGTGCAACCGATTGGCATTCATACACCAGCTTTCTGGAACCAACAAAATGGAGGCTACGTGCATGAGGAGTGGCTGGTTCACGTGTCCCTGCGCAGGGCCACGTGCATGCTTAGACAACATGGGCTCCACTATTCAGTTCCGTGGCGGGACCCCGCTTCCCAGCGCCAGCCTGTGCGCAAACTGCAAAACTGGGCCAGACCTGTGACGTAGGCCAGGCGGGCCATGTTGACTGACAGCAGACTTCACCTGTCGCCGTCGGTCTAGGTGAAGCCATGTGCTGTCAGTCATGGAGCTGCGGTGAGCTATTGGCTAGTCCGAGAGCGGGAAGAGCCTATCACCAGCAGAGCAAGAGCCTTCATACGTGGGGGTGACAGCACAGGAAGAGTCCCCGCGGAGCTGCGCACATCAGTCTTGACCTCGGAGGAGCCAGAGATGGGTCTTCACAGCAAGTGAGCTCCTCCTTACAATGTTCTGTTCGCAAACTGCAAACAATTTATATTTTCCAGTTAAAGTTTATTTTCTAAATCTCTTCCATTGTATATTGGCTGAAACGCTGTTACTGTCAAATAGTTTTGCACGCCCCCCCCACAAAAATAAAAAAGGACACACTTATAACGAACCCTATGTGTACAGAAAATGCACAGTCTGTAGGGGGGAACATTTTTAAATTGTTTCTTTGGAATGCAAATTGTGATGAAGATTTGGGTCCTGGGAACATAAAAATTGTAGTTTTTTATCCCATCAACTATGTAGAGCTTGTACATCACCTTTTGTGTGCAGAGGTGGGGGCAGAGCCTTGAGGCAATAGCAAGCAGATGAACACATTTCTGTGAGTTTGTG
Organism: Ambystoma mexicanum; assembly: GCF_040938575.1. NCBI lineage: Eukaryota > Metazoa > Chordata > Amphibia > Caudata > Ambystomatidae > Ambystoma > Ambystoma mexicanum. The sequence goes on from NC_090940.1 coordinate 606,145,154, forward strand.
ACATGAGTCGTGTTGTGCCTGTACCCCCAGGGCACAGGGGCCAGGCACATAGTTGCTGGGTGGCACCCAGCCAACATGCCCAGTTACAGGGAGCAGCACCCTGTGAGAACATGAGCACACAGTCTGATCGTGGCCTGGGGCAGGCCAATTCCGCTACCAGAGTTGCCCAGCAGGGCTCCGGTTCACCAACGCAGAGTTGCCCAGCAGGGGCTTTGCTAAACACAGTTCAGAAGGGACAGTGTTGCCTTGCAGGGGCACTGCCTTGGTAAAGGGCCTTACAAGTCAGGCCCTCTGCCTGTGAACGTAGCGCCAGCAGAGCGCTAGAAATGACGTTACATCAGGCTGGAGTCTGGTGGTGCTAACTGATGAGCAGGAAACCGCTCAACCCTTTTTATTAACATAGTTATGTTATTAGTATTTGTAGCACGCTCGTTCAACCAAGGGCATCTTGGCGCGAGGATGTACACAGCAACAGTAGAGGCAGCCCTCAAGACTGGACAAAGAGCTCTGTTTTTAGCAGGCAGTGAAAAAGTAAATGATTCTCAGTCATCCTGAGTTGGAGGGGTAGACTATTCCATAATTTACTTGCAGCCACTGTAAAGGCCCGATCACCCATTCGCTGAAGGAGAAATTTGGGGACCTGAACCAGGCGATCATTGCCAGATCACAACGATTGACACGGATGAAATGTATCACAAAGAAAATCTGCCCTACCTGATGGTAGGTCTACTGAACAAGGCAAAGGGACTTAAAGGCTATTCTCTGTTTTACAAGGAGCCAATGCAGACGATGAAGTACAGGGCTGATGCGAGAGACGTACAGAGTGTCTGTGGCTACCCGGGCGGACAGATTTTGAAGCAGCTGAAGCCGATGGATAAGGCTAGCTGGTTGGGCTAGATACAAAGCATTACAATAATCCAGCTTACTGGAAACAAGAGAGGCAACGACCACAGGATGCAGAGTGCCAAGATTGACAGAGAGCACTAACTTGCCGGTCCATGGACAGAGATACCGAGAAGTAGACCCCCAAGTTCTTCACCACTGTCACTGGAACTGGAAACGCACCCAGTGAAGAAGGCCAGAAGTCAGAGGACCAAGGACAGCATTTAGGAGAGGTACCAATCACAAGAACCTCCGTCTTGTCCCTGTTCAGTTTAAACCAGTTGTCACTCACCCAATCCCCCATGGCCAGCAGACAGTCCCTCAGACGAGATGACACCTCACACCGGTCAAGATCTAATCGGACCAGGATCTGGGTTGTCATCAGCATACAAGTAGCACCTGAAGCTGAGGGAGCGGATGAGGCCAATCAGTGGCTGAATACAGATGTTAAATAACATCGGGGACAAGGCGGCACCCTGCGGCACCCCACAGGAGAGAGAATACAGAGAGGAAAGAAACTGGGAGAGAGAGACTGATTGGCCCCTGCCAGTCAAAAAAGAGGTAAACCAAGCCAGGACCAACCCCGAGCGGCCGATGGAGGCCAGGGGGGCGAGTAGCAGGGGGTGGTCCACGGTGACAAAGGCCGCTTAAAGATCGAGCAAAATCGGGTCCCCAACAGCCCCCCCTGCCATCAGCCAGCCTGGCCATATCTGAGGCTAGCACGCTCTTGGTTCCCCTCCCGGGACGGAAACCAAACTGGAAGGGGTCAATTACAGAGGAATTCTCAAGGAAAGCAGATAAAAGAGGTGAAATAAGAGATTCCAGTAGTTTCATGAAGAAGGGAAGCAATGTGATAGGGCGAAAGATAGAAAGAACAGAAGCATCCATTGACCGCTTCTTCAAGAAAGGGATCACAATGGCCTGCTTAAGGTCCTTTGCAATAACTCACAAGCCACAGGAGAGGTTAATAGGCCGGGTCACCAGAGGGGTGATTTCAGGCATAAGATCCTTTAAAACAAATGAAGGGATAGGATCTGAGGATGCGGCAGATTTTAAACGGGAAATGGCAGCCAAAACATTCTCCTCGGTGACGACTAATGTTTCAATTTTAGAGTGGAAAAAAGTGGCTAAAGCATCACACTGTGACTGGGAAGTCGGCACAGTGGGCAGAAAGCGAGCACCCCGGAAGTGCACTGCAAGTGCTGTTGAGCTGTGGGACCTGCTGGTGTGTTCCTGTCTCTCCTTATGCTGGGAAGGTGCCCATGCTCAAGAGGAAACAACACTGCCGTAGCGCGGCGAAACAGGCTGTCGGACTCCAAATACCAGAATCCTTTGTGAGCGAGACACGCCCCCTCCCACTCATCCGCCCGCCCCTCCCTGCCGTGCTCATAACCCGGGTGCACGCGCACCCGCGCGCGCACCCCGGAAGTGCACTGCAAGTGCTGTTGAGCTGTGGGACCTGCTGGTGTGTTCCTGTCTCTCCTTATGCTGGGAAGGTGCCCATGCTCAAGAGGAAACAACACTGCCGTAGCGCGGCGAAACAGGCTGTCGGACTCCAAATACCAGAGTAAATACTCATAATACAACTTAACTTTGGACTTGCTGCCTTGGATATTGGGCTTTGTGTTTGGACTTCCTCTTAGGTGTTACTGTGCTACTGTGCTACTGTGTCTAGCTTTGATGTTAAAACGAGTGCCTTTTAGGTACTTACGTATTCTTTTTTCTTTTTTTTTTTTTTCTCCTTCTACGTAGATCCTTTGTGAGCGAGACACGCCCCCTCCCACTCATCCGCCCGCCCCTCCCTGCCGTGCTCATAACCCGGGTGCACGCGCACCCGCGCGCGCACCCCGGAAGTGCACTGCAAGTGCTGTTGAGCTGTTTGGCTGGGTGGTAAGGGTGGTAATATATTAATGATCTGTAGCCTTTGTATATGTCCCTTCTGCATCTAATTTAGTAAGTATTAATTCCCTATTGGGTTGTGAATTGGTTGCGCTCACGATAGGAGTTTTGGCCATATTTTAGCGTAGACCATCTCTTTTCTTGTATACAGCAGCATGGTGAAGGGTTTGCGAAGCGGACGGAAACTCACTGAGCCTCTGTCCCAATCATCTTCTCAACCGGTGAGCCAAGATATTCTGGTTGAGAGTGCAGCCACACTGGTCCACCCCGATAATATGACATCTGTGGGAGTGGACAGTGATAATATGTCAGCTGACAAGAAAGCGATGGTCGTTAAAGAAATAGGTATTGCTTCCAAATTTGATGCTGTAGCTATGATTCACTGTGTAGGTAGTGATGCTGAGATCTCTACTGATATCTCTGTTAGAAACACCAAATTCAAGCTAAAGGATTTGAATATTAGTGCTCCCAACGATATTATCTTAACTGAATCAATACAGAGAAATGATATGGGATCCGATAGTGTCTACGATAATTCTTACAAAGAGAATGTTGTGGATTGTTCTATGATGGGCCCCATTATTGAAGCAGAGTTAAGTAAGCGCATCTGCCTATCTTTAGGTCCTTCTACGCCCGCTAACCAGAAACTAGTGGGGAGAGAAGATGTTTTTATGTTGAGTACTAAAGGCATGATACCTTCTGAAAGAAATCTTGATCCTATATGTGACGAGAATGTAAAATTGCCCTGGGAAAAGGACTTTGAGTCCCATGCATCTCCCAACAAACCTATGGTGAGCTCCCCAAAGGCCATTAGTGCCCAATTAGCAATCAATGATCGAATGAATTTGGATATTCAAGAATTCCAGTCGAGCCTTAATGGAAAAGATAAAGATGCTTCCAATAATGATGCTCAATCTGCGAGCATCATCCTTGATGCACCATCACTGAGTTCAGACTTCCCAGTTCTTGCGAGAATTTTAAATTTACTGGACAAGGGACATGAGCGCTCTCATTATGAAATGGGAATTATGAGAGAAGCAATTACTGAACTATCCAACAAAACTAATAGAATTGAAGGCCTCCTGTTTACATGTGATGCTGTAGCAGCTCTTTCGGATAGACACTATAAGAAAAAGGATATGGTAGATAGTGCCACACAGTTTGATGGTATTTTCAACAATCCTTCACAGATAAAGCGTTCATATGCGGCTACACTAAAGACTCAATCACATAATTCGATCTGTACACAGACCGATGTAATTGTGGATGATCTGCACAAAGTTTTTACGACAGTTCAAAAAATTGAGCAGCACCTAGACAAAATGAACAAAGAGTCTATAAAGATTACAGATACTCCCGTTGATCAATTGATAGATGATACAAACAAATCATATGGTTCTGATAGTCCCTCTCATTTGACGGACTTAATTGATCTTGCGGGAGATTGTTCCCGGATAGGAATGGTGAAAATGTCTGACCCTATTGTGGGTGATCTGATACCTAAGCCTATAACAGTCCTAACCCGGAGGGAAAAGCGACTGGCGGGAAGGGCCCAAAAAAGGAAAGCCAAAGCGTTAGCCTTAATAAAAAAACAGGCAAGGATTGTACAAGTTGAGAAATCTAATGTAATACCAGTCACCTTTGAGAATGAGGAGATGATTAATCTTTCTCAGCTGAATGATGAATCAAGGGTATTATTAGATATCAATCCCCCTGATAAGAACAATGAGAAAAATAAGGAGGGGACAATAAATAATAATAAAAAAAAAAAAAGGTTAATGTACATATGAATGAGGAGCCGATTGATTGCCAATCTAATTCATCTTGTTCTAATCCCCCGGAATCCATAAGTGGGGGATCACAAATGTCCCTTTCTCAATTCTATCCTATAAGTAAGAAACAAACTTCCTCTAGCAAAGTGAAAACTAATGTCACCGCATCTAGGGACTCTAAGATACAATCGGCTAAATTGGAAACTTCACACCATTGTTCTTCCGACGAACCCTGGATGTTGGGTGTATTGGGTGGGGACTTGTTGCGATCCCAGGAACCTAAGGAGGACCCCATAGTTGATCCGGGGTCCAATATTCCACCTCCCATAGTCAAGTCATCTAATGAAAATACTAATCTGACATTGACGGAAATGATAAACCCTAAAATGGTAGGTTCTCCTATTATCAATCATAAGACGGTTCATAATGAATTTGAGTCCATACGTGAACCTCCATACATACTTGGCTGGGAGAGTGATCCGAATTTTAATGTTAAACAAAACTTGAACCGCTCTTCCCTGCTAAAAGCTTTTCACACAATACCTTGCCTGCGAACTCTGAGATCTGATGATATAGACTGGGTAAGACCTGCAGATAAAAATAACAACAGGATGACCTGTGGCCTATATTCAAGATTGATTATGAAACTTATCTGGGAACAGAAGGAAAACTTTGTTTCCATTGGCTTAACCCCTTTTTTGATCCAATCTGATGAAGATGCGAGGGCCTTTTTGGATAAGCCACTGGTACTAACATCCACAAATGACCAGAAAATGATGCAATCATTGCCACAACAAATTAGTGGTGATCTGGTCCGACAGATAATAGCAATGGCTGCTGCATTGTCGGGCATACATTCAGCCTCGCAATTAACAGCGACGAATCCATCTCCCTAGCCCGGCATATCATCAACAATCATTTGTATGTTTGTCTTGGAATTGTTGTGGGCTTGCTAACTTTAATAGATGGTGGGGTTCATGCGAGAGCGATAAGATCCCTGCTATAGTTTTATTACAGGAAACCATGTATGTATCTCAATTATCTGTCGAAGGTTTTGTCTGTTACTCACAACCTGCTACTCGAGGGAATAAGGGTCGGCCCTCAGGGGGCCTAGCCATTTTAGTAAATAACGCCTGTAAATCCCCAACCAGACTGGTTTATAAAGATTCTAATGTATTAGTTATAGAACTATTCCCTGTATCTCCACAGGATCAACATGTCATTTTTATGTGCATCTACTGGAACAGAAAGCTAATAATGCTTAATAATATCATCGATATTCTTGATTCCATCTTAGAAGGTATCTTCATACATCATGAGGAGGTTGGTGTGGTGGTGGGGGGTGATTTTAATTCCTCCTGTTAAATCCACAATATAGGCCCGGGCCAGCAATCCCATACAGATACTACATCGGCTATGAATGGGAGAAAATGGGTGGAGTTCTTTCTTAATTGGGATATTCAGATAATTCCCACTGGAATGATGGATCTCACATATACATGGTCTAGGGGAGGACATCACTCACATATTGATCACTTTTTTAAATCATCTAATCTTTGTCTGGAAATTGACACTGTAAATGTTTTAAACTTGGGCTTTAGTGACCATAATGCGATATCGATAAATCTAAAAATCGAAGGTTGGGGATTGACCTCAAATCGTTCTCTACAAATGGTTGAGAATGACAGAGCGGGCATATCTGTGAGGTGGAACCCTCTTGTATGTCATCAGCTATCAGAGCGACTCAGAGATGACCTTGATCTGAATCCATTAGTGATTGAGAGTGAATCTTTATGTATAGATCAATTTATCTCAAAGAGGATTGAATTCCATTTATCACAAATAGTAAAACAAAGAAAATCGGCTCTGGATGTAAAACATCATGCACATAAATTTGATATTGAGATCTTTAAATTAAAGAAGCTCAGGAATTCTAAACTACGACATCTATCTAGGTTATCTCTGGAATCAACACAATACTACTCTCATAAAAGGGCAATCCTTGCTACACATAAAACTGCTGTCAAAAATCTAAAAACACAACTTTATGTGAAAGATAACCAGAACATGATTTATCATATTTTGAAAAACGATACACGCAAAATATGGTCCTTATTGAGACTGATTAACGGCGATAAAGTGGGGTTGAAAGAAAATGCCATCTCAGCGGATCAGTGGGCAAACTACATTAGGCTGAAGTACGAGTTACCTTTAGTATTCCACAACAACTCTAAAACTGTAATTCAAAATACAATACCTACTCGCTCCCCTTGGAGCATTGAAGATGTAACACGTGCAATTAAGAAACTAAATCCTTCCAGGGCTATGGGACCTGATGGCATCCCTGCTTGTTTATTTCGATCGGATATCCACTTGTGGGCTATCATTTTGAAAAACAAATTTGATGTGATATTTTCTTCCCAAGCAATTCCGAGTTCATGGTGTTCAGCTATTGTCATCCCCATATATAAAAAAGGCCCTATTAATGACCCTGGTAACTTTCGCCCGATTGCGTTAACTGACGCATCCTCTAAGGTATTCTCCCAACTGATCCTTGAAGAAATGCAAGTCTATATGAGAACCAATGCCATCCTGTCAAAATTTCAAACTGGTTTTCGTCAGAACATGGGATGCTCTCTTAATGCTTTACTGATATCTCACATCGAGTGGAACTCCAAACATAACAACACAGGTGCTGTCTATATGGCAGCTCTCGATCTGAGTTCAGCATTCGATACCGTGCTAAGGGAGCACCTGTGGCGGAAGATGGAGGTGTTGGGTTTCCCGGCTTATCTGATTGCATTAATACGGCTTCTCCATACAGACACAACCTACAGAGTGCGCCTTAATAAAGAAGGTATGTTAACTGACAAAATTCCATCGAAAATTGGATTGAAACAAGGTTGCACTCTGGCTGCCGTACTGTTTAATCTGTATACTTGTGATATAGAGGAATGTTGGACAAAAGAAGTCATCTATCCAATCCTAATTGGTAGCACAAGACTGAACTATATTGGTTTTGCTGATGACATTCTTATTTTAGATAGAACACCATTTGGTCTCCAGCATAAACTAAATGCTTTCATCTTTTATGCAAATATTCATAACTTGAGAATCAATCACCACAAATCCCGAATTATCATCTTTAGGGATGGTTATAAAAAGAGTTGCCCATACACTTGGCTCATGGAAAATACTCGGGTCACCATTACACATGAAATTAAATATCTAGGGTATCCTTTATCGAATGCCTACTCAAAAATCTGGTGGAAAAAGAAAATATGTGAGAAATCTAAACCTCTAATTTCACAGATGAAAATAATCATGGGTAAATACTGTGGCCTTTCTCTTTTACCTGTCATCCAATTCTACCTCCTTAAAGTCGAACCATCGCTACTTTATATATTAGACATGTGTATATATGAGATAGACGACATCCTAGACACACTTCAAGGTGGGATTTGGAAAAGCGTTTTGGGGCTTCCGGCATCAGTCCCAAATGATATTGTTCGTCATGAACTAGGTATCCTCCCTATATCTGCCAAACGGAACTGGAGACTCCTGAATAACTATACAAAAATCCTGGATCCCCCTGGTAATTCACTGTATGAAGACCTTAATGAATTTCTTCATATGGGTCGTATGAAATCTCTGACCCGATATGCAGAAAAAATGAACGATCTAATGGCTCTCTTGGGCATCCTGAAAGATGACTTAATACTAGGTTTACCTAGTTGTAAACAAAAGTTGTATCGCTATTACTGGAGCTGTCAGGCTGATAGAATTGGGTCCTACCGTTCGTATTACGAGTTTGCCCAATTCAGAAGAAAATTGGGAGATAGAGCTGGCTATATTTCACAGTTCCCTTCTGCTATGGGTCGTAATATTTATTTACGGTTCAAACTGAATGTATTCCACACTAATGAACGATTGTGCAAATGGGGCACCTCTGATAAAGAATCTAACAATGGTTTTTGCCGTTTCTGTAAGGATATGTTTTCTCTCGAGTCTCTTAAACATCTAGTTATCTACTGTGAACATTTTGAAGTTTTGAGACTATCGAAGTTTGGGAACTACATGATCTCTAACTCAAACCTATCGCGTGAAGTACTATGGCAGCGATGCATGCTTGGTGATAGTACTAAATTCATTTTAAGATTGCTATCTGTTTTAATAATTATTGAATCTGAGCTAAAGGATATAAATGATATAAGATGAGCTGTAAATATTTATATGGTATGTGATGCATGTAGGAATGTTGTTTAGCTATGCACAAATTCTTTTTGCTTAGGTAGCATATATAATGTATGTGATTTATGGTCAAAATGGGAAAATGAACTGGTGAGAATTCTGTTTTGTATGAAAAAAATTTCTTTGTAAAGGTTTTTAACCAAATACAATAAAAAAAAAAAAAAGCGAGCAGTAGATGAAAATGACTTAACAACCGAGAAAAGCTCCTTAGATTGATGAAGAGCTGGTTCTATCTGAGAGGTGAAAAACCACTGCTTGGCCATTTTAATAGCCAAGTGGTCGTTTTTGGACTGGGAGATGAAAAGCAGTTTAGCCTGCAGGCAATACAAAAAATGCCATTTACGTTCAGCCTGTTCAGCCCTAGTTTGGCCAGTCTAATTCGGCAGATAACCAGAGTTGCGAGGCGCGGTTGCACAACTGAACCACTTTAAGAGGCGCCAGTTGATCAGAAGCCTTAAGAAGTGCCTGGGACAGGCCGGACAGGTCCGTGGGCACTTGGACCAGACAATTAGTCCTGACCATGGACGCCAGATGAAAATTATTCACATTGTGCCAGTTTCTCTTCACTACTGACCGTGATGGTGGGTATGGGAAAAGGGGATCTGAAGGGTACCAAGAATGGACCAGAAAATGATCAGACCAGAGAATAGGAAGAAGAGGCAGAATGACCAAATCAGGGAATGAAGAGAAAACAAGATCTAAAATACCCCACAAGGTGGGTAGGCTCAACCACATGCTGAGTTAAGCCAATATCAAGAACTGTCTCACAAAAGTGGCCTAACATCAAAGGCTGAGGCGAGTTCAGTCTCATATTAAAATCACCCAGGACCACCAAGTTAGTGTGGGTTAGGTGCAGTGAGGCCATAAGCTCCAGTATAGGCTGGAGGAATTGGGCGATAGACCAACAAAAAATGAAAAGATTCACAAGACATATGACATGAGCACGAGCCCTGGAAGGGACTCCTATCATCTTAAAGGGGTGGTACACCACACACCTCGCTTTTCATAACAAAACAAAATCAAAACCAACATCAACAGTCACAAACAGTACTGCTTGGTCCATTTGGGAATCACTGGTTGGAGCAAATAATCACTGACACTTGGACTCAGGCAGTTACAAACATAAAACTTATACTGGGCATTCTGTACATGTTGAGGGTGATAGGGATGGTGGACTGCTGGTGGCACATTGGTAGTTCTACCACACATTAAGAGACCCTTTATTAACCTGGGGTGAGTGGAACTTCAACCACTGAACAACACCATTGTCAGCTACTTGCACCATATAGAGCAGGCCGACAAAATACACAGCTTCACATAAATGGGACCAATTTGAGCATATACATGACATGCTGGCGCACAGCATCGAAATGCATGGTACTGAGTCCACTTTAAGCATTATCAGAACTGCAGGAGACCAGTTCATCGTTGCACAAGCGTCATTTCAGGACAGTCCAACCCCACAGTCCAAGGGCCGGCAAAGCTGTACTTGGGGGCACATCGGCCTAGTCCATGGATAGTTGGGCAGGCAGCAGCATAGTATGGGTGGCAAGGTGCCTGGGCCACATTCCTTATGCAGCTCCCCTTGGCAGGAGTACTATTGGTGCAGGAGGGCACATAAGCACTCGTAAGAGTGCAACCCTCAGTTTTATCTGCTCTGGAGTGGCTGGTCCAGTGCTCCCTTTTCTTTTGTCACATTGATATGGCAGATTACCAACCCTTTTCCTCAACGATCTATGGAACATGCTTTTCCCTTTCTTTTTTTCCGTCCGACAGTCACCGCCACTTGGCCCGGGATCGCTGCAGGAAGAACCTGGGCAGGCTCTATATGTTTTCTTATAGCTCGGCCCTGTGTCTGCATGGAGCCCATGAATTTTGTTTTCCTTGCGCTGACGTGGAGTGCTTTATTACTTTCACCGCCGGTGGACTCGGGTATGCCGCCGGCGGGCCCGCTTTAATTTTTCCTTTGGTCTGACACAGAGCATTTTATGTACTCACCACCAAGGCGTCCCGGTATTTCACCTCTGGGGTGGCCATCCTTTGCTTTTGACAGCTCTGACACTGGAGCACTTGACTCCTTTCACCGCCGGGTGGCCCGGGACCTCTGTAGGAGCAACAGGTCTTCTATTTTCTCCAGCCCCAACACCAGAGCGCTGAGGCCGCTGCAGGCCAGCAGCAGCTCCCTCTTCCTCCCGGCGGAGCCAAGTTCACTTTGTGTGGCGGTAACAGCCCGCTGCTTCTGCTCTCTCTTCCTTGAAGACAACGGCACAGCAGGGCCTTCCTTCTCTCTGGGTCTGCCGGCACAACGCGACATAGGCTGGGAGCCTGCTGCGCAGCTTTTCTTGAGCTCCGACACAGAGCATTTCCATTTCACTGCCAATGCGGCGCCGGTGTTGTATGCTATCCTGCATCCCCATGGTAGCTTGTGGGCGGTAGTGTTCGGCAATCTTCAGAGCCACCCTCACATTGATGCCCCGCCCACACACAGAAAATACAGCTGTATAGCCCGCCCTACAACAGCACCGTTCCTGGGATTGGCCAATGATGTCTTTGTAGTTCCGCCCCTGCCCATTCCTGTTATCTGTGGGGGATGCAGCATTCTCCTACTGACCTTCACACACAAACCTAACTGTCAGTGGGACACTGCAGGCAGCCGAGCGGCTGCAGCACAGCGCAAGCCGAAGTCCCTCATCGCCATTGTTGTGCCTGCAACCACAGGGCACGGGGTCCAAGCACATAGTTGCTGGGGGCACACAGCCGACATGCCCAGTTACAAGGAGCAACCCGGAGTTGCCCAGCAGGGCCTCCGGTTCACCAATGAAGAGTTGCCCGGCAGGGGCTCTGCTAACAGAAGTTCAGGAGGGACAGTGTTGCCCTGCAGGGGCACTGTCATGGGAGAGGGCCTTACAAGTGATGCCCTCTGCCTGTGAATGGTGACAACAGGAAAGACAGACACAAGTGATCACAGTTCAAGGGTGTTTATTAAACTGTATAAATGGCTTGGAAAAACGCCTAATCTAAGCCTAAATCTAAGATGGGAGCAAGCTATGACCATCAAATAATAATAATGCAGTCCTATTGGCGTCTTGTCAATTATAAGGGCCTATACTAAAAAAAACTATCGTCAATCCTTACAGCTAAATACAAAGAAAGAGTGTGGGATAATGTTCTCAAGAAAAGAAAGAAGTGTTCACAAATGATAAGTCAGCATGTGGTAGCTGGGGGTCTCCCTGCCCCGCGTTTTTAGCACGAGACAAGGCGGGACTCCTGAGCACAGCACACGCTCGGGTGCCCTCATCTCAAGGCTACTGTTCCTTTTACTGGTATCGGGACCTTCGGTGGTTAAGTCTCTTTTCATGCAAAAAGTCTCTTGCCTCCAAGGACCTGATGTGTTCCAAAAATCACAAAACATAAAGTTCCTTTCTGTATGTACGTTGGGTGTTGACTTTTCACTCCTGGATCCCCCTCTTCGGAGTTCAGACCCTTCTCAAATGTTTAGCCTCCCTCCGTCGGGTTCACTACAGCTTTTATTTAAGAGATTTCACCTGTTGCATTCACAAGTCTCAATGTCTTTTTAAGCAATCCACTGTGGACATCCCTCAGTTGGGTTCATTCTTTGTCAACACAATGTTCGTGGGGTTCCATACTTTGCCCCGTTCTGCAGGCATCCCTCAGCCGGGTTCATGTTTGCCAGGTATATCATTTCTTCTACTTCATCACAATGTGAGATTTACTTCCCTTAGCTTCCTTTTGTTCATGGGTTAAAGACTTTCGACTGTACATGGGGTTTTACTCGACCCTTGTATGACCACTTTGACCGGCAGAGCTTCTGAATATCCTACTAGGTAGGATTGGGAAAAGGTGTGATGGGCAAGGGGGTACCGCATCTCAACCGTCTGTGTCCCACTTCCACTCCACGAGGACCCCCCATCCAGGTGATCCTCCCACACTGGTCCACCCCCAGGAACTGGATCCAATAGCGATTAGCCGTGTCCTGGCCACCTGGATGACAGATCCCCAGGGACTAGTCAGGGAGACACCTTCCGGTTTCTCATATACCCTTTCTCCATGTGATGTATCTGCATTTATCTCACAGGGGAACCAGGAAAGGACATCTACATTTCCCTAGTCTTTTCCTATTTAGTGTTCCACAGTGAAACAATAGGGTTGTAGGTCTAGAAACCATTGCATGACCCTAGGTTTGGAGTCTTTACGTTGGCTAATCCAAAGTAGGGTTGAGTGATCTGTAATGAGTGTGTACTTTCATCCTAATAGGTAGTATCTAAGATGGATAAGGCCCACTTGATTGCCAGGGCCTCTAGTTCCACCACAGAGTAATTATTTTCACTTGGAAACAGCTTGCGACTAGCAAATAATATGGGGTGTTCCAATCCGTTGCAAACCTGGGACAGGACTGCTCCTAACCCTGTAAGGGAGGAATCTGTCTGTAATACAAACTCTTTATAGAAGTCGACTACCTTCAGGATTGGGTTCTGACACAGAGCCTGTTTTAAGGTTTTATAACATATATCATCCTCGTCTTTCCAATGAAGTTTCTGGGGTTCGGCAGTCTTATGTTTATCTGTTAGCCAGGCTTTTTTGTTGGAAACGTTGGGCATAAACCTATGGTAATATCATATTAACATGAGAAAAGCTCTAAGATCTCTTTTGGTCTTGGGGGTTGGTGTATCTAGGACAGATTTTACCTTCTCATGTTGAGGCTGTACACTCCCATTCCCTACAAAGAAGCAGAGGTATTTTACTGCTGACTGGGACAATCTGCACTTAGCTGGGTTTGCAGTTAGGCCAGCCCCTCTGAGGACTTTCATGATGGTATAAAGATGGAATAGATGGTCATACCAAGTCTTACTATAAATGATGATATCGTCAATATAACTCCACAGAAATCGGAGTAGGGTTGTAGGATTTTATCCATGAGGCGTTGGAAAGTGGCTGGTGTGCTGTGTAAGCCAAAAGGAAGGACTTTGAATTGAAACACTCCCAGAGTCGTTGAAAACGCTGTCTTTTCCTTATCCAGCTCATACACGGGAATTTACCTGTACCCTTTGGTTAAAACTAGGGTAGATAGAAAGGTGGCTGCTCTGAGTTTATCAATTAGGTCATCGATGCATGGCACGGGGTAGGCATTGAAATCCGAAATCTCATTAACTTGACGGAAGTCTATGCAGAATCTCCAGGTACGGTCAGGTTTAGTGACCAACACGATAGTAAAGGACCATGGACTTGAAGAAGGCTCGATAATATTGTCTTTAAATATTTTGTTCACTTCCTCGATCACTATCTGTTTATGGGCTTCAAAGAGTCTATACGTTTTCAAATGGACCACTTTACCCTTAGGTGTTCTAATGTAGTGGTATGTGCCTTTCGCTCTCCCTGGTTTTTCTGAAAATACATCGGGAAATGGGATGATCACATCTTTTAGATTTTCTTGTTGTTCGATAGATATCTCTTTGTCAGCCAGGCAGGCTAGTACTTTGGCATGAGGGGCTGACGGGTTCTCTTTCCATGCTTTCAAGAGATTTACGTGATACAAATGGACCGTCTGTGTTCTGTCTGGTTGGGCTACTTTATAAGTACAGGTTCCCGTTCATTGTACTATCTCATAGGGTCCGTACCACTTGAAGACAAGTTTGTTTTCTGAGGTGGGTAAGAGGACCAGTACTTTCTATCCTATGGAAACTGATCTTAAGCTCACCTTTTTGTCGAAAGTGGATTTTTGTTGGCTCTGGGCCTTTTCCATATTAGTACAAACTAGATCTCAAACCAATTTCATATGTTCTCGCATTCTGGAGGCGGTTTGCGAGATGGGTATGGGGGCCTCTTCTCGGTCTTCCCAGGTTACACAGAGCATGTCTAGGACATCTCTAAGCTCTCTAGCATAGAGCAGTTCAAAAGGAGAAAAACCTGTGGAGGCTTGAAGGGTTTTCCTTACTGCAAATAGTTCCTATAGGATCATTTGGTCCCAGTCTTTCCCGTCCTTATCTACCAATGTTCGTGAAGTTAGCTTCAGAGTTTTATTGAAACTTTCTACCAGGCCATCGGTTTGGGGATGGTACACAGAAGTTTGCAACGTGGTGATGTGGAGTGCCCTCTTTGATTTCTGCCATAATCTTACTCATAAAATTCGAACCCTGGTCTGTTAGTATTTCCTTAGGAAAGTCGACCAGGAAAAATACGGTAGAAATGTTTAAGGATTTGTTGTGTGGTATTATTTTGCATTGGGAATGCCTTGGGATATCGGGTCGCATAGTCTACAATCACAAGGACATGTTTGTTGCCTAGTCTGGATGTTTCTAGAGGTCCAATTATGTCCATCCTGATTTTTGAAAAGGGGACTTCTAGGATCGGTAACGGATTCAGAGGGGGCAGATAATCGGATGTGCGTGCTTGTCTTTGGGCATATTTCAAACGTTTGGATAAAGATATTTATATCGGCATGGATACCTGGCCAGTAAAACTTCCCACTAATATGTGCCTGGGTTTTAGATTCTCCTAATGCCCCCGGGTAAAATGGGGATGCCTGATCTCCAGCACAACCTTTCGGTGGCGCTTGGGTATTACCAATTGTGTTTTTACTAAGCCTTCCATAGATGTCGCTCTTCTATAATATCATCCTTGTTTTAAGAAGAAAAAGGGACTACCTTTCTCTAAGCCTTCTCCTTCTGGAATTGCTTGTAGAAAAGCTTCATCGAGAGCTGGATCATTGCGCTGGGCGAAGACTAGGTCGGGATAGATGGTAGGCTCTTCTCCCTTCCTTTCCTCGATGTTAAGAGATTTATCAGCTTCCCCAAAGCCTAAGTTATCAAAACCTATTGATTCCTTGGTGGCAATGGAAGGGTTAAAAGCTCTCTATGTTTTTGAAACTGTAGGGCTCCCTATTTGTTTCAATTGAGTCACATCCCACAGTTGACACCATATAGTCTTCATGTAAACTGTTGCGCCCGGCTACCCATGGGTTTGGTGCGCATTAACAAATAAATAAACAAACAAACATATAGAAGGAACTCATGGTGGCAACAGTAAAGACAGACACACGTGATCACAGTTCAAGGCTGTTTATTAAACTGTATAAATGGCTTGGAAAAACGCCTAATCTAAGCCTTAATCTAAGATGGGAGCAAGCTACGACCATCAAATAATAATAAGGCAGCCCTAGTGGCGTCATGTCAATTATAAGGGCCTATATTTAAAAAAAACTATTGTCAATCCTTACAGCTAAATACAAAGAAAGAGTGTGGAATAATGTTCTCAAGAAAAGAAAGAAGTGTTCACAAATGATAAGTCAGCATGTGGTAGCTGGGGGTCTCCCTGCCCCACGTTTTTAGCACGAGACAAGGCGGGACTCCTGAGCACAGCACACGCTCAGGCGTCCTCAACACAAGGCTTTTACTGGTATAGGAACCTTTGGTGGTTAAGTCTCTTGCCTCCAAGGACTTAATGTGTTCTAAAATCCCAAAACATAAAGTTCCTTTCTGCATGTACATTGGGTGTTGACTTTTCACTCCTGGATCCCCCTCTTCCGAGTTCAGACCCTTCTCAAATGTTTAGCCTCCCTCCGTCGGGTTCACTACGGCTTTTATTCAAGAGATTTCACCTGTTGCATTCACAAGTCTCAGTGTCTTTTTAAATAGTTCACTGTGGACATCCCTCAGTCAGGTTCACTCTTTATCAAAACAATTTTCGTGGGGTTACCATTCTTTACCCCGTTCTGCAGGCATCCCTCAGCCGGGTTCACATTTGCCAGGTATATAGTTTCTTCTACTTTATCACGATGTGGGATTTACTCCCCTTAGCTTCCTTTTGTTCACGGGTCAAAGACTTTTGACTGTACAAGGGGTTTTACTCGACCCTTGTATGACCACTTTGAATGTCTCTGTATGGCTCTCCTAGGGCCTTATGGTATTGATAGTTTCAACAAGAAAAGGGGAACCAGCCAGAGTCTTTTGCGTGAGCACCCACGTGGTGCTGGACCACTCTGCAGCTTGTCTCTCCCCTGTGCTTTGAACAGTTCTTTAATTCACTTTATGTTGCCACTTGCAACCTTCGCTCAACACAGTTCGGTTTCTTGATCGGTTCTCGGTCCGACTCACCGGCTGTGATGAACCGCTTGGCTTTTCTTGTCTCTGGAGTCAAGGACGGTACCACGGTAGCAGGCGTCTCTCCCTGTCTTGCCTGTGTAGGAGGGCTGTGTGTACCATTGACATCTCTTACAGGCCAGGCTGGCTATTGTTTGCGGTCTTATGTTTCCGTTCTCGGAGGCTTTGCGGGTCTGGGTTGAAAAGGACAAGGGCTCTTCTCTCCTTTTTGTCCTTTTGGTTCTTGCCGTCTTTTGTCTCCTCCTGAACTGCCGTCCTGGAATAGCTGCCTCGCCATACGGTCTGCCTTGCTCGTAGTGTGCTCTCGTGCTCCACCTTTTACCCATGTGGGGAAGGGAAAGGGCTGTCAGGTGTTTGTGGTTATTAACAATTGCCTGACTTTGTCTGACCCTTGTGTTGGGACATGTCAGGTAAACGGCTCTGGTATTAGTCTGTTGTCTTTTGTGGTGCAAGAAAGTGTTCGTGTCGGACAAGGGGGGGGAAGAGCTTCTGAATATCCTACGAGGTAGGATGGGGAAAAGGTGTTATGGGAAAGGGATTACCGCGTGTCACCCATCAGTGTCCCACTTCCACTCCTCGAGGACCCCCCAACCAGGTGATCCTCAATCACTGGTCCACCCCTAGAAACTGGATCCAATAGCAATGGCCGTGTCCTGGCCACCTGGATGACAGATCCCCAGGGATTAGTCAGGGAGACACCTAAAGGTTT
Source organism: Ambystoma mexicanum (assembly GCF_040938575.1). Classification (NCBI taxonomy): domain Eukaryota; kingdom Metazoa; phylum Chordata; class Amphibia; order Caudata; family Ambystomatidae; genus Ambystoma; species Ambystoma mexicanum. The sequence goes on from NC_090940.1 coordinate 606,162,784, forward strand.
CTCACAGAAACCAGCGTTCTCTCCTGGTTACTAGCTTCCTCCCAGCTGGTTTGAAACTCTCGGGTCTCTCTCTCTGGTTGACTCGCTCCTCCGGTTTTTATGATGCTGCTCTAGGGCTTTTACAGTTTCCAGCAGCAGTCCTTTCTTTGTGTCGGCAGTATGCGCAGTCAACTCCATTTGGGTTTCTTCGTCCCAGTGTCAGGCAGTTCTTTATTCTCTCTTGTTCCTCTGTGTTCACTTGTCTCAGTAGCAGGCGGATGCTTATCTTCTGTAGAGGTTTCACAATAACATATGTAGGAGGATTCTAGTTTTTGACAGATATTGTATTATTGGATTTCTGAGTGAGACAAAAAGGGAGTTCCTCATCGGAATTGGAGTCCTTCTCCCCAGGAGGAAAGTCTCTCCCTGTGAGGCTCTGCTTACCGCCACTACTAGGTGGACTATTGCATAGCAGGCTTGCCTCACAAGGAAATGCTCCCTCCTAGGGAGAAGTGACTGAATCCCATGCTTCGACACAGGGTCTAAGAAAGCCAGAGATAGAGCACCGGACTCATGATAGAGCAGCAAGAGACCCAGCTCAGCAAAGGGGCTCACCCACCAGGAAGAGCCAATCAACTAAGGAATTGATGAGCAGCCCCCGCATGGAATAATCCAAGGGTAAGAGCCCAGAGCCAGACCCAAATCCATTGACAGAGTGCATGAGAGTAAAACGCTGCATTCTGGGACATGCAGGTAAATCCCTAAACAGTTAAAAAATAAGAAAGAGAACGTTAAGTAACTGCACTGTGGTGGCAATGAGATTCCTGTGAGAGCTGTAGGGGGCACTGGTGGAAAACACTCTATTCTGGAATACAGAGGTGAAGCCCTAAGACTCAGAAAAGCGAGAGAGACAGAGAACATATAGCCTCTTTACTCTGACAGTGAGAAAGAGTCCATAAGCAGAGAGCACAAGAGTAAGTGCCCGTTGATTTATATTGGTCCCTACAACCTTGTTCACATTAATTACAAAACATATTGCAGCATCATTATCTCATGGTGATAACATTGTCACCCAGTGGAGGTGAGGGGAGTGTTAGATTAGGGGCGGGTGAGTATTGGTGTGGTGGGAGGCGGTGGGCTGCCCTCCTAAATGATTAGCTGTTAGTATAGTGTAAACATACAAAATGTAAGTTGAACTGAATCAGCTGAATAAGCATAAATGCATCATGGCGGGCCAGGGGGCAGTGGGGTCGAAGGTTTCACCTCCCCCAGATAGGTTTGATTTTATTGGTTAAAATGGTGAGAAAGGATTATAAGTGTTAATTAAATTGTTTACTAGTAAACTATTTATAATAGAATTAATTGTGGTCATTGTCGTAACCGCGTTCGTGCAATGTTTTGATGAGATATGTTTTAATGTGAAAAATAGTTCGATTTGAAAATAGAATGGCTCTAAAAAAAAAATGAAAATCCCAACCCGTCAGCAAACCAACAAAATGACATTTGACGCACTGTACTTTGGTGGGTTAAAAGAATCAAGTGAGTGAGAAAGTAAGACTACCAGGCTACATTCTAGCAGATAGCGAACCACTCCATGAACATCCAGAAACCAAGAAAGAGAACACTGACACATTTTATGCTGGTGGAGTGAAAGAACCAAAAGAGAGTATAAGAGCATGTGATCAAGAACATGGTGAACTGTCCCATAGTTAACAACACTCACCCAATCCTGAAAACATTTATTTCAATAATAAAACGTTTCTTTTAGAGTTAGTTTGATTTGGGACAACAGGTCACAACACACAATTGTGAACATGGATAATGTTTTCAGAAGGTCTGGAACAGAAAGGAAACTTTGTTTGCCATTTATTGCTTAAATAGTTCCTTTCTCCATTTGATGTAACACATGGGGCCTCAATATGAGTCAGGCGTTAAGGGGTTAACGGGGCCGTGAACGGCGCCGACCCTTAACGCCTGATTACAAGGTCCCTTAGCGCCATGGTGATTTTAACGCCTGCTTTTTGCAGGCGTTAAAATCCATGGCACTAAGGGACCATGGTGCTAATTGCGCCACCGTAATTTACGGTGGCGTAATTAGCGCCTTCCCCACTCCCATTATGCCCTATGGGGCAAAAATGGGAATGGGGAAGGGTAAAATGGGAAATGGGGATTTACCGCCCCACTCACCTTGGAATGGGGCGGTAAATCCGCCAACCACCATGGCGTAAACGTAGTTTACGCCATGGTGGTAAGGGTACGACCCAGGCGGTAACTTACCGCCTGGGTCGTAATGAGGCCCATGGACTTGAATTATTTGAAATCTGCTTTCTAAAATGCAATTGCTTACATTTGTTAGATTATTGATGTGCACTATGGCGGTTACGTTGAGCTATGACGTTAACGAGCTCACGTATGTGCGATTGTCATTGTCATTATGCTCATCTTTAGGCAATAAAAAAATTGCGTGCTCAGCATGGTGTCCAAACTGCTCTAATGTTACCACTTGCTCTAATGTTACCTGCAAACTACCCAACAAATTGGCAAGCCTCCTTGAACTGATATTAATTTTGATCACTATATTTATGAAGATAATCCAAAATGTCACAAAATAAATGTCTGCATTTTTTAAGAATGATATATATCATTCATATGGTGGTGAATTTTCAAATCACTAAACAAGAAATTAATCTGAAAACCTTCCAGAGTTTTGGTCTACTTAGAGGAGGTAAAAAAATGTTTTTTAAACTCTCTTGGACTTTCTTCTTTTTCTTGTGTAGTAAATATCTACACCCTTTGACCACATACTAATTAGAGTGTTTTTGTCATAGGTATCACAGTGATAACTCACTAATTATCAGAGGAGATGAGGATAGATTTCTTACCCTCCTAATATACAACAGTTAAGGTAATAGCACCTTTTTTAAGACATCTTCATAAATGTGCAAGTATAGTCTCAATATTAGCAATCTGATATCCAATTTTGATTCTTATGTTACAGGGGGTTCTTTATGGAAACAGGGCAATTGCTCCTTTAATATGTACTCTGCTTATATATTGGTTAAGAACTCTTCAATAAGGAACAGTTACTTACCAAATCTATCCAGATACACAGGTTGTGGATAATGTTGACCTCTTCCTGAGTACGGTTCAGAAGGTTGGAGTTGGAGGTAAAGACACTCCCCTGCGCAACCTCAAGGTTTTAGTTGGTGGTTGTAGTGTAGCCTGCGACCTGACACATGGTTTGTCGGGGAACCAGAACTCCAATGTTCCCAAGGGGTTAGTTGCTCAAAGGTGTGACAAACCTTATTTGGTAATGGCGATGGCTGTTGGTTGTTGGTTGTTGGCCAATGGTTGTAATCTTCCATTCTCTGAGTTGTCACCTTAGACCCTTTCATCTTCCTGAGTACTATACACCAAGCGACATCAAACTATTCTTTATAAATTGGTTTTTTGAAATATTGAGACTTTGAATTACCTATAAATCGATTTGTAACTGCACATGGAAATTAGGGCATTGATTCGGAGCTTTTTCGCTGATGAATGCCTGATTTAAGTTGTGTAGATGGAAACATGCTGGAGCAGTTTCATACATAAGAGGCTGCATATATATATATATATATATATATATATATATATATATATATATATATATAATTACCTTAGGTATTTAACCACTTATTTTGCTTTTTATTCAGTATTTTAAACTCGATTTTGTGACAGTATTGTATATTGTTTTGCCATTTGTGGTAGTTGTGCCTCTTAAGGTTTGGACGGCAGAAACACAAATGTATGTATTTTTGAATTAAACTGCTTGTATTCTTTTAATTAAACATGTTGTTAGGAAACAAAAAAATGAATTCTTAATGTGAATTATACTCATCACCGTTGACATAAAAACATCTCTACAGTATAGGTTGCTGCTGACCCTACCTAAGAGTTGATAGCTACATTTACCACCATGCTGTCGAAACTTGTAGTATGGCAGAGCAGTGCAGGAATGTAGTGGTAACAGAATTGCCGCCACTTTACTGCCATTTTTACCCACGCTGCCGCACTCTTAATGACGCCCCTTGTTTCTACTGGAAATGAACTGAGAAAATGTGGTGAACCCCTGTCGAATAAATTTCTCCTAAAAGTAGATACTACAAGCGTTGTAGCATGGCTCCTGTTTTCTGGGGCGAGATTTCACCTTGTGTAATATTACGTGTTATAAGTTTAACATGGCAAAAAAGACAGAAAACGAAAAAACTGAGATGATAGCAAATTTGTTTTATTGAAAAGTACACCATAAACACGTACACAGCTGGTTTGCACATTATGTTTGGGTAGGGTTGTTAATCCTTCCCATGAAGAGGAGGCTTTCGGTAATGTCACCATACAGTAGGAACAGGAAGGGCCTGTTCAATATGACAGGACGGGGAATAAACCTAGGCTTGATCTCAACAGCGGTTGCTCCTGCCGCTTCGGTGCCTTGTTCATCAATGCTCAGCATTGCCTTGTGGACAGCCTAAAAGATAAAAAAACAGAAATTATCAGAATATTCTGCAGAATATGGGCGGCTGACTGACATATGCTCTAGCCTCTTAAGTCTTTCCTAGGAAATTAGGAGGCCTACATTCTAACCTTGGACAAATAGTTCATAAACTGTGCCTCTATTGTGCTATTTGTTTGCATCATTGCAAATATATATTTCCAGCCGCTGCTCATTTTGGGGACAGCCACACCTGTTTGTACTGTTTTTCGTTAAAGTTTTTCAACTGCAGAGCTGTAAGATTGCTGACAAGGGGTTACATCCCTGACTTTATGGACCTGCACTTCAATGGCCCTATGTGTTCATTGTCCAACCTGGCTGGACTACAGTGACCCATTCCTTATGACAGGGGGCAGTGCAACGACCATGGTGATTCTAATGGGGATGTACCTGTATTTAAGTGGCAGAATCAATAATTGGAATATAATGGGCAGGAATTTGACAGTTAGGATTGAAGGCGAGGTCTGAGGGCAGATGGTGTGTTGTAGCAAACCAATAGCTGTTTTCTGGCAAGAGGAATACGTAATGTGTCTCAAGACTAATGGGGCATCCTTGAAAAGGCTCTGCAGGTGGGGAGGGAGCCCCAGTAAACAATACAGACATGGGCTAAAATATACGTGTCTGTATGCTGTGACAAAGTCAGTACTGTGACCTTGTCAAGCCTGGATGGGAAAGCCTCTCAGCCTGTGATGGGAGGTCACCAGGGAGACACTTGGAGCCAGTCCTACCGCAGAGGAGGAGGGTAGCAGTTGTGAAGGCCCCAATGTCTGCCCCCACCTCCTTGTGCCAGTCTGTATATGTGCAGGCCTCCTAAACAAAATGCTTGCCAGATGCTTTGTGTTTCTCCTAGAGTCAGCATTCATGACCTGGATGACAGTCGGCAGAGAGAGAGAGAGCACGGTTCAGCATCACATGTTGCGAGACAGGGTCCTGGAACCAACCAAAGGAGAACAACCCTCCAGGGTTCTACGCTGCCAGCGGTCGGAAAACCGAGGCTCGTAGCCAATGAAAGGAGAATATTGAAAGCATGGACTGTACTACGCTGCATACGTGACTGCGAGGCAGCTCTAGCAAGGCTCCCCAGCATCAACAACCAACACCCTTTGGCAGCGGCCAGCCCCCTAGGCTACCAGGGACTAAATCAGGGGTCGCAGACACCTGCAAAGACTACAGTTACTCTAGCGGACCAAGGCCCCATAACGCAGACTTGGACATTGTACTACCTGGTCAGCCATCAGTATTCTGCTTCGGGCCTGCGCAGAGAAAAGAGACAGGATTAACCCGCTATGTGTTATATTTGATGCCTATAACAGCTCCCAGCTGGGAACGACAGAGCCAGATTGCCCATTGCATGTAATCCAATGGCAGGAGGAGGGGGGCATAGGGAGGGTAACATGAAGCCGGAAGTTGTGAGTTCTTTGTGTGAGGTCAGAGGAGGAGGTGGCAGGCAAAGAGGCCAGCAGTTGGAAGGAAGGAGAAGCGGAGGGTGGAGCCGCTTTCTGGAGCAGATGAGGTATTGGTCAGTGAATGCAAGTGGTACTGCTTTGTGAGTGTGCGTGAGAGGATGATTGTGGATAGGTGAGGAAGTGCAGGGAGTGCATGTGAAGTGCTTGTGTGTGTGAAAGGAGGGTGTCTGAGTAGGAGGTGGTATGGAGTGATAGTTACAGTGTGGAGGAGGAAGTAGTAGGGAGGAGGGAACAGTGGGGAGGAGGGATTTATAGCACATGGGAGGGAGTTCTTGTTTGGAGGAGGGTGTAGCGGAGCTTCAAAGCTTGGAGGCGAAGCTTAAAAAAGGAATGAGAGACATCAGAGGGACAAAGCAGAAAGACACAGAAAGTAGTAGTAAAAGAGGGTGGAGTTGATGGGAGGAAAGTAGTCAAAGAAGAAAATCAGTAAGTGAGAGGGAGAGGAGTATGTGGGCGTAAAAGGAAGGTGACAGATTCGGGCAGAGTGTCTGTAAGGTGCAATCCTTTACCCTGTTAGAAGACTAGCCACTGGTCAGGAGTAGGGAGCGTCTACGAAGTCCCTGGGGGAGCATAGACAGAGACCGTGTTCTGCCTTAAGGTTCTCACCTCCAGTGTAAGACCGAATGTAGACAGTAGGGAGAAACAATTATCTACCAACCTTGGGCTTAGGGACACCTGTGTTAGCGAGGAGGTGCTATTATGGATGAGAGAGAGAGAGGTGGCCGTAGGACCCACAAACAAATTAATAAAAACTCTTGAAACGTCTCTAAGCATTAGAATATTCTTTGAGCCTTCTGTGACAATGCCACTAATGTATGCCTCTAAAGATAGAGAATATTTGGGATTTAACCAGATGAAGATTCTAGCAAGAAGTCCAACACCAGTAAACGGTGAGTTATGGCTGGACAGACTGACTGGAAAAGTCATTAAATCTAAAGAATTTTCTTTTTAAATTGTTTTTTATTTGCCCAAAAAACACATGCAACAAATACAACTGAGATCCCTGCTACATCGTTATTCGTGCAGACAAACGCCCATTAAAGTGCCTTGAAAAACCAAAAAGATCATGAACACAATGTGACAGAATCCTCATGCCAGGCTAACCATACTCTACACAAAAAAACAACAAAAAAGCTTTCAATAACACCTGCTCGTACAGTCTCAGTCCAGAATTACAGCCAATCAATGAAGGGGGTCCATGTGTACATCGTAAGGGGGCGCATGGATGTGAAGTACAGTACCAAAATAATATGGTCCGAAGTTGATCTTCTATGGGGGCATTTCGTCAGAGGGGCTAAACATTGTCTGTGTCAGGGCTTCCACATCTGCACTCACTTCTTTCATCCCTCTTTACCCAGCCCTATACCATACAGAGGTCTCAGCTACAGCCCATCTCTGCAAATCACACCACCATGCATCCGCGATGGGCCCTTCTTTTGCCTTCCAGCCGATTGTCGGTCCTAGACTCGCATTAGTCTGGCAGCCAACAGGGCCGTTTACAATCTTGCAGTCCTGGTTAACCATGGAGAGAGGCCGGTAAGAGCTGCATTCTAACAGTGGTTTATTCAGTTTAAGCACTGGGACTATTATTGATTCTTGTAAGCTGCCAGGTAAGAACCATATCTCATAGGCGTCCTCCAAGTGCTCCAAGAGTCTGGGCGCCAGTACCTTGGCATATTCTTTGTAGACTTCACCCAGCAGGCCACCCGCCCCATGGGTCTTTCCAGCCTGCAATGCGTGCATGGTGACCTCCAGGCTCTTCAACAGAGATTTGGGCATCCAACAGCCTCTCCTACATCAGAGCTACAAGCTTCCATTTCCGACAAGTACAGGGTTTCGTAATATTTAGAGAACACTTTGTTGATCTCCTCTTGCCTGTGCCTAGTGACCCCTGGTCATCCCATATGGCACTGATCATTTCCCTCCCGTCTTCTCTGCTGTACAACCATGCCAACAGCCTGCCAAGTGTATTGCCCTCTGCGTGCAGTTTCCTGGTATTTTCCAGAAAATCCAATTTGCCCAACCGATGCCAAGCCACTAGGCACTGTTGCCTCAAGTCGGTCATGTCCCTAGATTCCACTGGAGTTCTCTCATCCCTGCGTTCCAGCACTTCAATGTTTCCCTCTATGCTCGTGAGGGATCTCAGTAACTCTCTCCACAGCCCGCCCATCCTAACAATCACTTCTCCTTGCACGACTATTTTGAAAGCTTCCCACAGGGTGCCGGCCCGATCAGTGCTGCCTGTGTTAATGTCAAAGAAGTTAACTATTGCATCCCCCAAATGGCCTCTCCATTGCCCCAATGCCCACCTCCCTCATCCTGCCAGGGAAGCACCCAGACCAGTGCCACCCTGTGCAGCCAATCAGTCTCAGGATTTGTCCCAACAACAAGCATGACCCTTTATGCGAGCATTAAAAGCTATTAAACAAAGCCAAACTCCCCCCCAACAACCACCTCCCACCCTCCAATCATAAAACACAGACCTTATAGCTGTAGGAATATTTAAGCTAACCTGTTTCCCATGCTCCCCCCTCCAAATCTCCCGAGCGATGAACAGCAGTAGATGCCCAAAAACTGTTATCACAAATTCAAGTACGTGTTAGCCACATCCGGGGCAGGCAGCTACTCCCCCATAAATGAAAAAGGAAAAAACAACGGGGGAAAAAGGGTAGTGGCCAGGGTGTCAACCACCAGGCTCCCGCCAAATACTCATCAAAGACGCCCTGCAGTTTGACAGTGCATACTACCGCACCCTGTGGATGCCACAATGAGGGTTTATTGTTCCGTCTTGCCGGCAACTGCGCAATACTCAACAAGTCCATCTATGAATGTGCTGCTGTGGTGTCCTCAAAGAAGTGCAATTGTCCATTGTGCAGGACCTTCAGTTTAGCTGGATAAAACAGCATGCATTTCAAAATGGCCCGCTGCAGTCGCTCTTTACTGCGGTCAAACGCTGCTCTCCTCCTTTGGACCAGTTGTGTGTAGGCCGGGTAAATAGTTAGTTTGGAGAGCACCCGCTCTATCGCCCCACCTTCTCAGGAGAAAACTAGTATCCGCTCTCTATCTTTATAATTGAGGATCTTGGCAATCAGTGGTATCAGAGGGTAAGGGGGGCGCCAGGAGGAGGCCTTCTTGCCAGAGAAATATGGGCACTCTTCACTTTGAAACCCTGCGACAATGACCCGCGGGCCTACCTCCTTTAATAGCAAGTTCTCCACTTAGGAAGTGGAGTCTTGACCCTCCTCCCCTTCAGGCAGTCCTAGGATCCTCACATTATTCCTCCTGGCCCTGCCCTCTACATCCTCTGTACGCTGTTCCAGTTCCCACATCTTCTCCATCAGCGCAGCGATTTCTGATTGATTACTGGCGAAGTTGGCTTAGTTCTCCTGCACCTGTGCTACAGTAGTACCAAGCCGGTCCGCAAGCGAACGTATATCCTGCCTCAAGAGGCCGACATCTACTGTAACTGTTTCAATCTTGTGCTCCAGAGACATTTGTAGTGGAGCAATGGTTGCCAATATTTGTTCTTCCCCTAGTTGGCTCATGGACACATAGGCGAGCTCCCCACCTCTTTGTGGCTGTGGCTACGTCATGCCACCACTGTCCCTTTGAAGGCCTCCATGACCGTCTGCTTGGCTTTGCACCTGCTATGCTTGTCCGGCATCTCTATACAGTTCTGGACAGTCTTGGACTGGGGAAGGTCTGGTGCATCCGGGACCCCTCACACATGTCACTTCCTATCTTCAACCCGGGCGTCCACCCTGTACCCAGGGGCAGAGGGCCCCCCCAGACCCAGCAGGGTGCCACAATTTAGAGGCTCAGTCTGCATACAGGTATCCAGAACATATAACCCTTTGATTGTACCTTTAGGTAGTCAGCTGTCCTTCTTTATCCTAGTCCTTTAACATGGCAGGATCAAAATCTAATTTACTAATCTAAACACCTAATTCCCTAACACGAACCTGCAATATGGCTCCATGTGTGTGACCGTTGCGAGAACAACGTTCCAAGCCTAATGTAGTCTCTTTCTGATGACGGCGGGCAGGAGCGCGACCTTGCGGTCAGAGTGATGCTCCCTACCACGTGATCACGCTCTAAGCCTACATTACTCTTAGGCATCCGATGCGTCTTCCTTGACGCACATTGTCATGGTGCCCCATGGATGGCGTGATACGCCAGGGGGCCCTGTAAACCCACAAGAACGGGCTGGCTGGCTGAAAGTGGGGGCAAGCGATATAGCTTCTGTAACCTGATTGGTTGAAGAGTTGGGCGCGGTAACACTAGAGACCTAACTGAGATAAGCCACAGAGTGGAGAGACACTGACAGAACTTGACTCAAAAGAACACAGAGTGGAGAAAGAGGAAGCAAAATGAGTCAAAGCATGGAGGAAACCAGATGGAGAGATGAGCTAAAGGGAGCCCCAGAGTAGGAGAGGAAGAGACTGAAAGAACGCCAGATTGCGGGACGGGGAAATACGAAAGTCTCCCCAAAGTGAGAAGGACTGCGAGATGCATATGTTTCAAGGAAGGAGAACCAGAGAGTCTGGGGAGAACCCCGGGATGGCACTCTAGCCATACATGAACTATATGCATTGGACTGTGAACAAAGGCAAAGACCTACGGTAAAGAGACACAAGAGTGAGGGATAGAAACCAGCAGCCATACAACTCCCTTGGGCAAGGCCCAAAGGTATGTCTTGTTTTATTCATATTTTCTTTTGAACATTAGGGAGAGGAGGTAGTTTAAAATAGGAATTCTGGAGAGAGAACTTAATTTATGTTTGACCATCTTGGCACACGGACTAGCACCCTTGTTTACCTTCATTTGTATAGAGTAGGGTTTAGCATCACAGAATTACAGAAAGATTAGGTCTTTTGAATCAGAAGAGGAAATAAAAATAAATGTGTGAAAATCATGCATGCTTGCACATCTCCTGATTCTAACCTACCACTGTACGACAAAACAAGCTCAGATTGTCAAAATGTTGTGATGCTGTGAGAATCATACCGCCTCCTGTATTTCTCTTATCTAAATGGGCATGGTAACAAATATGCTACCCTCCAGTATTAAAAGCTGGATATTTGTTGTTACACAGTGCTACATTGAATGCATGTCTCTCTCAACACTACTTTCAAATTCTCCTCCTTATTATCTCGCTCATTCCCCCTCCCCATAGTGATTCCGCTCTTGTAGTGAGAGAGAGAGCGTGCGTCTGTGTGTGTGTGTGTCCATCCAAAGCTTCAGTTTACTCATTTGTTACACTATTTTGCAAGCTTTTTGCTTCTGGAATACATGGAGTTCAGTTTCATATCTTGCGTATATCTCCGTGGGAAACATGCTCAGGATCGATATCAACAGCGAAGATCTCTTGCTCTGTCCTAGGTTTCTATGAATGTCGAGAAGGTAAGTAAACTACTTAATATTTAAAACAAGATGGATTCCTATTTTTCTTCTGCTGGCGTATTTAGAGCAATAGGAGCATTCTGGACCAGGGCGATGATGCAGGACGGAATATTAGTGATCTCTTGATAATAAACATTGCCAAAAGCCAACTCAATCCTGGGTGGAATGCTTATTATACTCAGGTGTGCTTGGTCTTTTCTTCTCCTCAATTTTCAGTTTTTAGATTTGTTAGGTTTAGTCTTGTTTAGCCTCATAGGGCAGTCTGTATCTTGCAGAAATTCCCTTAAACAGGCTTCACTGTTTGAATAGCAATTGGACTCTATCTGCACATTCACAAAGAAGAGGGTGAGGATGGCTGGTATAATGTAAGTGATTGGGCTGCAACCTGTGGCTTGGGCCTTTGGTTCAACACCATGGCGGATGCCACAAAGAAAGGTCTCTTCAGCGCCTGTGAAAACTGCGGCCTGAAGAACATCTTCAAGTGCATCTACTGCCTACATCCCGACCACGATTTCGGACTGAAGTTCGATATGCCAGGCCTTCTCCTCCACGACACAGAAGGATCACCATAGGAGGTTAGTAGCGTGGATCGAGGAAGGTCTCTGACGCGTTCTCCAGGCGCACTCATGCCTCTTCCAGGGCCGCCAAGTCCGAAGCACATGCTCTCTCTGACAAAAAGAGGTTGCAATTCTTTGAAGACACTTCCCGGGAGAAGATACCAAAAAAGGGAAAGTCATCCCACGCTCCAACTCATTCATGGATGGTCGCCGCAGCTGCAAGACCTAGATCGGAGAAAGCCAGCTTGCTGTTACCAACTCCAACGGCGGTTAGCCTACCGGCAAGTGGACAGATTGCGTCCACAATGAAATTGCTGACAACAGCGGCTAAACACAAGACCTTGTCAAAGTACCTCGTCACCGACTTTGTCTACAAAGACTGGTCTTCCATCAACAGCTTCGATCCCACCAAGACGTTCGTCTGCAACTGTCAATGTTTCCACTATGACGGTTACCACGCCCAGAGTCATCTTACTTACCTAGACCTGTCACGGTACTGATGACAGTCCCATCAACAATGCCACCTTCTCCATCTCTGCAGGCTCAAGTCATCGCCTCTTTTCGGATTTGGTGAGCGATTTCCCTCCAACGCAGGAGTTTCTACCTAAACCCACCAAGGCCAGACCGCTTTTCACCCTGTCCCCTCTGGACCTCCCAGGATGTCTCCAACACATGCCACCAGTTTGAAGGAGGACCTGCCAGAGGGATTTTTCTCTGACCAGGTGAGGGTTCAGGGGGGCCTGATCCCATTGTACCAATACCTCGACAAGGGGCGCAATCTCGCCATCCATTTCAGCCCTTTAGCCCTTCACTTCATGGCCCAGCATGATATGATATGATATGGCATTTATAACATACCTATACACAAGTGTTTCAAGGCGCTAAACTCCAAGGGATATGTCTTTGGACATTGCAGTGTCTAGCTGCTGCTCCCATTCCCGCTTCTACAAGGAGTCTTCAGAGACCTTCTCGAGCTCAGCCAACGCGTCTCATCCAGCCCCTGTTACCCCTCGGCCGTTGCAGACTGCACTGCCCCCTGTGGTGTAGGAAGCAGCTCAGACTGACACTGATACTATCACAACCGGTATGCAAGGCACGGATGAGTTTGATGACTATGTCCCCGCGATGGGGAACCCCCTGATATCGAGGTGCCCTCCATGGACTCTCTGCCAGACAGGATCGGGTAATTCCACTCCATGATCTCGAAGGCGGCGAAGCTATTCAACCTTGTGCCTGAGGAAAAGAAAAGGGAAGGTTTCCTTTCGATGACAGGAATCTTCCAAGAGGACCTTCGTTTGGTCCCTCTGTTGAATGTCATTTGGGAGGATGGCCTGTTGGTCATGAAGATCCCTAACACCATTCCTGTGAAAAGGGATCACTTGGAAAAGAAGTGCCGGGTCCCGGACATGTCCCCTAAGTGCCTCAGGTCCCAGCCATCGCCAGACTCGGTGGTCCCGGCTGCGCCTAAGAAGAGGTCCTCCATACCCGTCTTCCTCGTCTACGGTTCCTCCGGACCAAGCGTGTAAAAGCTAGATGCGACTTGGAAGTGCATCATCACAATGGCAGCATCTACAATCAAGGCCACCAACGCCGTAGCCATTCTCTCAAGATATGACAGGAGGTTATGGTACACGTTGGGGCCTTCCACGACTTACTGCCGGAGGACAAGAAAGCCAAAGCACTGGCTCTGTTCCTTGAACGGGGGGTAGCCTCTGAGCATGTGATCACTGTCGCACTCGACATCGCTGACTCAGGCTTTTGCCAGATGGATAATGGAGTGGCCATCCACTGCCAGAATTGGCTCAAGGCCACCAACTTCCTCACAGATGTGCAAACAAAGGTATTCAACATGCCATTCGATGGTGACAACTTCTTCATAAAGGCGGTCAACGCAACTCTGCAGACCATAAAAGCGGACACTAAGAGGACTCGTTCTTTGGGCACTCTCCAGCAGAGAAGGCTGTGCTTTCGCACCCCTAAAGGGAAAGTCTCAAGCTGCTCGAAGGGGTTCACCTCCCCCTATCATCAGCCCTTCCATTCAACAACCAAGGAGGCTTATAGCGGATGCTCCCACTATTACAGAAGTGGCAACCAGCAGCATTGTCGCCCACCGTCCAGGACACAGACCCGGAACAAGCCTGAACTGGCCCAGGACCCGCACCCCCACTTCTGCATCCCAGTGGGAGGCCGGTTAATGCAATTTGTCAATCAGTGGCGCAAGATCTCCACAGACAAATGGGTGATCAATGTCCATCATCAGGGGCACACTCTGGAATTTCAGGACCGATGCCCTCACATTTCTCCCATCCCACAACACAAACAGCACATGGCACAGCTACTAATGGAGGTTCAAGCCATGCTAAGCAAAGAGGTAATATAACCAGGCCCACAGTGGCTCTGGAGTGTACCCTAGATACTTTCTGCTATAAAAGAAGTCGGGAGGGTAGAGACACATTTTAGACTTGCAACGCCTCACAGGTTTCTCAAATACCAAAAGTTCAGGATGGTCACATTGCAGCATGTGCTCGACCAACTTGAGGAAGGAGATTTCCTGGTGACCCTCGACTTGAAGGATGCTAACTTCCACATCCCCATTCATCACAAACACTAGAAATTGCTGAATGTTGTCATTCAAGGGTGCCATTACCAGTGCAATGCCCTGCCATCCAGCCTAAGGTCATCCCTGAGGGTGTTCACCAAATGCGTGGCCCTGGTGGCAGCCTGTGTCTCAAAGGAATCCATGTCTATCCTTATCTGGACGATTGGCTGATCTGTTCCCACTCTCATACGTTCGCAATCCGGCACACTACAGAAACCATCCAAACTCTGACTTCTCTGGGATTCTCGATAACTATCAGAAGTCCTGTGTAGCGCCATCTCAGAATGCTCTTTTCCTGGGTGCCTGCCTCAACACACTCTCGTGTCTAGCGTGTCCTTCGAAAGCGAGAGTGAAGGCCATCCTGCGGAAGGTCCAACGGCTATTGGCAGCATCCGTTGCAACAGTTCGGTCCATCTAGTCCTTGCTGGGGATGATGTCCTCCTGCATCCATCTAGTTCTCTTTTTAAGGCAGCAGATGAGACCTCTGCAAGAGTTTCTGGATGCCAGATGGCAGCAAGTCACCGGCACATGAAACGACAAGATCGTCCTCAATCAGACAGTCCGTCAGGCCCACCAATGGTGGTCCGTTCGCCCACATTTCTCCCAAGGCGCTCCTTTTCAGCTCTCCGCGTATCAGGCAACAGTCATGACCAACGCCTCTCTGGAAGGTTGGGGAGCCCACACAGGACATTCTCACGCCAGAGCGCTCTGGCTCCCGGAACAGAATGAGGTGCACAGCAATGTCCTGGAATTGCAGGTAGTTTTCTGGGCTCTCCAGTATTTTCAGCCTCCGCACCAGGGGAAGGTGGCGCAAGTCTTTACGGACAACACCACCCCCATGTTTTAATTCAGGAAACAGGGCGGGATGCGCTTCCCCGCTCTCTCAGGAGGCGCAGAACCTGTGGTTCTGGGCCATTGCTCAACAAATGTTTCTCGTCCCATGTCACCAGAACACCATTACGGACTCTCTCAGCAGGGAGCTGCAGTCCTGCCAACAAATGGGGACTCCAACAAGCAGATGTGTCTTGTCTCTTTAACGAGTGGGGTCTCCCTCAAATCAACCTCTTTGCAACACTTACCAATGCCAAGTGTCAGAGGTTTGCCAACAGGTATCCTCAGCCAAGGAGCCTGGGCAATGCCTTCTCATTTCCTTAGGAGGGCCTCTTCCTGTACGCTTTCCCGCAGATTCCTCTATTGATACGAGTGATCAACACACTCAAACATTGCCATTGAAGGATGACCCCTATTGCACTGGCGTGGCCAGGCAGATCTGGTACTCAGACCCTCTTCATCTTTTGGTGGTTACTGCCATCAAATTGCCTCCACTTCCAGACCCGCTCTCCAGAGAAGGAGGATCAATCTGGCACCATGGCCCAGTGTCTCTGAATGTCACAGCCTGGCTCCTGCATCCCTAGAATTTAGACACTATTCGCTATCCTTGGAATGCAAGAAGATTCTAGCCAGGGCCCCCTCTATGCTTGCTTGCTTGCTTGCTACAAACACAAGTGGAAGCGTTTTCAAGTGTGGTGCCGGCCACAGAAGATATTTCTACTACTTGAGATGGCGCTGCAGCTTCTCCCATGCCTGCTCTCGCTGGCCAAGACTGGCCTTGCTCATGCATCTATCAAGGTCTACCTGGCTGCCATATACTGGTACACCCGGGCCCCAAGCAAGCTCTCCCTGTGGTCGCACAGGCTCGTTAAAGAGTTCCTCAAGGGCCACTTGAGAACATTTCCTCAGGGGAAGGCTCCTGCCCCTGCGTGGGAGCTATAAGTGGTACTGTCGAAACTACTGGGGCCTCCGTTTGAATCTCTATATCGGGCCTCTTTGAGGTTTCTGTAATGGAATAACGCCTTCTTGGTGGCAATCACCTCGGATAGGCGTGTGGGAGAGATACACGCTCTCTCCTGTACGCCTCCATATTTGTCATTCCACAAAGCTAAGGTGGTTCTGCTAACTCATCCTTCCTTCATGCCAAAAGTCCCCTTCTGACTTTCATCGAAACAAGCCTTTGGTTTTGACAGTTTTTTTCCGCAAACCCTTCTTCACTGCTGAAAGAGCATTGCTTTTGCTGGGCGTTGCGCATGCCTTGAAGCTTGATGTGGCACGCACAAGGGACTTTCCAAAGACTTGTCAGCTTTTTGTCAATTTTGGACCTTTGGGACATGGGAAGGCCCTGACTAAGGCTTCCATCTCCAGGTGGCTCTCCGGCTGTTTCACGCATTGCCATCATCTGGCCAACACACAGTTACCAGGCCGCCCGAGAGCCCATTCCACCAGAGCCATCCCTGCAACTACAGGGTTTCTCTCTGGTGTTTGCCTGATCGACATTTGTAGGGCTGTTACATGGGGGTCTACTCCCATCTTCACAAGATTCTACTGTGTCGACGGGGATTCCAGGGAAGAGTCCTGAGTCGGCCAAGCGGTGCTGCACAACCTGTTTGTTTGAGGTATCTCTGTTCCAGGGGTAAGTGGGATTGCTTCTGTGAGCCTTGACACCTCCTGTGGTTGGGTGTATATATATATATATATATATATACTGCTGTGTAATTGTATTCATGAGCATGTGAATCCATGTAAGACCCCATGCTGGAGAAGGAACAAGTTACTTACCTGTAACTCCTTTTCTCCAGCATGGGTCTTACATGGATTCACATGTGAACCCTCCCTCCGTCCTCTCTCTGGCTCTTCTTGAATCCTACTGTCACTTTACATGTGCGACCAAATCTGAAGATGGCCATTGTTGGGAGGGGAATGAACCTCTCCCACCCCCCTAGGGGCTTTAGAGTAAGGTGAATTCCAAAACTGCACTTGCAATGTACCTGTGGGGAAAGGAGGAGTGCTAAGAAACCCTGCTCAAACACAATATTAAATATAAATGCATAGACTTAGTGCGCATATATAAGGAAGCACCATTTTTGTAGTTATGGTAGAAACATTCGGCACTGCATGGCTGTACGGTAATGACAGACCCAACTAAGAAACCTGAGCACGCCCAAGCGCTGATGGTAGAAAGACCCACGCTGCTAATTCTCATAGAAACGTTTGTTCCATAACTGTTGCGAATATGTGTTATCCCAAGAAGGAACACACCCTGCAAGGCACGAGACAGTACCAGGCGCCTTGCTTGCATGTTTATCGCAGCCAGGCCATAAGCAGACCTCCACCACCATCCAGCCCACCATGTGTTATGACACCCACAACTGCCCCAGTCCAAGACCCCTAAATTCTGCAATAGTAGGTGACCCCAGGCCACCAACTATAAACCCAGTGGTCATAAAAGATCTAAAAGACCACAACCATTCCACCTTATGATAATGGCACATTTTTTAATACGAGGTGCAGGGTGGAATAAATGATAGTCCAAAGCGAGGGTGGAAGTCTTGGGTGTGGAGAGTGCGACATGGACTGAGTGAAGAATGTGTGGGTCAGCATGATCTCAAGCCTCCCCCAATGCCGGTCCCCGAGTTTCCCAGGTGCACGCCGCAATGATAGAGTAGCATTGTCTTACATATGTCTTACTAATGGCGAACTCAGTCTTGATTCCCTGGAGATGATGAGCCCAGCTGACCTCACGTGATGGAAGTCGGATGGACGGCGCTTGGACCAATAGCAACCTGGTATCCCCTATGGAGCAGGCTGCCTATGTATAGGTCTCGCCAACCAGCCACGCAAGTTTTTACTGTATATGTGATGTCATTAGTGACGATGTGTTTCCTTGTAACCTTCTGCTTGTAATATTTTTGCGGCAGAACGTTCTTGGGCAGCAGAGTTCTTTGCTGGCCTACCTATTTTGTGTGATTAAAACTTGTTGTCCTTGCAACAATCTCTTTGCCTTTTTTCCCTAGTGGGTTGTATTTTTTTGTGAGCGTTTGAGGGTGTGCCTTCACCACCAGGAGTGGCGATTAGGAGGACGAGCATCATTGGCTGAGGCAGTATGACCCAAGGTCACAGCAATAGGGTATAGAAGCGATGAGCCGTTTTTAGCACAAAGCTAAACTGCTTTAATATTACTGAGGATTCCCAGCCTGACGACGGGGACTATTAATGAGCATGTGAATCCATGTAAGATCCATGCTGGAGAACAGGAGTTACAGATAAGTAACTTGTTCTTTAGTTCAAACATTTTTACCCCCTTCTATAATACTCCGATTGCACATTTGACTTAAATTTTTACTCGCTAAGAAATAATTTTACTCCACACATTAAAAAATTGGGAGTAAAATACTCCCACCTTCAAATATTACCTGGAGCACTGATCCAGTAATCTTGGAGGATAGTCACAAACCAGTGACTTTGTTCTGGATTCTTAGCTTCCCGTCAATGTGCCGAATCAGATGCTGGGAAAATTAGCACCGCTGCCCCAGCAGAACTCATAATTTGAGAGTTGGCCCTTAATCCATTCTCCATCATACAAGAGAGCGACAGCAAGAGACTGCACCCTTGCCTAAAGAAGGCATTGGCCAGGGCTGTTTGTATTCATGCACAGGCATGATGCAATCACCACTCCTGTCGGAATACTGGTCATGACCTTTTGTTCTTTTTATTTTTTTTAAACCCACCACAACCGTGCAAACATGACATCATGCACGGCAGGGGAGGCTGAGAGGCCAGGTTGGAGCAAGAGCAGATGTAATTTTTAACCCTGAACATGCCTCTCCAATGCACCAATGTCCAGAGAGAGCCCTTATGGGAGAGGTAGTAGCAAAGATCAGACGAACACTGCTGTATGTGCAAATAAGGCCTTCCAATTAGCAAAACGTGGCTAAGAAATGTAGGCTCTTTCGGGGTAGTTTAGGACACTAGCAAAGAACAACAATCTACAGTGAACATCAGTAACAAGGAACATAAAAGCGACAAGAGGTAGAAAGTGAGACGCGGGGTGGTGCAGCATACAGCTCATTAAAGGCTCTCCAAATGTATGTGTACTTTTACTAGGAGTCCATCTTTAGGTAGGACACTTTTTCTTTAATGGACAGTGAGAGAAGACAAGTGAGCCAATCCTTATAACGGGGTCTCCAGTCCAACTTGCAAACCTTAAGAATTTCCTTTTTTGCAACATTCAAGGCTCTATAAAATCACAGTTGCACACTATATAAGAGGGCTGAGCCAAGGGAGAAGCACAAGAAGAAGGGGTATGAATAGAGCCTTGGGAGCATACAGTGGACATCTAACTCAATCCACAGCCATATCTCCTCCCAGAATCCAGGGACCCTATTTCGGTCACAAAGCATATGAGTCAGGGTGCCTGTTCCTTTTTATATGCCCTTAAATATCGACCGTATCTAAACATCTTGTCCGCAGACTAATAAAACACAAACAGTGTCCACAGTATGACAAGTCTACTTAAATAACATTAGAACTTATAACCAGTTTGGTGGTGTGCTACAGAACGCTGGTAAAATGGTGGTAGTAAAATGACCATCACTTTACTGACACTTTCCCGCTCCACTGAGTTCTGAGATGGAGTTCAAGTGGAGGGTTTACCTCCAGCACATAGCTGGAGGGAAATCCTCCAATTCACCTCCAAAAATTGTTGGATTTACTCTGTCTGAACTTCTCTCGCTGTAAATCCGAAGAACTCCTCATGGAATCCTATGTTCTCAAAGAATGGGTCTTAACACTGTTTTAACACCAATCCTAACACGTTTGGTGATATGTTATGTGATGGTTATTTGTATAGCGCAACCTACATCCACAGGCACCAGTGATCATTCTGGTAATTCCAGCCATCATACTTGCCCTTGTGTTATTCTCCTGTCCATGCCGGGATGTTTTACGTCAACTTAAAAAAAGCGTCACGATGCCTGCGGGGTGAGAGTCTGGTACAAAACGAACAATGGCAGAGAACAGGCGCTGCTTTAAGAAACTTCTGCATATCAGCCTCTGATTGCTTGTGTCATTGCATCTGCCCTTTTCTTTAGGGTTAGTACTCAATAGTTTGTTGTCTATTGTATACACGCAATTGTCAGTTTTGTATAGCATAGTGGAACCATTATTTCGTAATGGGGTACATACAAATGAAACCAACTAAATTATCTGCATAAACAAATTGATGCAAAAAGGGGGAGAGGATAAAACAGCACACGGGAAATGGGTGTTTGTAAAGCCTTACTTTGGATGCCTTCAGGTTACGCTGCCCAGTGATTCTGGAAAGATCTGCTATGTCGGAGAAGACTTCGATCATGCCCACCTTCAGTAGCACCTTTTTAAGGTCACAAGTAGCTGAGATTGAAAACTTGGGGATGTGCAGGCTGCATCGACTGTTAAAAAATTGTAAAAGCATTTATATGTTATATTTTTGTCTCAGATTTCACAATGGCCTACTAAATTAAATTGAATAGCCCAACATTCCAATCCTATAACCTATGTCTGACTTCATAGTATTGCACATATAATTCCTTTTCATGTTTATTGAATAACAATTCAGGGTTTTCATTATTTCATATTCTTGATTCCTGCAAGTTATTTGACTAAATTATTTCCGCCTCCATCCCATTGAGATGCTCTACTTGTAATTTGCAAGCTGTAGAGTACTTGAAAATAAACATTTCATCACTGACTCAAAGGTTCGCGAATTTAGGATGAAATAAATAATTTGTCAACAAACATTAATTCATGTCTTTCGGCCTCATTACAAGCTTGGCGGTATTCCGGTGGTAAATCCGCTGGAATACCTCTAAATAGAATTACTGCTAATTCCACATGGTCAGCGGAATTAACTCCGGATTGCAAGTGGTGGTATGCAGGGGTTAGTCCCCCATAAGACTCCATGGGGATTTTGGTGGAATTTCCAGCGGCAGAATTTCTGCCGGTTTTTGGCAATAAGGCAGCGAAATTACCACCAGCATTTTGCTGGAGTTATTTCATCCACCTCACCACCAAAGTTGTACGGCGGTGCAGTAATGGAGTGTTAATGGATTTACCACTGCATTACCGCCATTTTTTCCTGCACCGATGTGCTAGTAATGAGGCCCTTTATGCTAAAGAAAATACATTGTAAAATATCAAAGGGGCAAAACAATGCCTAAATGAGAAATCTCAATGCTCTATGATGTATTTAGCACAGTCCTGTGAGACATCAAGTCCCCAAGCTGAAAAGAACATAATTCTATGGTTATATGTACACAGGAGCTATAAACTCCTGATGCCGTTCAGTCATCTCCAAACAAACCCCTCAAAGTAGGGCATTTATTGTTGTGATGAATGCATCTTGCGTTTAAAAAACAAATTAAAATACAATCGGAACGCTTAGATTCTAAGCGATCAATAGTGTACATTTAAAATAAAATACACTTTTATTTAACTTGAATTTACTATATATCTTTAATCAACATTACTAGTCATGGCAGTCCTGTCTTGGGTAATAATTTACGGGAAGAATTTAGCTCAATATAATAGTTCAGCCTCAATGTACTCCTTCTCCAAGCTCTGTAGAGGTCATTTGCCACAGTCTGGACAGCTAAATTGTAGCCCCACTTGCAACACAAGTCCACAGCTTGGGTTGTTGATCTTATGCCTCTAGCTATGAACAAAACCTTTAGGTAGCGTTTCGTGATGTCCAGGTAGGGGACATAGTGATAATAAATGTATCACACATTCCCTCTGAGTAGCACAGACATGACACATTGGCAGGTGACTGCTACTCCATTTGTTACATAGATTAGCCAATGGTAAGATGCCACGTCGCAACTTGGTGTAAAGCGCTTTCATAGGCTTCTGAGCAATGCTGTCTAAGTAGATTTCGAATCCAAAATCTTGCTTTAGTGCCCAGTAAGTGCTGAGTGAAATGGAGTTATTAATAGAGCTCAGCAGTTTAGACTCAGCCTTGTGCTGCCCATACGATCAGGCATTTCCCAGCCAGCAATCTGCCCAACGTTATAAAGCTCGTTCTTTACATGTGCGAACCACCGGAGGGAGGCCCCACCATCCTGTGCTGTGACATCCCCCAGGGCATCTCTACATTTTGATAACTTTGGCGTTGACCAGACCCTAATCCAGAGAGAGGAACACAGGTTTAGATTTGCACAGGGACTCCATTCTGGCCATGTTTGTTTCAGCAAAGACAGGTAAGCTTGGGGCACAATAGGGAAGTCCAGGAATGCTCTTAAGGAATTTATTTTGCAGGACTGAAAGTTTACTACAATTATTTACACCTCGTAACTTTGCCCCATACAGGGTGGCCTGTCTCGCCTGCATTTTGTAGGCTTCTAGTATGACACTACATGCATCTGTAGCAAACCTCCCCAGTGCAGCACTGTGCCTTGCCAAAGTGTCCCCTGCCCTATCAGTTTGTGTTTTCCAATTACAATAATCCGTGGTACTTACATTTCTTTTTACCTGCTCTATAGCATGGCCATTCAACATTAGACTCTCCCCCATTTTTCTTTTAGCCTCAAGGCACCTGAACACCTTTGCCTTGGTCTTTTGTACATTTATCATTAAGCAATTTGCTGTACAAAACTGACCAAAGATATTGAACTGTCGCCTGAGCCCAATCGGTGTAAGGGGCAACAGGAGAGCACCATCAGAAAAGTGCTTTATCAGAACATTTTAACTAGCAAGCTTGGGGGCATCAGTGGGAATATTTAGCAGATCATGTATGATTCCATTAATAAAGAGGCAAAATAGCTTAGGGACCAGAACGCCCCCCTGGCGTACACCCATCTGTATGTCTACATCCTTTGTGATGCGCCCATCAAGATTCTATCGGGCCACAGCCTCATTCCTATTGTAGGGGCCAGGACGCCCCCCTGGCGTACACCCATCTGTATGTCTACATCCTTTGTGATGCGCCCATCAAGAATCCATCGGGCCACAGCCTCATTCCTACTGTAGGGACCAGGACGCCCCCCTGGCGTACACCCATCTGTATGTCTACATCCTTTGTGATGCGCCCATCAAGAATCCATCGGGCCACAGCCTCACTCCTACTGTAGGGACCAGGACGCACCCCTGGCGTACACCCATCTGTATGTCTACATCCTTTGTGATGCGCCCATCAAGATTCTATCGGGCCACAGCCTCATTCCTATTGTAGGGGCCAGGACGCACCCCTGGCGTACACCCATCTGTATGTCTACATCCTTTGTGATGCGCCCATCAAGAATCCATCGGGCCACAGCCTCATTCCTACTGTAGGGACCAGGACGCACCCCTGGCGTACACCCATCTGTATGTCTACATCCTTTGTGATGCGCCCATCAAGAATCCATCGGGCCACAGCCTCATTCCTACTGTAGGGACCAGGACGCCCCCCTGGCGTACACCCATCTGTATGTCTACATCCTTTGTGATGCGCCCATCAAGATTCTATCGGGCCACAGCCTCATTCCTATTGTAGGGGCCAGGACGCACCCCTGGCGTACACCCATCTGTATGTCTACATACTTTGTGATGCGCCCATCAAGATTCCATCGGGCCACAGCCTCATTCCTACTGTAGGGACCAGGACGCACCCCTGGCGTACACCCATCTGTATGTCTACATCCTTTGTGATGCGCCCATCAAGAATCCATCGGGCCACAGCCTCATTCCTACTGTAGGGACCAGGACGCCCCCCTGGCGTACACCCATCTGTATGTCTACATCCTTTGTGATGCGCCCATCAAGAATCCATCGGGCCACAGCCTCATTCCTACTGTAGGGACCAGGACGCCCCCCTGGCGTACACCCATCTGTATGTCTACATCCTTTGTGATGCGATCATCAAGAATCCATCGGGCCACAGCCTCATTCCTACTGTAGGGACCAGGACGCCCCCCTGGCGTACACCCATCTGTATGTCTACATCCTTTGTGATGCGCCCATCAAGATTCTATCGGGCCACAGCCTCATTCCTATTGTAGGGACCAGGATGCACCCCTAGCGTACACCCATCTATATGTCTGCATTCTTTGTGCTGCGGCCATCAAGATTCCATCACCCACAGCCTCATTCCTATTGTTGAGCTTTTGGATGTCCCCCAAGAGGGCTACAGGAATCTTGAGGCCCATCAAAACGCTCCACAACCTTGCCCTGGGGACCCTATCGAAAGCCGTCCGCAGGTCAAAAAAAAGCTGCCTATCATCATCATTCTTTATTTTGGCGAAGAAAATCACCATAAAAGAAACATATCATACAAACATTGTGCAATATGCAGATCACATTTGTCTCAAAGCGAGCAGTGTTCTTGGTATGCATTCTGGCATCGGTATGAACATGAGCAGGAGCCACTTCTCTGGTGTCCCTGCCCGGCTCCACAGCGAACTCCATAGCGTGCAGAGCGGCTTGCAGCCCCTCCCATCAGAATGTAGCACACAAAACTGCTAATGATGGGCCATTATTCACTGAATGGTTTCCTGCCTGCATTCTGATGGTGGGGGGGGGTGCGGTGTGGGTAGTTGGTGTGCACAAAAGCCTCTCTGCAGGCGTGCTTGCGACCACACACATTACCTTTGCCAGGCGCCCCACCTCCCCACACTTTTGTCTTTGGCCCGCTCTGTGCCACTCCTGAATTTGATTCCTGGCGACGCCACTGGTTACATATAAGGATATTTTCTTTCCTATCGTTGCTTTTATTTGAAAGAGTAAGTTGGAATGCAGGATAAGTAATCCTTTTGGAGCACCATGTTCCTGTGCTTTTAGCCTGCCCCATTGAAGTAGGCACACAATAAATCAATCCATCACTGTCAAAACACACTGTTATGGAAGCACAGCTAAACATTGAACGGTTGATGCTTACCGTTCACGGTCTGTGTGCCTCCACTTCTGTAGGGTAGCAGCCGACAGCCCCTCCTCCACCTGCTTCATCTTGCCTTCATCGGGCAGGATGAAGAAGGCTGACGCGTTGCCTGCGTAATTGAGGCGCACGACGGTGCAGGGCATCTCGCGATCCTTCCATGTGTGGATAGAGCCTTCCTGCTCCATCATTGGCACTCGGACAGTAGTATTTTCATCCACGAAAAATGTGTCTTCTTTCGTCAGTTTGGGGTCGAAAACCTTTTCCCACTTTCCTTTATAGAGAGAGAATGAAAAGTGCTTAGGGAGTAATTTGCCAAAACGTTTCAAAAAAGGTATATTACTGAAGTATTTCTATTTCTGTATTAGAGAAAACAACACTTTTTCGGTCCTGTCAAAGTGGAGGGGAATTAAGCACATTTCTACAAGGACTGTTCAGCAGAGCACCCATCCCACAGTCATAAACAGAGAAGCATATGCCATACAAGAGATGGTAGGTGACCTGTTTCCGAGAACTTGCAATGTAATTCCTCTACTGTGCAGATCCCACTAGATGTGGCCCTTCGTTTAGGTCTGGCTAGAGACATTGTTTGTTCTCTGCCAGAGCTCTTGCAACAGTATGTCCAGGGGCACTGGTGTTTCATCAGCGTCTCATAATGACGCAGGAGACTATCGTTCTGAAATCTCATCTATGTGGACGTTCCTTTTCTAGAGCATAGGTTCTACTGAGGGAGTTGATGAATGTCACTTTCAGGCTTGTCTCTTTTTCCATGCTGTTTGATGTCATGACGTGTTCCCCGCTTGTGCTGTATTGCATATGTATTTTATTATTCTAGTGTTTTCTTGCTGCTTAGTGAATTCAGTTTCCCCTTTTGAGCTGCAGTACATTTTGTTTTTATTTTTGCTTTCTTCAGAACATGCCTTTTATTTGTCATTGGATGTCACTAAAGAATACAGTGGGAAGGCCCCACCCCTTACCGCTTTCATTGGCACATTGAATCCTGAATTGGTGGGACATGCCTGGCAAAGTTATTGTTTCATTGGCACTTTAAGATCCATGAGCTTGTTTGCATTAAATGGGGAGTCTACTCGTGTGTGAAAACTTTAAGCTGCACCATTTGAAATAGTGATACCCAACAGTGAATGTATTACTTTATTAGTGAGCATTTTATGAATGGAGATGAGAGTATGTTTGTGTGAATTGGCTTTGAATAGGCAAACTTTGATACTTCTGATCAGTGTATTTTACTGAACACACCTTTTCAAGTAAGATAAATTGGGAAAAATATAAACACATTTTGAAAATGTTCAAGCTTGAAATGTCCATGGTTATTTTAACACCAACATCCATCAACCTAACTCTGTATTCAACCCTTTTTTTTAAATATATACTCCATGAGAAATATAGGATGAATAGCAAGGAAACAGTCAAATCGAACCCATATGCAGTGCCTTGTGAGTATGCAAATAGGATCTGGCAGATCGCTGGAACATGCATAGTAGGTGCGGGTTATAGGAACTAAAGCACACTTAAAGGTACAGAGCAGATAGGGAGCTTGGGAATTCTCTTTAGTGGCAAATGTACAATACCAAGCAAGTCTGGAGGATAAGCTTTTATTGTCCTTCCTACTGGGACTTTGCATAAACATCTTGCCCTGTGTGTACTATTTGCTTCAGCATTGTGTGTATTACAGTGAACTTCATGTGACTGGAAAAAGTTGGTCTCAAGTGATATATTTACAAGACAGGTGACTGCATTAAAAATCGTGCAAGTGGTGCTGGCATGTAGCAGTCAGAGGCAGAATCCCAAATTCTAGCACATTTAAAAACTGCAACATTTGCCATTGCCGTGGGTTCTTGGCACTGACGGCTGTAATGTAAGCAAGAGGTGCTTTTGCCAAGGATAGTATGCCCTTGGGGAAGATGGCCCAGGAACGGTAGCATCCGAGTTTCATCCACAACACACACTGCTTTTGTTCTGAAGACGTCTGCACTGATTGTGTGTCATTATGGGGGTGTTGAGATAATGGGTCCTAGCAGAGTATTTGTATTGTCTCATTTACCAGACGGCATGTGAGGTTGAGCTGGGCTTGATTTGCAGCAGTTCTGTGCAGCCGGTTATTTTGGCTGTGTAGATGATGGTTATTAATTTAAAAACCATGTACATTGGATATCATATACCGATGATGTGGTGCTTTTAGATCACACATTTGTGGGGCTGAATCGTTCGGCACATGCTCTTTATGAATTTTGTTTCAGGTGGATAATCTTATAGTGAATTAGGAAAAAACAAATACATACAAATTGGTGGTGGCTGGCAAGGGTAATCTGAGAGGATATTATATTAATGGGGTGAATATTGAACGGGTCACAGAATATGAATACCTAGGAGTGACCATACACGAAGACTCGTAATGAAACAGGATAAAGTCACTAGAGCCCACGCACTAGCTATGCACATAAGTAAGTTCCCAGATACTAGCGCTGGCTATAGTCTAACCGGGATTCTCACAGTATACAGACAGTGCATGCGAGGTCCCTGCGGTGGCATATGGTCTGGAGGCATTATGTCATCTAGAAACAGACTGGCTTAGTAGACTGGAAGGATGTTTATGGAGACTGATTCTGGGGCTATCTTAATGTCAACCTATCCAGGATATTCGCTGGGGAATGGGTATCACATCACTCATAGGTCTGATACATATAAGAAGAGGTATCCTATACATTAAAGCAAGAACGGAGCCCCTTTGCCCCATGTTGGCCTGCATGGGCGATATGTTGAACAGCCAGGACCAAGGAGCCTTAAAAGCCTACGGCCAAAAGGTTAAGAACCTGTTTGTGATGATTGAGTGGACCACAGATTGGGAAAAGGATACATATAGGTTCATTAAAGAATTTACGGAAATGGTCAAGGTATGGGTTTGGGGGCTGAACCATGCACATTTAGCTGCACTTAAAACCTACAGAGAATTTGCTTCAATACAAAGTACCTATTTGACAGCAGAAATATATTAAACTAAGTGCCCCTTCCCCTGCACTGGTGCGATTCTTGCTATTGCTCCACCTGAATCAGTTACCGGCCATGGAGACCCGGGGGCACCAGAAAGGGGGAAATCAAGAAACGACAGGGGGTGCAAGCTATGCCATCAGAAGCGCATCCAGGAATCTTCACGGCATGTACAGACGGGCTGTATGTAAGTGCATGGGTGACCTAAATATAAAGTACTTGGGGCCGATACGTACGTGCATAGGCTCATAGACATTGGGAGTGCCGGTTTCCGGCGACATTGCCTGTTGGCCTCAGACCAAAACGTAACATGTCATTGTTCAAGCTGTGGTCACATCGGGCACATTGGCACGATGCCCTAGTCTGGTTCCAGATGAGTATGGGGATTCTAAAAATATGCATGGACCTTCTAAGATCAACAGGTCCCAATTAAGAGCTGATTTATGTTTATTTCACATTTTCATGGTTATTGATTGAGATTGTTAGTAGCCAAAAAAGTTGTTTTTCTTTGATGTCTCTTGGCCACCACTAACAAACTGCATAGGTTTTAATAATAAGAACAAGTATTTGACCTGACTCACCAAAAAATGAACATCTGATAAAAACAGGGACGAGGCACTGTTTTCTTTTAGATGCTCCATTCTAGGTAATTTCACTGTCACTGAATTCACAAAAGGGGTTTGTGGATTTCCCAGCGCAAATGATTCAAGGTCTAGTTGGCCCCCATGAATACCAGAGTATCGTCAGGGTGCAATCGCATTGCAGCATGGTGAATCTTCAGGAGTATGTCCGGGTGAATTTTCAAGAAACAGAACAAAGCACTTCTGCCTCTGACAATAGGATAGAAGGTCATGTGGGACACAATGGTTCAGTCCGCTGCTGATCACAGTAAAAACAAATGCACAGATAGACCAGAAATTACTCTACCGTGTACTCCCCATGAGCCTGTCCCTAACATTCACAGAAGAATGCAAGGCTTTGAAGGCATGGAAAAGTGCCTCCCCTTAGGGCTTGCTGATATGGACCAAAAGTCATAGCTCAATATTTGTGGGCTGAATGGCGATATATGATATATATCTCGATATTGTTTGTGTTTTAAATGCTCAGTTGTAAGCCGCCAACTACATGTGAGATGTCACAAACAACTTTATGTATAAGACATTGATCAAAATAAAGTACAAGTACAGGGTTCCTCTTCCTGTTTGATAATACACACAGCTGTGTAAATATCAAAATGTAAATAAAAAGTGCAGTATATGTAATAATGTGTGTGTGTATTTATATATATCAATAAAAAAAAGAGGAAAAGGGAGAGACTGCGCTCTCCGCGAATCGTATGGCAGGATCCAATCAAATATAATACGCAGCTCACACGGGGAAGAGGTTGTAAAAGTAAATTTAATGAATTAAACAAAAAAAATAAACAAAAGACACGGCTGGGAGAGCAGCAATAACAGAGGCAGGACGCCCGTAGGCACGACCTGCTGACAACGCGTTTCACGCTTTACTGAGTGCTTGTTCACATATATATCTCGTTGTTGACGATGTTGTCTGATCCTATATCAATTTTGAAAATATATCAATATAGCTCCAAAACTTGATATATCGCCCAGCCCTACCTACCATGTGTAAATAAGGAATTTGCTTTGCAACGTTCCCTCCCCTTTGGACATGCCCATTAGACCACAGTTATTTACAAAGGCGAAAAGAAATGTGCACACCATTGGTGCACATCTCCTTTCGGAATTGCTCACATTATATTAAATGACAACGGATAGGAATGGACAAGGGCACTTGTTTACTTGTTCCAAAATATTTTTGTGAAACAGGCACACTAACTTAAGACTTTTTAAGCTCTTTTGACTATTGTCACTAATTATATTTCATAGTTCTGGACTTGACTGGATGGTTAAGGTGTGACTGTACAACCCTTCATCTGATATTGGTGTTTTTGAACAGGGCCACAGTTTCCGGGCCTACCTAGTTTTAACCTACACCAAATCGGAAAGCCTTACCTTTAAAGACAATAAAGTTAACAAGAACCATTAGCGCGCTTTGATCAACGCTCTGGAGCAAGTCAACAATTTTCCCATTTGTCTTCTTCTCGACGTGGTCATTGATCTGCTTCTTGGCCTCTTCCTCGTTCTTAAAATCGGTGGTGAAGGCGTTCGATTCGTAATAGTTTTTCACATCCTCCAGAAACGTTGGCAACATTTTGAGATCCTCGCTTATGAAGAGGACATTGCCTGTGTTCAGCTGCAGGTCACTGTTTGCATCATTCAGCATATGGATGAGGTGGTGGAAGCCCTCGTGAATTTCTTTGTCTGTGGTATTCGTGATGTTCAAGCCCAAGCCTTCGACGATCTGATCTTTCGTGGTGGACCTGGCCCCGAGCGACAGCATGGACATTGCAGTGGAGATGCTTAGAGGAGAGAAGAACACATTGTCCGAGCTGCCGCTCTCAGCGATTTGCTTGTACAGATTGAACGCAAATTCTGTGTTAGCGCCTGCTATTTTGTGGCAGGCCCTCTTGTCCATTGCTGGGTGTTGGTGTTCTTTGTGTTCCTTTTCATGATGATCTTGATGTTTGTGGTTCCCATTGTGGTTCTGATGATGATGATCACATTGAACGGCACCTTGAAGGACACTGACCACCAAACACAAAGAAAGGACAACTCTCATTTTCCTTTCTGCAAAGAAAACAATATACAATGCCGTAAGTGGGATGTCAGTACTGAAACAAACAATCCCTTTGTGGACTTTTAAACTCACAATTCGCTTTTAACCCTCTTTAATTAATTTTAAATCCAATACTTAAGCCTGTAACTATTTACAAGCAGTCAAATGCCAATTAAACCACGTTGTGCATTCTTATTCGTCTAACATCTTACACTGGCTGAATGTGACAGCAGCATTTTGAGATATAGTGATGTATAAAATACCAATAAATACAAAAGGCATACATAATCATGATATATTGTTGAAAGGAGAATCTATAAAAAAAAAATCTCAATTTTATAGTATGAGATGCGCTCCATACAAAAATTGCTTTCCTGAAATGGATTTTATAGTATTTATACATCTAGTATTTATTTAACCTTCACTTTCTTTCACATATGAATTCCACATTTTTCCAATACACAAAAAGGGTGAAATGGGGATCATGACAAAAGTACACCCATATCGCTTATTCTCTCTGTTTGGAATTGTTATCCTGAATATGTTTCCAGATTGGCTAGAAGACAATAAAGTGATATTTGCGGCCCAGTTATGTTTTGGCCACGATCACAATTGCTACTGTAAAACATTTTCATAGTTTGCATGCCCAAAATGTGGTATTTTAATATTCTGAACCGACAAGGTGCCTGTTTTGCCATGCATTCAATTTCTGCATAGCTGATATGGACCATGTTGATGCCCATTTTGACCATGTTGATGCCCATTTTGACCAAAATGGGCCAGTATCACCATTCACATGCATTTATATGATGCAAATATTGTCATATGTTCATGGAAGATGCCTTCCAGGCATGATGTAAACCTCATACAGATGCAGACACCCACATGCTCTCAACGACGTAGGTACACATCAATCAATCAATCAAACATTCATAACACGCAAACATTTACCTGTGGCAACAGTGCGCTACAAGATGCAGATTAATTGACTAAAGATTACGCAAATAAGTATGTTTTCAACCGCTCCTTAAAAAGATCAAAATCCAGAATGCTACAAAGGGAAAGAGGATGCGGATCCCACAATTTAGGGTCACACAGTGAAAAGGTGTGCCACCACAGCGCGTGTGACAGTAAGTTAGGATCCTAAGGAGAAAGAGAGAAGCAAAACAATGGGGTCGACCTGGCAGTAAAGCACAATTTTGGTCTTGTAGGGATTTACAGCCAGGGCCTTGGCAGGCACGGGGAATCGCACAAAGTGCCTTGAGCTGAATCCGAGCCTTGACAGGGAGCCAGTGTAGATTGCGACAGGCCGGGGATGCCGCCTGGCCACAGCGGGTACCCTTGGCCAAACGAACTGGATCATTTTGAAACACCTGTAAACGTTTTAATAAGTAGGCAGGTTTGGCAATAAAAATTGCCAAACCTTGCATTGTAATTGTCCAAGCTGACATGGCCGCAATAAATGAAGCATGAAAGCAGGGATGGCTATAGGGTAAGACTTGGTTCATTTGCTTTCATTTAAGGAAGCCGGGGCTGCAAATAGAGCTGGCCTGGGCCTCCTGAGAAAGTGAGGCTGAACTTCCAACCCCCCGAATCTTCCCTACTTGAGAGGGGATTGGGAAGGGCCTAAGGCCGATGGCCAAAAATCAGTATTCCATAGCGTGGATAAGGCTGGAGGATCTTCTTGAGGACTTCTGTTTTCTGGCCCTTTAACTTCAGCCAGTTTGAGCCCATTCAGTCGCTTATGGCTTCCAGGCAGGCTCTCAGTCGGCTTGCTGTGCCTTCACGTTCCGGGTCAAGCCGAAAAAAAGTAACTGCGTATCATCCGCATAGGTGAAAAATCAGAAAGCTTCTGAACGGATGAGGCAGGCCAGCGATTGGACGTGAATATTAAAAGGGGGAGGGGCTACTTTTAGGTTGGCCAGTGCTCTTATGTCAGTGAACCAAAATTCGATTTGACCACCTTGTGTTTTCCGAATTATATTTGTGGGAGGCATATAGCAGGGGGCTACTGGGTACCAGAAAGAGCCTGCTAAACAATATTGAAATCTACACCTTGTCAGGAAGAAAAGTCCAAAATGTGGCTAGATGGGTGCACATCACTGTAGGTCAATATGTTGAGAATAATCTTACAAAGACCAGAGAGCTGGTGTTCAATAATTTAAAGTGCAAGGGAGGAACTAGGGTCTTGGCATAAAACCCTATTGTATGCACGAAAAAGGAAAAAGAACCCGAAGTTTGGGTCCTCCCATCGCTTGCACACTCTTAAAGTCCACCAAAGAGGCGGTTTATGAATCTAGAATAAGCACTAATGATTTAACTGATCCCTGAGGCAAAGTGCCCACCGAGCATGCTGTCATATCATGCCCTGAGTGCACTGAATAATGGACCACTGTGGCTGAGCCATGGAGACAGGCCTGGCACTCCTGGCCTGGCAGTAGGGCCCTGGCACCTGGGGAATATTTAAGGGCTGTGCCGTGGGCGGGTAATGTGACCGGGCATACGGTACAGGCAGCAATACTGCGCTCTGCTCAAGGAAAACAGTCATACCCTGCAAGCATCAGAATTGGAAAAGTCATACCCTGCAAGCATCAGCATAGGAAAATTCATACTGTGCAAGCATCAGAATAGGAAAAGCCATACCCTGCAAGCATCAGAATAGGAAAAGTCATACCCTGCAAGCATTAGAATAGGAAAATTGATGCAGTGCAGGCATCTGCATAGGAAAAGTCATACCCTGCAAGCATCAGAATAGGAAAATGTTCCTCGGGAAACTAGAGCACCGCATTACAGGATTGTGGTATAGGCTTTTTCTAATAATCGGAGCCCATTCATGTATACCGGAAATGCAGCCTGATTTTTATGAAATCTAACATTTTTATTAGACAGGTTACACTGGTATTTTTTGCCAATACCTTTTGACATGGTAACGCAAACATAAATGGTCTTTTCAGTCGCGCTTTATGGAAACCTAAGGCCATGTGCAAGTTATTCACCCACTCATCCACATCAGTGTCACCCATATCCTGTATTCATTCGCCCATAGACTGAGGAGGCAGGTGAACATATCCAGACAGTTTATCCCAAAAGCTAATTAAGAAGGGAACATCAGCCATAGGAATATCTCATAGATCGCTTATTTGATGTCACAAAAGTGGAGACTGACTTGGATGTTACAATCAACCTCCACTTTAGGGAAGTTTTAAAGAACATCAGTGAAATATATCACAGTTCTTGGAAAGAGTGAGCAACCAACTGGTTTCGGCTAGTATGCTAACATTTCTGCATGCTATTCGATGTAGCCCTCATCAGGACCAACAAGGAGATGGGGGACAACTTTAATTAAAGGTTCAGGCATGGGTCCCTCAGTTCCAAATCCTAGGGCTTTATCGTATTTGGGGAACCAAACCTGGGATGTATGTCTTTGTCCCACCATGGCCTAAACTTGAGATAATTTAGCAAATGAGAATCGCCGGCAGCATCATATGTTCATGGCAATCAGAACCATGAATTCAGTGGCGCATGGTAGAGAGAGCCGCCTGCGTTCCCCGTTTCTCTGTTCATCCGAAGCACAGGCAGTCATGACTGGCACTGTTTGTGTATCTGCAGTCTGGGCTGCAGTGCTATGGTTAGGGACACTATGCCCAGGGCAAGGACAAAGACATTTGGAGCCCTGACCCCACTGATGCATCCTACTACTAGCTCATTGAGGGAGTGGGCTTCACTCATTTCATTGCCATATTCCCTCTCCCCTCATTAGAAAGTGGTCGGAGCCACAGGTAGTGGTCAAAAACGACATAACCTTTACAGACCTGCCTGCGGGATGCAGAGAAGTTCATGAGCGAGTACTGTGACAAGGACTACCAGACTTTCTGCCTATCTGACTTCTCCATCTTTTGAAACAAGATAACTCTAGTCCCACTGCCTCACAGTCGGGGATCCCAAGGGGTCTGTTCTTGACCCACTCCTCTTCACATTCTAAACTTCCTCCCCTGGTAAACGCATCTCATCCTTTGGCTGCTCCTAACTAATTGCTGATTAACGCACGTACCTCTTCCTCTCCTGCATCCTAGGCCTATCCTGGCAAGTTTATGTCTCACTTCCATCTGTCAATGGATGGCAATATCCACTGTGCCTAATTCTAAACTTTTCTAAGAATGAAGTCTAGTACCTCCAAACTCCCAGTGCTCACTCTTACTTCCCACTCTGCTACCCTTTCCTCCTTTTGTCCTCCTACGCCCAAAGCTTGCAACCTTGGGTTCCCTGTTGACAGCCAACCAAAGCTCCAATTATGCATTACCACAACTGTGTCCGCGACTGCTAGGATAAACAAAACAAGTATATGAGCAATACGCCCTCACCCTACACGTTCCAGGAAAGAATGATTTCCCTTGTCTACACCCCAAATGGCTACTCTTGCGGCGCCCTGCTGGGCCATTCTTGCTTCTCGGTTTCCGCACAACAAAACACTAATCCTTGCAATTTTTGCACTCTGCAACTGCCAATGTTCTCCCCCCACCTCTACCCACTGCCTTCTCTCTGGGCCGTTCCCTACGTAGCCCTAGTCACTCCTCGAATTCCTACTCTTCATTTTCAAATCCATTCATGGGTTGCATTGCACACCAACAAGCTCTCCAAGTCTGTCTCCCTCTGCCTCCAGCACAGACCTTGTACTGTAAAACCCTCTTGAATGCATCAGTTCCTCATCCGCTGTGTGCTGTCTCCCACTGTCATATTGGTTCATTTCATTGGCACAGGTTCGATCCCCGGGTCCGCACTCCGAAACCTCTGGGTATTAAGCGCGTTATATATAACCTATCATATCATGTCCTACCACGGGCATTAAGAATAATAGCACTGCTCACGCCTGCAAGCAGGTCTAATAAATCACCCTTCAGCCAGAGGACGGGCACCTAAAATCCGTGGCATTACCCCCCCTCCCGATCCATCCCCTACAATATCCATCTTGCATCCCCTATAGAAGAGGATTGTAAATATTTGTACATAAATTATGCATGAAATGGACAAAATACCCCTTCTCTTCAACTGCTTGGTTTAGACTACCAAATGGAGGGCCCACCTTCATATCAGTTTACTGCAAAAGCGTTCTCTTGTTTTTCTCCCCCTGCTAGCTAAGAATAGCCGATATCTTCAAACGAGAACCACACAAATATCGACAGCGATTTGGCACCAATATTTAGCATTGAAGTTAAACTCAAAAACATGCTATAGCTTCTCTAGTGTTGAAAGAAACATTGCATAACAACCGTAGATTAATCCTACAAAATGGCCGACTGCCTTTCAGTCACATAGCACACTGCACTCTTACGAATCCTTTGCTGAAAAGGCCTGCACTGCTACAGAACGTCTGAATAAATGACCACTACACAGGCATGGACTGCAATGTTCTAATTATGCGTCACTTACAAATGATGGCCTTATTCTATTTTAGTTAAGCTCAGAAAAATTAGTCCAGAGGAAACTGATTTATAAACAAAGTATCAAAAGGAATTTTATTGAACCTGATACATTATTTGATTTAATCAGCACTAAACAAGTTATTCACATTGCAAGGGAATTGACTATTAAGAACATTTCATACAATTGACAATTAATCATACACTCATTCGTCCACAGACAGCCACCATACATACAACAATCCATAAAAGTACTACCCAAACAGTTATGTGGTAGCACCTAACCAACCACATTAACTTTTTTATTTTTAGAAAAGTACATGCAATGCACAAGACCAATACAATTATATCCCATGTGATCTACTGCTGGAGTGGATCAATAGGGTGTTTAACATGATCAGATCCCCTATTCTATTTTAGGCCAAAATGGAGAAACAGCAATGAGTGCCTTCTCCCGGGGTCCACCCCATTCAGAATGACTCCCCGCATGGTGTGGAAACCCTTGGTAGAATTTCCCTGTAGGAAATCCAAAAACGAGTCGTGGAGAAGCAGCGCCCTGATGAGCAGCGTTTGATGCCTGCGGACTGTGACGCTAGTCCTGCGTCTTGGTTGCCACTGTTCTGAGGCATCTACATGCAGTGATGGCTGCCGTGCTGGTTACGTCAGCAGCCATGCAGAGCTCTGCCTGGCCTACAAGCGCATGCAAATTCACTGCATGCAACGGCTAAAGGCGCTGCAATCTGGGGTTTGCGCAATGTCCTGTGTCTCATTTCACTAGTGGACAGGAACTTCCGCCCAGATTCTCTGGGCTCTCAAGAGTGAACCCACGTCATTAACCCCACGAACATCTGCATTATTTTAAAGAATATTAAGAGCTTACCTTCCACAAGTCCCCTTTCGTACGCTCTGATAGCACTGGCAACGTTTGCTATTTATACCCGGAAGTCCTAGTTCATTAATACATCCCAGGCACTAACTTGTAGAACTGAGCGAGATCAATGAGAGCGGCCCAGATAGCAGAATAAACAGTGATGAAACCTTGCCTTTCTGGGTATCTTATCTCCTGTTTGTGCAAGCCTACCCTGCAATGTAAATCTTTGCTCTGTTGTGACATAGCTGCTCTGTTAGTTTTGCGATTTGTAAAAATATGTGTTTTTTGGTAATCTTCAATGGCGTTTCAAATGCAAAGCTCATAGTCCCACGGCCTTGCACCAATCGTTCCGTTGCATCGACGACCTTGTTACTGAGCACAAACCTGCTGTGAATGCACTCTCTCTGGGCATGGAATTGGAACAGTTAATGCAGGTTTAACGTGCAGATGCAATATTTCATGGAATTAGCACTACGGCAAAAGCTTCCCTTGTGCAAAAGACATTATTGTTAAAATGCATTTTTACACCAGGGCAAAGATTGCCCTGTTGCAAACATCAACAGGTATTCACACTAGTGCAATCTTTGCCTTGATGCAAATATTTCTTGCAGCAATGCTTTTTGCTCTAGGACAGTTTTACCCTAGTGCTAAAACTGTGCAACACTCCACTTGCACTGGTGGAAAGTTTCTGTAATCCTCTCCAAATGTCCTATGAGAGTTGGAGAATCTGGGGCTTAATCGAATGGCATTCGGTAAGAAAGGCACGCAATTTTAGGCCGGGAGATAAACATTTGAGGGGGAAAGGACTACCCAATAGCTGTAAGCATGAATTACCTACGGCCAAAATCCTGAATTAGCCTGCACTCTAAGACAGGCATGGCGAGTTTGGAAGCGAAGAAAATAGAATTGGTGGTTTTACCGGCAGAAACCAATAAAAGAGGCTAGCATGCATTTATATAGCCTGTTATCTGAGAAACAGAACTCACGTTGAGGCTGGTGGTTTTGGGGGGAACCCAGCTACAAAGAAAATCAAATTCCATCGTCTAAACTTATCGTGGATGTTGGCCTGTGATTGGCTGAAAGGAAGAAAAAGGAAACGGAAAAAAAGGAGGAAAGGAAAACAAAAGGGATTGCAGATGGAAAGGGAAATGAGTACAGTAGAAAAGGTAGGAGCATATGCTGTCTGTCAGCAGTTCAGCCTCTGCGGGGGGAACTTGGGATTTCTCACCCAGGGCAGCAAAAACTCCAGGGCCAGTGCTCACAGCAGGCAATGATAAATGTCCTACACAGCAAAGTGCAGCAGAAATGGGTGAAGAAAAACGTCCACGTTGAGGAGCTTCACTATGTAAGGAAATGGCTCAGTGAGGAGACGTAGGCTGTTCTATCATTGAATCATACAATGCACAGACGAGCCACGGCTTGGTGTAGTTTTGCCAACAGCAAATCGTTTTCAGAACTAGTGATTTTTATGGGAATGTAACATATGCATTTGGGGATTGAGGAGCAAGAAACACAGATTGTGTGCCTGAAGAGATTGTTTTTGTTAGTGCTTTATTGATGGCTTGTTGGAGGCAGATGCAGAGCAATGCAAGAGATGCTCATGAATTGCTGCTGATTTATATGAACAATCTTGTGGTTTTTGAAGATGTTATAAGGTTACGGCGCGAGGTGATTGAAGGCATTGGAGAGATCCAGAAGGAAGGCACCTACATTATTAGAGGATAAGTGTTCTCTTTGGAGATCAGCAGTGAGGTAAGAGGTGCCTGTAGTCTTCTAGCAGGGTACTGCTATTGATCCCGATCCATTATGGGCTCCTACTTAGTGGGGGATTCAGTAATACGTAAGCCGCAAATTCCAACATCCTTATAAAATGCTAGGTTCTGAGTTTTCCAAAAGAGCCCAACATCTCGTGT
Organism: Ambystoma mexicanum; assembly: GCF_040938575.1. Lineage (NCBI taxonomy): Eukaryota > Metazoa > Chordata > Amphibia > Caudata > Ambystomatidae > Ambystoma > Ambystoma mexicanum. The sequence goes on from NC_090940.1 coordinate 606,201,925, forward strand.
TGGGATGCAGGGTCCTTGCAGTAACCGCATTAGGGCACCGGAGAAGGCTCAAGGCCTCCTCTGAACTGAACTCAATGGCACATGTGGCATCCCATTGCAGCGTCTCTGTCTGCAACTTTAAAAAAACAAATTTATTGGATTTCTGATATAGCAAAACATAGAAATTAAAAACAAAAAGAGCACCTTCCCTTGAACCTCTCGCCCCCTGTCCCCCCACACACCCCTCAGGACACGTGTGGGACCGTATACAACAATACAAGTAGATCAGGATATTCTCAAAAGGCAGAGCCTGTTAGGACAGAATTGTTCTACAAAGTCTCCATGAAGGAAGTCCAAAATTGACACCCATTCCGTTGAGAACATGGACTGTTCCCACTGTATCGAGTAGGTAACCCATTCCAAGGATACAAAGTTTAATAGTTTATTAAACCAGTCCGCGATAAGCGATGGATCCATGGACTTCCGTTTGTGGGCTATAACAAGTAGAGCCGTCAAGTGTATACAACGCATCTCTTCTGTGTTTTGGCCATAGTCTGTTGTCTGGTTCTGCTATGCTCAGGAGGATTTCACCCTTAGGATGCTTTGCATTCGTCCCAAACATCCCCCTCATATTCTCATTTACTTCTTCTCAGAACCCACGACCACCACACGTGAAGCCAGTCTCTAGACCCCCCGCCCTCACAACTTCTCCAACAAGAGTCGTGAATGGCCATGGCCGGGATCATTTTGTGTAGCTTCTCTGGGGTGTAGTGCCACTGAAACATAATTTTAAACCGGAATTCCCTAATATGGGGAGACCTTGTCAGATGGGGGATATCGGCCCAAAGATATTTCCAACTCTGCTCCGAAAGTGTGATCCCAAGTGTGTTTTCCCATCTTGTTGGATGAGTTGGTTTTCGTCTGCGGGGGCACATCTGTGAGATATTTGTATATTTTCGAAATCAGGTGTTTGTCCCATGGGTTTGAAGTGAGACATTTTTCAAATGGCGCAAGGGGTCTTTGCGCAGCTAATCTTTTCGGCAGGGCCATTATCCAATGGTGTACCTGGAAGTATGGGAAGCATTGGGACTCTTACAAACCCAGTTCGTCTTTGCATGTATTGAACGATTTGATGTCTTCCCCCAAGAACATACCTTGGAATTGTTTGCAACCCACAGCCTTCTTGGAACAGGGTAACCTTCTGGACAAGCCAGACCAGTCAAGGTAGCATTGGCAGCGGTCAAGACTAGGTCTCAGACTAGGTCTCAGGAGGGGTGAGGGTGATTGAAAGCCCACAATGAGCACACACAGCAAGGACACTACAAATGACTCTGTCAGGTGTATATCAAAAATACATATACATTGATTAAAGGCCTTTTAAATCAAACACAAGCAAGAATTAGTAGCAATACTTAAACCCACACAACACTATTATAAAACATATATACAGTTACAGTTGGCCTAAAGGAATGGCACACAGTAAGGATCCGCAACCTGTAAGGTTTAGGGAGCAAACAGTGTGAATATGCTTTAGGCCGTCCTTCACTTGATCATCCCTATCTTAGAGGCAGTCCAATCCCTAAGAAGAGTGGAGCCTTCTGCTCAAATGTACTTTCAGATGCAGATGCACGCGATCGTGCGGTTGGGCAAAAACGGGGTCTCTTGCAGGGGCTGCAGCAGCTCAGGAAGGCAGGCGACACAGTAAAGAATAAGGTCCCACTATTTAAGTAGGGTCTCCCCAAGAGGGCAGAACAAGTTCAAAAAGTTGGGAACAAAACGGTAGCACAGGTTACCTCAAGAAAAGTGAGTGGCCATCATGGGACACTCGTGCATAAAAATGGATGGATCTGTCAGGGGCCACCGGTAAGGGTTTCATGTACTCACTGACCCAAGGCGCACTCTGGACCAAACTTCGTCAGTCTAGTCCACTTCGGTTGCAGGTTCAAATGCAGCAATTGTGCGGCTCTGCAGCTTTAAGTGGCTGAGTTACAGCGATGATTCCATGGCAGGACAGTGGCGATTCATCAGCTCCTGATGAAGGGATCAGGACAGTTTCACTGCAGCAGGATTCAGGGCACAGAGGCGCACAGCAACAAGGCACCTGCAAAGTTCATCACCACGGCTGGCCAACACGGTGAAAGCGTGCACTCGGGTTCAGGCGTAGTCTCCTAATTGCAGAGCTAGGGCACCTAGGTGTACGAAACTCGGCAGGTGAGTGCCGTTGACCCAGTGCTTACGATCTACCAAATTTCAAGTGTCAACTCGAAACAGCTGCAGTTTCAGAGCAAAGGTCCTGCGCAAGCTGGTCAGTTCACTGGTTGGCCCAGGAACACTTCCGAAGAGGCTAGCAGGTTAAGAGGAAGGTGCCGTGAATAGTTGTTCCCACTATTCAAATGGGTCGAAGCGCCTTTGCAGACCTTCGTGTTCGATCAGATGCAGAGGGGTCCTGCGGGACAACAGCGGGCTCAGGGTGTCAAACCTTCGAGCGCGTCACCAGCGGTTCCTCGACTCAGCTTCTTAGTTTTAGGATGCTTGGATCCTATCCTAGGTTCAGTGAGAACTTAAGAGATCGACCTGGTAAGGGTGTTTGGGTTTGGAGCCTTCTCTTATCCAGAATCTCCTTCGCCCCTAAACGAAGACCACCCAATGGGAGATCTGCTCACATACAGGCACGCCATACATGGACCAATCACGGACCACGGTGGTCCAAGTCATTCCAAGCACACCAGACTCTCTGGCACCCAGTATGTGTATTGGATCTAGACAGTCCAGCCCACATCCAGGAGGCACACACACAAGACATGCAGAAGCCTGCGAAAGCTTGACGTTTTGTGAGAGAATGCATGACCAAATAAGGACAGACATGGGTCTGCTCGACCTAGGGAAAGCACAGGGACAAGATGGCCAAAGAACAGAACTAAGAACCTTGTGGCATGGCCATTTTGGGGCCAGGCCACCTTCCTGTGCCAACTGTGGTAAATGCGGTTTGCATGGCAAGAAAGGGTAGAAATATGCAAAAAGATCAGCTACCACCAGCCCTGTCCAAGGCACATCTGTACTTCTACCAAGAGATCCTTTGATGGAGTCTAGGGCCTTTGGAAATGAAAGGAAGACCCCAACGCACTGTACTGTAAGGTACATTGTGCACTGGTAACATGTTGCACAATAGTTGCAACAATGGAAAGGACTAAGGGAAACAATTTCTCCCAGTACTGACTGTCTTTATGGGTATGTCAGTTTCCCCATAACAAAGTGAGCATAAACCCCAGCGGAGTGCAGCAGAAGGCTGTGCTCCACTGGCAAAATTATGGCTAGGCTTGTCAGACAACAGCAAAATGTTGGGAGGTGCATAATTCGAGGGAAAATTACACATAAATGGGAATCTTTCCTAACATGAGGCCCTAAAGTATTCCTGGAAATTTGGGAGGCCCAGTCCCCCTCTATTTGGAGGGATCGTCAGGGTTTTCAATGCTATCCTGGAGGAGGAGGAGTGGATGTGGGGGTGTTTATTCTTCCATATATATTTGGACACCATTTTGTTTAGTGTGTGGAAAAAAGCAGCCGGAATCGGTATTGGGAGAGCCTGAAATACGTACAAGACCCGAGGTATGATAACCATTTTAATAGAGTTAACCCTCCCTAGCCAGGATATGGAAAGAGGGGTCCAACGCTGCAATTGTTCTTGGTTAACCGCTATAAGTGGTAGGAAATTTGCTGTGTATAGTTCCCTCAGAGTACGTGTAATAGCCACCCCAAGATTTGAATGCTTTTGGAGACCCATTTAAGTTGCATCACTTCCTTGGCTTTTATTAATTCCTTCTGTTTGACCAATAAGTTTAATGTCTCTGATTAAGTGATGTTCTTTTTCAAGCCGGCGACCCGTGAAACCGTTCCAATTCTTTCAGTGCGTCAGGGAGCATGGTGACCAGGTCTGTGATTGTAAGGTGCATGTCATCCGCATATGCTATTATTTTATGAACCACCCCACCAAAGTTTATGCATTTGACTGCCTCCAGTTGACGTATGCGCGACATAAGTGGTTCTAAGTGTAAAGTGTAAGAAGGGGGAAAAGGAGACAGCCCTGTTTTGTACCCCTCTGGAGGGAGACCGGAGGGACAGGTGACCGTTTATTATAAGTCTAGCTATAGGACTGACATAGTTAGCTTGTATCCTGGCAATAAACATTGGGCCAAATCACATTTCCTGCAGGGTATTCAAGAGAAAGGACCCCTCGATCCTGTCGAAGTCCTCTGCGCATCGAGCGATACCAATACTGCAGCGTCCCCTTTCCTAGACACTTTTTCTAACAAATGGCACACTGTCATGAGGTTATCGTGAGTTTGACAGCCTTTTATGAACCTGGTCTGATCGGGGTGGATCAATGTTGGCATTAGATGTTCCAGCTGATTTGCAAAGATTTTAGTATAGATCTTTGCTTCTATATTCATATGCGCGATAGGGCGCTAAAACCCGCACTTGCCTGGGTCTTTCCCCGATTTGGGGAAGAGAACTTTCTTGGCCTCTTCCTTCCATGGAGTAATTTATTTTGCAGGAAGTAGCAAACAAATGAAATGGGTCTGTGAGTTCAGGGGCTAGGAATGTACCAAAACATTCGTAAAAGGAGGCAGGATATCCATCCGGACCTGGCGATTTATTTATCAGAAGGTTCGATATTACATATAGAACCTCCTCTCGGGTGATGTGCTTATCCGGGGTGGGGAGGCTTTGTAGTGTTGTTGACTGTAAGTATTCACGTTGAAGTGTAAGGTCGGGGTGGTCCGATGTATAGATAGTTGAGTAAAATGCATGGAACTGTTGAACGATTTGTTCCGATGTCATCACCCTATCACCCATTGGGTCTTAAATCCCCAGAACTGCTTGGGTTGCATTTTTTTGTTTTAGTTGTCTGGCTAATAGTTTGTCGGCTTTATTAGCCTTGATGCAGTTAGTATTTCTGCCTTAAATGGAGCAAACCATTTTTTTCGGCTTGGTTGGTATGAAAAAGGTCGAATTTGCCCTTTACGCATCTGAATTGTCGTTGGAATTCCGGGCCTTTGTCCATCTCCATCCGCTGCATGATATTTTTAACTTTGGCTTTGAAATCTAGTTCTCTTTTTCTCCTGAGCTTCCTCCTGTGTGCTTCTGCCAAAATAAATTCCCCCTAGCGTTGCTTTGAATGCATCCCAGGTCACACCCATCTTTGTTTCGGCACTGGTATTAACCATAAGAGGTTCTACCATTTTGTGTTCTAATTTATCGCAAATGATTTGGTGCATTAATAGTGTGCTCTGGAATGACCAATTCCAAAACCTGGACTGTGAACTGGGAAGGTTGAGCACAAGGGTTATTGGGCATGGTCAAAAATCGTTATGGTCTAGGTGTCTATCTGTGTAATTTTCTCTAGCAATGTGGCCGAGGCCCAGATATAATCTATCCTAGAAAATGATTTATGGAAATGTAAATAGTGAGCATATGCAATCTCGTGGGCCCCTAGGGATGTCCAGACACCCCTTAGTGTAAGTTGTGCAAATCTTGCGTTGAGGGTGCACAATGCTGGTGGTTGGGCATATTTAGTTTTAGAACTCCTGTCCTTAGAGGGATCCCATGCAATATTTAAGTCTCCCAGCAATATTGTGCCGCATGCGCTAAAATGTACCAATTTTGAGATGATCATGTTCAAGAACCCCTCTTGGCCTGAGCTCAGGGCGTAGACAAATGCCACCGTAAGGTTAAAAGAGCCTAGCAGAAGGAGTAGGAAAATGTAATGACCTTCCTTGTCTGCCTCCGTCTTTAAAATTGTCACCTGCGTGCCAGCTTCAAATGCAAGAAGTACCCCTCATTTTTTTCTCCTTAGCATTAGCTTGCATAATCTTAGGTATTTTCTGAGTTTTAGTCTATGTCTATCTTGTATCCTGATGTGAGTCTTCTGAAGTGCGATCAGGTCAGGTTGGTGTATGGACAGAAGACAATCTCATTTTCTCCTTTTGACTGAGGTATTTAAGCCCTGAATATTAAGTGTCATTCACTGGAAGGTATGTTGACTTTATGATGTACATTCTTAGGGATATCCTGGCAGAGTGCGAACTCAATAGTACCTTTAAAGTTTGACAGTTTCCCACATATACTCCATGCCACCCAAAAGTTGTAACACCCCAGCCCCCTGGAACCTCTCCCGCCCACCCCCAACTCCCTCCCTTCTTAAACTTTAACAACCCTGCCGCCACCCTGGTGTAGGCCACCCTTGCTAACCCAACCTCGGACTTGGTCTTCAGAGATAGCCTACCGTGTTGACCAGGGACAGATGCAGGGTATCCTAGAACCCCTAGGATAACTATAGGTAGATTCTAAGACAAGCTCTAATCGTACCCCTGTTTCATTATACAGTAGATATGCAGCTCGGTTTCATTGGCCGTTGCAGGAGTGTCCTTGGCAGACAGAATTTGCAGGGGTAAGTGGTCTAGGGAGCCTCTCCTGCTTCTACGAATATGTTCTTTGGATGTCTATTCCCAGGAGCGAGGCCCTCTGGGGGCATGGTTGTACCGGGGCAGTCATCAAGTTCGATCTGCATGATCTGGACCCCCTCCACGTTTGTTGTCACTCTGTGTTGCTTACCCTCCCACAGCAAGGTAAAAAGAAGTCTGAATGGGAAGGTCCACCTATTTGGGATCTTTTTGGGCGATAGTTGCTCCAATAGCCCATGCATGTACCTCCGCTTCTGCAGTGTCAGTTTGCACAGTTCCTGGAAGAGCTGAATTTCATTGCCGTTGAAAGAGATCAGTGTGGCCTTTCTTGCTGCCCTCGGGATCAATTCTTTTTGTGGATAGCACACCAGTGCAGGCAGGGTGTCTTTAAGGCGTGCGCATAGGTCTTTGCGTAAAGGACCAACCCTATTCCTTTCAATCGCAATCTCCACCTCGGCTTCCACACTGAGAAGGTCTCTAAAAATACTTGACCATTAAAGTCCACCATGGGTTCCACCTCTCCTATTATGTGCATGTTTTGCACGTGTACAGGTTGGGAGGGGTTGCTCCTGCGCCCTGGGCCCTGTCCCGCGTACTTTATGAGGGTAGGGGCTGCAGACATGCCCTTTGATGATGCCAAGGAAGTCGGTGAGCCCCACCGGCTGGAGCTAAGTTAAGCCTGGCGGGCTAATAGTGGGATTGGCTGGTGTCTGACTTTGTTGGTTCTTCCCCTGGGATATGCTGGCCTGCAGTGTGATGGCGGGGGCTCCGGGCATGCAGCTGCTTCCTTTGACCGACAGTATCAGCCGAGCCCGGAATCGCCTTCCCAGCTGAGTGTAGTGTGGGGGCGGGTCCGGACCGGCCGGTGCACCGCAGCAGCCCGAGCTAGGTGTGCGGGTGTACTAACGGCCACCTCATGGCCTGCTGGGAGTCGAGGTAGCTGTGCATGATACCTGCTATGGAGGGAGTATCCAAAGTGCCCCCAGCGATTCAACAATTAGCGGCGTGTGTGGGACCTGCCATTCGCTCCCCAGAGTGTTGTCCCCCCGGCTCCGGGCTGGCGTGTGCTCTTCCTGGCCGAGCTTCAATCGGTACAGAGCTCGTCGGTGGCCATCTTGGAATCCCTCTGTCTGTAACTTTGAGCCTTGTCATGCAGCCAAGATACCACACTTCAGGACACGTGTGGGTGTCTTGCTGGGTCAAACCTGATTTTAGCAGAGCTGACTTGATGTCTATTTTCCCTTGCTTCAGTCAGTATTGCCTTTATTGTGACAAATTAAAAATTATACTAAAAACAGTACAAATTACATAGTATGCCCCTCTCCGTCTTGAGCCGGCCCTCCTTAAATTCCAGAAACTACTGAAAACTCTGCTCTTCTTTACCTCTTCCCCTCTTTCCCTTCTCTGCTAATTACCCCACTGTGACCGGTGGCATGATCCTCATGAATCTCACGGGACCCCAGGCCCTTTCTCCCAGTCACTTCCAGCCCCCTCTGACCCCCACTGCACTGCCCCAGGACCCCCCTTGTTTTTTGCATATTTTAAGTAGCTTTCGGTCTCACCCTAAGTTACTAGGAAAATCCAGACGTGGACCCCTTGCTCATTATTTTTAGAGAGGCACAGCTCCACCCTACTGATGAGGTCTAACCAGACTGAAACACGTGTTGCTGTTGGTACTCTTGTTCAGAGGAGAATTGCCTAGAATTTCAGTGCTGGACTGCCAAAGGGCAGGAAAAAGACTGATATGTTTTGGATATTTCTCCTCTGTGAAAGATAGCGAGGTAAAGAATCTAGGTAAGGCTCTTGTAACCAGGACTAATGTCTGGCACAGAGAGTTCCCAGGACCCCCCTTGTTTTTTGCATGATTTAAGTTGCTTTGGGTCTCACCCTAAGTTACTAGGGGAATCCAGACGTGGACCTCTTGCTCATTATTCTTAGAGAGGCACAGCTCCACTCTACTGATGAGGTCTAACCAGACTGAAACACGTGTTGCTGTTGGTACTCTTGTTCAGAGGAGAATTGCCTAGAATTTCAGTGCTGGACTGCCAAAGGGCAGGAAAAAGACTGATATGTTTTGGATATTTCTCCTCTGTGAAAGATAGCGAGGTAAAGAATCTAGGTAAGGCTCTTGTAACCAGGACTAATGTCTGGCACAGAGAGTTCCCAGGACCCCCCTTGTTTTTTGCATGATTTAAGTTGCTTTGGGTCTCACCCTAAGTTACTAGGGGAATCCAGACGTGGACCTCTTGCTCATTATTCTTAGAGAGGCACAGCTCCACTCTACTGATGAGGTCCAACCAGACCGAAACACGTGTCTGGGGTTGCTGTTGGTACTCTTGTTCAGAGGAGAATTACCTAGCTTTTTAGTGCTGGACTTCCCAAGGGCAGGACAAAGACTGATATGTTTTGGATATTTCTACTCTGTGAAGGATAGTGAGCTAAACAATCTGGGTAAGGCTCTCGTAACCAGGACTAATGTCTGGCAGAGAGACTTCCCAGGACCCCCCCTTGTTTTCCCTGCTTGGTGGCTCCACATCCCACCCTTGAGTCACCTGTACTAGCACTTAGCCTGAGGTTCTCCTCCTTGTCTCCCCTTAGCACTTCTCTTCTTCCGAGCCCTCCTCCAGCACTTGTCTACTCCTCTGCTCCTCTTTCCAACCCCATCCCCTGCACCACGTCTCCTCAATGTACTTGCACGTCCGAATACCACAAGGCCTAGTAGGACCATTACTGTATATTACTGTTTTTGCCATTATTATTTCCTGTTCCCCTCCCATTTGACGTTGCGGCACAATTTTGGTTGTATAAAGCACCTTACAAATGCACAATAAAATAAATAAATAAAACATGCTACGTAAAGGCAAAAACATACAACATGTTGCCATACATCAGATAAAAACACAGTTATAAAAGACAAACAAATATTATCTTATTATTATTATTATTATTATTATTACAGTAGGAGAACACAAAACACCGTTAAAATCATAAACGGTTTTAGATCAGTCATGCAAAGACAAACAAAGCTCTACCATACGTCAGCTCGGAAGGGAGCAGAACGTTTCTCTTACTCACATGTAGGGCTTGTCTCAAGTATGACAGTAACGCCCCCCAGCCCACACATGGGGTCTCATCTTTTATAGGTAAAGTAAGACAATACTACAATGACGAATGCCAGAGTCGAACATAATTGGGATCAAGGTTATGCGTCGGATTACAGTATAAATCGGGCAAAATAAAAGAAAGTGCAACAAATTCTCCAAAGGGCCCTGTGTAGTGCGTGACCTTGGGCTACTAACACCTTTGAGTGTTGGACGCATTTGGCAGCGTTAGGATTTTTCTCTGTGTATCCAGGTGTTCTATTCTTTCGTCAACCCTCTCTGCAAGATCAGCCACGTGTATCCAGATATTCAATTCTTTCTTCAACCCTCTCTGCAAGATCAGCCACATGTATCCAGGTGTTCTATTCTTCAACCCTCTCTGCAATATCAGCAACATGTATCCAGGTGTTCTATTCTTCCTTCAACCCTCTCTGAAAGATCAGCCACATGTACCCAAGTGTTCTATTCTTTCTTCAACACTCTCTGCAAGATCAACCACGTGTATCCAGATATTCTATTCTTTCTTCAACCCTCTCTGCAAGATCAGCCACAGGTATCCAGGTGTTCTATTCTTTCTTCAACCCTCTCTGCAAGATCTGCCACGTGTATCCAGATATTCTATTCTTTTTTCAACCCTCTCTGCAAGATCAGCCACAGGTATCCAGGTGTTCTATTCTTTCTTCAACCCTCTCTGCAAGATCAGCCACATGTATCCAGGTTATCTATTCTTCAACCCTCTCTGCAAGATCAGCCACATGTATCTCGGTATCTATTCTTTCTTCAACCCTCTCTGCAAGATCAGCCACATGTATCCAGGTGTTCTATTCTTTCTTCAACCCTCTCTGCAATATCAGCCACATGTATCCAGGTGTTCTATTCTTTCTTCAACCCTCTCTGCAAGATCAGCCACATGTATCCAGGTGTTCTATTGTTTCTTCAACCATCTCTGCAAGATCAGCCACATGTATCTAGGTATCTATTCTTTCTTCAACCCTCTCTGCAAGAACAGCCACATGTATCCAGGTGTTCTATTGTTTCTTCAACCCTCTGCAAGATCAGCCACAGCTTCAAGGCCAGGCCATCCCAAAAGTGAATCCATTAACAATCCAGTGTGGGAAACCGTGAACTTCAATATGGAAGCTCGCGTTTTCTTGCTTTTCAGTGGATTTAATACATTCAAACTATAAATACTTCTCTGTTTCCCATCAGTCTTTTGGGCCATGCAAAAGCCTGAAGTCAAGATGTACAACTGGCAAGCTGATCCCCGATTTCCTTCTGCCTGTGCCGGGGAGAGGGGTTGTCAATTCAAGGTCAATGGTGAGGGTTCATGGGAAGTGTAGTACAAAGCATCTGGCGAGTGTGTATGTGTGTGCAAATCACTTGACAGGAAGTTCAAGGAACAAGAGCCGTACGAAAGAAAGGCATGGGAGCGCAGAGTCTTGATCTCTTACCTATGTTTTTGACCACCTAAAATTCCCTTTTGATGTCATTTATTTGGTGAGATGTACAATGCTTAAGCTTTGAAGACCCATAGATTACTTCATCAGATGGTGGTCACACAATAAAATTGGCAAAATTGCACAGTGCTGGAAATGTGTTTTAAATAGGAAAAGAGGAAAAGAACATTTGTCACTTTAAACTCAATTGGCTTCATGAACATGTATGGATGGGGTTCAGTCCCCACCTAAACCCCTTACCTAAAAGGCAACACATTTGGCCCAATAACAGACACATTTCCACGTTAATTTCTATTTTTGTATTTATATAACTCAATTAACCAGAAGGTATCTATTCGTGTCCCGAAAGTGGAGCTGTACAAAGAGTTATGGAAAAGCATTGCTGCTCGTAAAATGAAGGGTCTTTGGGGGAGTGGGACGCTAAAGGAAAAAAGGGATTTTATCTTTCACCCATGGAAAAACAGTTCTTACCTCCGGGGAGGCTGCTAATAGACATTTTTTTAAATTATTTTTTTGTGCATTTGGTTAATCAAAACCTTAAGCACAGTTTCACAAAGAAGAAGCATTTTAAATACACTACAAAATATAATAACACTTTAAAATATATTGCACAATCATCAGTACTAAAATGTTAAAAGGATTCACAATCCATAAGATAAAGCAAGGTCCATATCAAATAAATAAATTGATAAAAGGAACTTCTCAATCCTAGGCCACATAATGAATCTCGGGAGGATAGCTCAGGGGCCACGTGCTCGCCTTGGTTCACCACAGGTTCGATCCCCGGGTCCGCGCTTACAAACCTCTGGGTATTAAGTGCATTATAAATAACCTATCATAATGTATGGAAAAAAGCAGTACTATCCACTTCTCAATCACTTAGCTACACGAATGATGAAAACGAACATACATTGTGATTATCATGTGATGGTCCTACCAAATAATACCAAGGCCTCTTTCCTTCCACACATAATATCCCGCAGAAGTTAACACTAGCAAGGTGGCTCCAACAAAAGTACTCAAATGTATCGCCCTAAGGGGGTAATTCATAGAATCCGGCGCACAAGTGGCGCATGCGGCTGATGCATTGAGTGCGCTTGCGGGAATCTGCGCCAGCCGCCTGCGCCAAAACCCATTTAGGCACACAGCGTATTCATGGATTTATACATCCATAAGCAGCCGTGGTGCAGAGTGGCGCAGCGACCCTGCAGCAGTGCCAGTTACGCCCCCAACCCCGCCCCGTGCGCCAAAAACAACGCACAAATCCAGTACATGGCGCAAAGGCCAGTGGACCAGCATACAGCCCCCCCACGACAAAAACGAGTGTAAAGGTCCCTGCGCACCCCCCAGAATACACATACCCCGCTCGCGCCAGGCCTATCGCGTGTAAAACTCCCCGCGCACCCCTCGGAATACACGTACCCCACTTGCGCCAGCGAAAATGCGTGTAAAACTCCCCACGCACCCCTCGGAATACACGTACCCCACTCACGGAAATGCGTGTAAAACTCCCCACGCACCCCTCGGAATACACGTACCCCACTTGCGTCAGCGAAATCGCGGGTAAAACTCCCCACGCACCCCTTGGAATACACGTACCCCGCTCGTAGCAGCGAAATCGCATGTAAAACTCCCTGCACACCCCCCGGAATACACGTACCCCGCTCGCACTAGGCCTATCGCGTGTAAAACTCCCTGTGCACCCCTCGGAATACACGTACCCCGCTCGTGCCAGGTGAATTGCGTGGAAAAAGTCCCCCCTGTGGTGTGGGCTGCCTGTGGGGCATGCCCAGGTGGATGGGCTGCCTGCGGGGCATGGGCAGGGTGAATGGGCTGCCTGCGGGGCATGGGGAGGGTGAATGGGCTGCCTGCGCGTATTCCGGGGAGTTTAACACGCGATCGGCCTGGCGCGAGCGAGGTACGTGTATTTCGGGCGTGGAGTTTAACACACCATCGGCCTGGCGCGAGCGGGGTACGTGTATTTCGGGGGTGCGCGGGGAGTTTTACACATGATAGGCCTAGCGCGAGCTGGGTTTGTGTATTTTGTGGGTCCGCATGGAGTTCAACATGTGATAGTCTTGGCGGGGGCGGGGTACATGTATTTCGGGGGTGCGCGGGGAGTTCAACACGCGATAGGCTGGGTGCGAGCGGGGTACATGTATTTCGGGTGTGCGCATGGAGTTTAACACGCGATTGGCCTGGCGCGAGTGGGGTACGTGTATTTCAGGGGTGCACGGGGAGTTTTACACACAATTTGGCATTGTGGGCACTCCTGGGTGTGCCCTTTCCCCCCTCCCCATGCCCTGCAGGCAGCCTACACCACAGGGGACTACCCTACACCCCTGACCATTCCCTGTAGGCAGCCCACATGGCACCATGCACTTGTGAGCCCCGACTCATGTCCCCCACCCAAACACCCACCCATCATTGACGGGCACCTGCCAGCAGGCCCTCACTCATGTCCCCTACGCACCATTGACAGGCACCTGCGAGCAGGCCCCGACTCATGTCCCCCACCCACCCACCATTGACGGACACCTGCCAGCAGGCCCCGACTCATGTCCCCCACCCACCCACTATTGACGGGCACCTGTCAGCAGGCCCCGACTCATGTCCCTCACCCATCCACTGACTGGCACCTGCCAGCAGGCCCCAACTCATGTCCCCCACCCTCCCACCATTGACGGACACCTGCCAGCAGGCCCCGACTCATGTCCTCCACCCACCATTGACGGGCACCTGCCAGCATGCCCAGACTCATGTCCCCCACATACCAACCTAGCATTGCCGGGCACCTGCCAGCAGGCCCCGACTCATGTTTCCCACCGACCCAACCCACCATTGATGGGTACCTGCCAGCAGGCCCCGACTCATGTCCCCCAACCACCCACCCACCATTGACAGGCACCTGCCAGCAGGCCCCGACTCATGTCCCCCACCCATCATTGACGGGCACCTGCCAGCAGGCCCCGACTCATGTCCCCCACCCACCCATCATTGATGGTCACCTGCCAGCAGGTCCGGACTCATGTCCGCCACCCACCCACCCAACATTGACGGGCACCTGCCAGCAGGCCGGACTCATGTCCCCCACCCACCATTGACGGGCACCTACCAGCAGGCCCCGATACGTGGCCCACCAAACACCATGTTCTAACAAAAGAGAGCCATGGGCCTAATGCCTACCCAAATCCCCCCTGCCGCCAGTACAAGCACGCAAGCATCCACTGCCCCCACTCCCAAATTACCCATGCCATGAGAGCCTCAAAAGAACCACCATGGCCATGCATAAATGTACAACAGAGCCACACAGTGGCAACACATGACTGAGGCAATGCACATTGAGACATGCACAAAACCAATGAGAGTTCACAACACCAATAATGAAGAAATATGATTTGTATTAAAATACGTAATGAAAAAACAAAGAAATGTCAAACTTGTAAATTAAGAAATGATTGAATACAAAAAAATGAAAAATCCAATGGAATCCAAAAATCCACAAGAGGAAAAAAAGGAAGTGGTCCATTTGAAATCTCCAAATAAAGTACATGAAAAAATTAAAAAATACCATTGATCCATGGGATGACAAAATAACTAAAGTATGTACAAGTCTGTGACAGTCCGAAGGGTCCATGATGCCCAAACAAAAGGAAACCTACCAAAAACCCTATAAAAATAACTATGTACATAAAGTGGAATAAAGTCCATGGACTCCAAAATAAAGAAAAAACAAAGGAAACCTAACCATAAAGAACTATGTACAAAGGCGGCAGGCAAGTCCAACGGCTCACTTGTTGATGTCCCGGGCCAGGGCATCATCGAACTCCTCTTCAGCGTCCTGGAGGCAAGCCTCTTCCCTGGCCCCGAGGTCTCGCAGGGATGCAGCCATGGCCTCCTCCAACTCCATGCGAGTTGCCTCGAGGCACTCAGCCCGCCTCAACCCCCTGCGCATGGAGTTCTCCGCCCTGACCATAGTGAGCTGTGCCTCTTCCACCCGCCACCGCTCTACATCTATTTGCCGGCCCAACCGCTGCCACACGGAAGACACTTCCAATCCATGGTCCTCCTGCCCTCTGGCCGATGCATGCCCCTGTGATGTCGATGGCCCCGAGCCATCATTGCTGCCACCTTGAGCCTGCTGCTGCCGTGCATGTGCCCTGCCTGTCGATGCCTGCACGTCCTCCTCCTGCTGGGGTCCAGTTGTTGGGGTGGCCACCCCTGCTGGACCTCCGACTCCCGAAAAAAGTGGCAGGGATGTGTCCTCCACCAGCCTGGCCGCTGGGTCAGGGGCAGCTCCACAGGGTGCCCAGGTGATACATGGGCAGGAAGATGGCGCGGAGGACGACTGGCGCATAGGGGGTTCAGTTGAGGAGGGGGTCGGTAGATGTTCCAGCACACGGAGGAACCCAGCACTGGTGACCCGTCCTAGTAGGTGTCACGACCTTACTCTCAGGTCAAGGAACTCAGGCTCTCTGGCCCTTGCCACATTATTTTAACAAGACCCGAAGGGCCCTATTTTGCCCCTCTCGGGTCCCTTCGAGTCAGTCCTGGCGCCGTTGGCATCAGGCTCACATGGCAGGTGCGGGTTTCAATGGGCAATGGACTCACATGGCTGTCCCCACAACGACCAATGGGGAACTGCAATTAGCAGTCTAGTATCCAGGGCGGGGCCCGCCCCGAAGGCACCTGGGATACCTGCTGGGTATTTAAACCACGCCCGACTCGAGGCACGAGCTTCGCGTTATTCTGCTCTTGCAGCGTGACGTTCACCGGGTCCTGCTCAGTATCTTGGCCTACATGGGCGAGAGAAGACGAAGAACCACAGTCATCCTTTCCTCCCCAGTTTCAGCGCCTTCCTCCATCCATCCGGGGCCTTCTTGGACATCATTATCATCCTCCAGCAACCTCCCTGAGAAGAAGGACGAGAAGAAGGACACCAAGTAAGCTTACTTACTAAGCCATCTCCACTCAAACATCGTCCACCGGCAACTGGCCCCGTTCGATCACTTCTTCCAGGATTCCTCCCGCGACCTGCAAGGAACAACAGCACAGGTTAGACAACTTTCAAGGACGCTCTCAGTGCAGCGCTTTGCGCATCCTTTACCTTCTCGAGCTCTGCCACCAGTATCAGCTCGTTCCACCACCATCCCTTCTGCACCTGCAAGAAAGAAGGAGAAGGTTATTCGAACAACTACAATTACAGACATTTACTCTTAATACGAAAGACTTACCTGAAAAGTGGAGTCGCAGCTGGTCTAGACTCCAGGCCCACGCCAGTGAAGTAACTCGGCGGAACGGTGCCCAGCGACAACGCGCCCCTGCCTAGAATGGCAGGATGGAGAGCGCACCTTAACGAAGACCAAGGTGAGAGAAGTCCCAAGGGGAACCGCAAGGGGAGCACCGGGAGGTGGGTCTCGTGGGAAGGAGTAGTAGCTAAAATCCGCCTCCTGTCTTCTAGACCTGACCCCTGGCAGCACGAACCCCGGAGAAGGTGCAGTGTTCCCAGAAGCATCCCTGACCAGTTGAGCGGCGTCCCTGTGGATACAAAGTGAGCGTTACAGTAGGTCGACGCGGTCAACGAGGCATCCGAAATAACGTGCATTGTCCTCACGAGAACCCTGCACGTCATCCGAATGCCACGTTGACGCAAGACCACCCCAACCTGGACAGGCTCAACACGGTCCCGGATTGCCACATCCACAGGGAGAGGAAGGCCAGTTGTTGTATGCGCATCCCCTCCCTGAAAACCGGTCTGGACGGAGGCATCCCTGCTGGTGCCGGATGATGCAATCACAGGATCGGGGACAGGATTACACACAGGCACCTCCGTGGCTGCCTCTGCTGCCTCCTGTCCCTGCCTCTGGACTGCGCCACTAGCACAAGTGGAATCCCCCCCTCCAGGCCCCATGCGTGGCCCTTCCACAGCCTCCTCCTCAACCAAACCCCCCACCAACCTGGATGACTTGGTACCATCTTCCTCCATAGGCCCCTGTGGGGTCTCGGCTGCCCCTTCTGCTGCCGAGGAGTCCACCTCCGACCTCTGCCTCTTGGACCTACCATCGGCAGCTGCGGCCGCGGACGCGGCACCAGACTCCTCACTCCCCGAAGAGATGATAACATGGGAAGGGAGCTGGGCCTTGCGTCTCTGGCTGGTGGCGCGATCCCTGCCGCTGTGCTCCACAGCACCATTTCTGCCCTCTTCATCAGTTGACGCTGCAGACAGGAAGAGACAGAACACAGGCATCAGGGCACTGTACAATGGTCTGACACACACATGACAGTTGCACATGAGTGGCAGTATCAAACTTCACAGATCACACTCCACAACACACATCATTTGAACCCACACACATGCGCAAATTAATAGGAATGATGCAGCAGGCACCACCATCCATACACATACAACAGCATGAGCATCCGAAGGTCAGCCTGATGTCACATGCAAAATGGGTAGTGCGAAACACATGCACACACGCCACCAGACATACATGCATCTGTACATCTCCACCACCTGTCACAGTGAAATCTATCGGCAACTATGTCACATCTGCCAATCAGCCTCCTACATGTCGGTGTCACATGCATCCATGGTGTATCACAGTGGCACACATGTGAAATACACACACACGCACATGTACACCATGCACGTACATGAAGGTGGAACCAGCATCCATGTGTCATACCCCAACCATGCCATAGTACATAGACAGAACTGTAAACATGTGTGCACCCCCACATGCTTCTGGGCATCATGTATTTGAACACATAACCCATTGATGGGCCTCACACATGACTGGACTCACATTCGGCAGGCTCATGTCCCTGTACATACACATCCATACATGGGCCTTTCAAGACATATGTCCAACCTGCACACTCCTGGCACACCTCAACATGCACTGCATCCAATCAGTATGCATGGACACTTATTGCTCGAATCCAGACGGGTCTGCCTCTCAAGGACCTGGAGGTGGAGCGCTGGGCAAATACGTTCCAGGACCCTCATCTGGATGTTGGTAAGGCAGACCCGGCACCCCTCTGCATGCGCTGCCTCCAAGAGGCACCAGGCCTTGCTGAGGGTCCTGGACCAGAGGTTCTCCCAGCGCTTCCGACGTGTTGCATGTCGCGGGCTGCCACGCCCTCCACGTTGATGGCAGCCACGATGTCCATCCAGATCCTCTTCCTTCCTTCATTGTCGGCGCGTTGTCTTCCGAAGAGGGCATCATAATGCACCAGGACTTGCTCCACCAGGATACCAACTTCTGTGGCACTGAAGCTGCTAGCCCTCTGCCTCTCTGGCCGGGGGTTGCCAGTGGTCTCCGATGGTGTTTCCCCCGACATGGCAACCCCTGAGGCAGGTGTGGGTGGGCAACTGGGTCCTGGTGCTGGGCTGTGGAGCGATGGAACATCAGTCGGGAGTCTTCTGTTCCAGCAGGGGTGGTCACAGCAACTGGACCCCTGCAGATGGCTGACGTGCAGGCACCAAATAGCAGGGCACGTGGCCAGCAGGCAGGCAGCAGCAGATTGCAGGTGGGAGCAGGCTCAGGCTCTGGGGGGCAGTAATTCGGCCTTCTGGGCAGGAGCGTGGTCTTCCGTGTGTTGTCGCGTGGCCAGCTTGATACGGGGTGATTTGGCAAGTGAAAATACAGCACATCAGTGTATAATACGAGGAAAGGCCCTTAGCGCGTAAGCGCGTCTGTGACGTAACGCGCACAGGCTTTTCCCTCTTGACGGGTACATAGTGATTCATCACATGAAAAAACAGCACGTCCGCGTGTTAATGCGTGTAATCGGAGGATAGGGCCTAAGCGCGTAAGAGAAGTGACGCTCGTGGGCATTTCCCTCAGTACGGGTTAAAGGCGAGCAGGGCCAGCAGTTCGCTGTACGTGCCTTTCGTGGGGACTGACGTGTGTGCTGCTACTTCGTGTTGTTTTGCGCGCCATCACAACTTCACAGCGGATCAAGGACGTATCTCTTCTTTTGGCGGGGATGTTAGCTACACAAGTTTTTCATTATCACGCTAGTCTAACGGTGAGTCGCGCACGCTATTTTTCCCACTGCGGGTGCCCCTGTGTATCGCTTACCCGTTTTCGAGGTCATAGTAGCCTGCGTGTCCCACGCGTACATGTTTTTCATGTCCCTGGGTGCCACCGCGTACTGCGGGAGGTTAATTTCACACACGTGGGTTACCAGGGGTTGTGTGCACGGTTTTACTGCAGTTTTGGGGTGCCTGAGCGTTGCATGGCTCGTCACTTTATCACCGGGTCACATACAGCCTTGCAGGTGCAGGGGTGCTGTTAACCTATAGTACCCCACCCTCTTCACCCCAATTGCCCAGGACAATTGTCGTGTACACCTCCCATTGGCACTACTAAATCTGTGCTGGCTCTACTCCATCTGTGCCATGGTTGGGAGGGCACGAAAGGAGAGGGGCTCCTCAGCTGGGCGTACTCCACTTGGTGGGCGTGGTCAGGGATGTGGCCGGGATGACCAAGGAGTAGGGGGACTCCAGGGTGTCCAGGGTGGCCGCAGAGGGGGAAGAGGCAGGAGTGCGCCAGTTTGGCACGATGTTGTGCCACATGTTGGTGCAGTCATGCCACCACCCCTTGTGGTTACGGGAGATGCAGCTCTTGCATCTGGCACTGGCACCCATGTGACCCGGCAGTCCGTTTCATCGACTGCCATGGGCCCAAGGGTAGTGGTAGCTGTAGGTGCAGCTGTGGACACCACCACCCAGGCTCAGGGTGGGCCAGCGCATGCTGCGTTGGCACCAGAAGAGTCCCTGGATGATTTCCAAGAGTTCAGGAGGCACAGGGTAAGTGCACGCAGGGCTGCCCTGACCGAGGCACATGTCCCTGAGGCAGTATTGTCATCTGCTGCCCCGAGTAGTGGGGTGTCGGCAAGTGCATGGGCAGATGCAGCCGACACCACCCCGGCTGTGAGTCTTCCATCCAGGACAGTCCCGGTCAGTGATCTTAGCACAGCAGATGTTGCTGCACAGGGTCAAGTCGGGGGCACCCAGCAGCCACCGACGCAAGTCAGGGCTTCCATCCTTGTTCCACCTGCCACTCCCTCGGTTCAATCCACCAGCGCCACTGCCCATACTGATCAGGGCGGCATTTGCCAGTCAGGGTCCGGACCACTGTCCAAGAGGAGGAAGGTTGCACCTGCAGTAGAGGCTGGGACCCCAGACACAGCTCCGGCCTCCGGCACTTCGAGGAAGAAGCCTTTCTGCGTGCAGGAACTGGACTTCCTTGTGGAATACGTGTGGGACCACAACCGTGATATGCTAGTGGGGCCGAATTGTCACACTACGGCTGCCCATCGTATGTCCCACTGGAAGCAAGTTGTGGATTGTGTGAGTGCCTTCGGACATGAGGTGCGCACAGCTCAAGAGTGCAAAAAGCGTTGGGATGACCTCCGACACAGTGCTAAGGCGAAGCGTGTCTCCAATTATGCTGTGACTTGGTTGACTGGCGGTGGGTCACCAGCTCAGGAGGAAGACCTCACTTCGCACGAGTCAGTCGTTGCAGGGATCATACCGGCAGGATTGGTCGAAGGAGTGGGAGAGATGCTGGACTTTGATGCCCCGTCCAGTGAGTGTTGTCGCGTGTTTGTCCAGGCCATGTGTGGTTTGCTTGTGTGATGTGTTGTGCTTGACTGCCACTACATGTCATGTGTACATGGTTCTCATGTGCAAGTCATGCAATGCTTCACTGATGCGTGCCTGCTGTGCAGGGGACATGTAGAGCAGACGGAGACTGTCCTCATCACCACACTTGCACCCTACTCACATGCTAGTCACCCGGCTGCCCCGCCGGTCCATGTTCCAGCTCACTGGCCCTTCTGCATGTAGCCTGGGGTGTCTTTCCTCTCAGCACTGGGACTATGTAATAGCATGACTGACGTGCATGTGACTTCTGCCTGCATGTGGGTACTCCATGTAGGCATGCTCCCTTGCCCCTCCACCCCCCTGCACCCCAATTTCACCATGGCACTGGTGTGTATCATGTTTGAGTACTGCAATGGCCTATTCAAGGCTCCTGTGTACATGCACACTTCCCCCAGCCAACCTGCCAGACACATACAGTGGGGTACATCCTTTGTCCTTGATGCAGGGTGTCTCACTTGGACTGTGCAGATGGCAGATGCTCCGCAGGGACATGAGTGCCGATTCATGCTCCATCTACATTCCATGCATGCCCCCATGTGTCCTTGACTGGATGATCATTGTAGTACGTGTCCAGGATGACCTACATTTCATGGCATTTGATCATCCATTCCATGCCCACTCTGGCTCAGTCAAGCATCACACACGTTTAGGGTGTCACAGTCTGTGTGGGGCACAGGCCTTCCCCTGTTTCAGGCCCCCTGACTCTGTTCAACTGGTGTAGTGGCTTCTGCACACATAGGTTACTACTGAGGGTTCATCATGTGTCCTGCTTACTGTCCCATTATCATCTGCTGTGTTGTCAGTTGACTCAGGTGATGCAATTGACGCTAGTAAACACTGTCTGCCAATACACAGGTCTCTGGTCACCTTTTCGCTACCATGCAATGCCTCCCTGCATTTTCACTTAGGGGGATGGGGGGGGGGGTTTACTTGTAGCCATGCAACCCATTGCATGCATATTGCACGTGATGTCTGAACTTGCCCTTACACTGCCTTCACGTTTATTGATAGTCATCATAATGTACTAGTTCATGTAGATAGTGGGTAACGTACACATGTTCTGCACTGCATCAACCCACTTCTGAGCCGTGTTACACAGTTCTACATGCCTCAAAGTGACCTGGCATGTATGGTCAGATTTTCATCCCTTCTCTGTCATGAATGCCACGGGCACAGGTGCATCCTGTGACACATGTACTCAGTAATGGAACTCCCTAGTGGTTTTTTATCAAAGTTGTTTGGTCAATCTGCGGCCTATACCAACTGGCATAGGGTGCAGATTGAATGTAGCCTGCCAATCGGGTTGTAATGACTGTGGAGCTGCCTTCACGTGTGTATGTGTACACTTCCACATACATCAAAGCAAGCAGCGTTGTAGCTGCATGCTTTGCTGTATTGGATGCTGTTCATGTTCACAATACAGGTGTATGGGGAAAGGGGTGTTTTTAAACGCTTTCACATGTACATATGCAAGCATCTTCAACGTTGTTTAGTGAAACATTGTGACTACTCACTTATGTGTGTGTGAAAGTGTTCATTTACACATGTGTATTCCGCAGCTTTTTTGTTGACTGACTAATATGTAGTTCATTGACGTTCATGCTGGTGAGATTCCTGATTTGCGCACGTTATGTTCAACTGGCATAATCCTGAAGGTGCACTGTTTTGCAGTATGTGTACGCCCAGGCCCACTTAGATGATATGGTGGTGCCTGGCCGTGGAGATTTAACACAAGGAATGATGGAATAGGGCACATTCATAGCACAATGTGCTCAATCATGCCCTGAGGGGTGTTGTGGAGGCTTCATGTCCTGCAGCTCGGACCATGCTGGGCGTTATGGTCCCTCATGCCTGGTTGCAGGCCCTTGCTTTGCTTGGGACATTCAGTATATCTACATGGCCCATGCCACCCGGTACGGGCCGAGCTGCAGATGGATGGAGCTATTTTGGTGATGATGGTTTAGTGATGCATGTGTACATGCATATTACGTATGCCATTGTCTGTTTGGATTCACTTGCAGCAGTGGTCCATTTGCAGTTCAGACATGCTTATGGTATGTGCCATCTCTTTGTTGCCATCCGTCTTTTCTGCCTGTGACATGTGCCTGACCAAGGTGGTGTCTGATGGAGATCATATACTACTTTTTGTACTTGTGTAGGCTTTGCTATTCATACACATCCATTTCTGCTTTTGGGATGTCTTTGCATATCAAGCCCACTGGATGCATGCCGGGTTCTCATTTGTGTGTGACATGTCTGCTTCATGTGTTGGCTATCAATGTGATGTCTATGTGTGTGTGGATTATGTGCTTCTGACATGTGTACTCATGTTTGTTTTTTTCCCCTTTTCAGATGATGACATAATGGAGCCAGAGGATCATGTTGTCATACCAGGCACAGGGTTGATATCACACCAGCAACCCAGCACAAGTGGGGGTCGTGGGGTGGTAGACCACAAGAACCCACTTGTGTTCCAGACCATCGTGTCTAGGGCTGGCAATGAGTCTAGCCCAGATGATCACTCTGACGACAATGTCGAGTTGGATGTGCTTCGGGTCCATTCGTCAACGGTGAGTGATTCTGATGTGGACGCTCCTCTGTCCGCGACACCTGCACTGAGGGGCCAGAGGGTGGTGGGACCTCCGCCTGTGGTGGATCGGAACGCAGGGTCACACTACACACCAGTTGCTGATGTG
Organism: Ambystoma mexicanum; assembly: GCF_040938575.1. Lineage (NCBI taxonomy): Eukaryota > Metazoa > Chordata > Amphibia > Caudata > Ambystomatidae > Ambystoma > Ambystoma mexicanum. The sequence goes on from NC_090940.1 coordinate 606,225,295, forward strand.
CCTGGGGCATCACATCAACGGAGGAATGTAGTCCTGCAGCCGCGGGCGGTGCCAACCCAACAAGGACGGCGGCTCCTTGGGCCCGCAGGTGTCAAGCTCAGCAACGCGGTGGCCGCGAGCCAACGGGGTATACTGAGTGGGAGCAAGCCAAGGTCGCCAATTCCGAACAACAGGGGGCAGCAATTGATAATATCGGTGAGAGCATGGAGCATGTGGCCAAATCCGTGCTCCCCCCTGGTAGGAAGGGTGGATTTCCAGCAGCGGGCGGCACTGTCCACGGCCCGCTCGCTCAGGCTGGGCATGGTGGCCTCAGACAGGGCACGTCGGGCTGAAATGGTGTCTCTGCGTCAAGCAATTGCTGCTCACGCAGAGGCACACGGGGAGGCCCTGAGGGAAGACCATGCTTCCCTCCGAGCTACTCTGGGTGTGCTCTTGATGTCCCAGAGGAAGCAGAGAGAGGAGAGGTTGGAGCAGCTGGAGAATACCATCTCGGCTGAGCTACGTGCTTGCCGGGAGGTGTACCAGATGTCCAGCCAGGCCATACAGGAAGAACTCTGTGTGACACGTGTTACCTTGCAAGAGGAAGCACGCATATCACGCGAGGTTCTGCATGCTGACCTACGCGTCATCGCCGCACAGAACCAGGATCACCCATCTCACAGACTTGCTGCCGACGAGGGGTAAGCTGTGCATAGGCGTGGTCAGGGTACTGTGCCACATCAACCTTTTGAGCCAGAGGGTGAGGAGGACGACGACTTCATCGCATCATCGCATGTGGGTGTTGAGGTGCACCCTGTACCTCCCCCCTCCTGGGTGCCGCCCCCCCGGTCGTATGTGGCCATTTTTGATTTTTATAGTTAGTTTAATTAGTTAATATAGTTTAAAAGTGCTTGTCTATTGTGCACTAATGTGACGGTGTGGTGGTTTGTGGCTTTTGAAGGCATCCACTGTCTGTTCCAGCTGGGCCCTTCAAGCTTGTCTCGTGTATTTGTTTGCAGCTTGGGGTTCTGACTCACATATGCCACTCCTGCTTCTCCTATCCATGGGCTCGCAAGGATGGTTCGGCGTTACAACCATTTACACAAAGGCATTGGATTTTCATCATATCTGTGGCCTGTCTGCTGCTGTACTACTTGTGTTAACACCCCTAGTGGGGATTAAGTAGGTTTTCTCCACAGCATGTCTGCAATCAATTTTGGTGAGTACATAATTGATATGTCCATTTATTGATGTTGATTGTGATGTATGTTTTTTTCTAGCCTGTATATGTGCTTGATGCACTGCATGCTGTAGACAGTAGCCTGCACACTTTGGCTGTCAAAGTCACACTGATGGTGGGAGGAGTTTGGATGTAGGTTTCAAACATGGCCCAGTGACAACCAGCATGAAGACACACACACAGGGAACTTTCCAGCCTTATTAATAGCTTTTATGCCCTTTCTGCAGGAAAATGAGCCTCGAGACTACCTAGCCAAGAACTACTGAAACCTGGCCATCTTGGGTGGTGCACATGTGTGCATGCAGAAGCACAGGGCTTGTGCTCAGACATCTGACAGAAGCAGACGTGTTTCCAGGAGCTCCGAGTAAGGTGAGCAGCACAAGGGGCCACACCCCATCCAGCCTTCCACCAGGCCCCTTGCACATGCATGCTAAGTAGCGCCAGTGCTAGGGAGCTTGGTCAGGCATTGGGGAAGAAGCGCACAGTACAGCTAAGATGTGTTGAGGAACAAAAGCCAAGTAGCTTTACAAGTTGTCAGGGGCACACGCAGGGGCCGTCGCCCATATCCTCGAGTCCCCCCTGCTCCATAGAAGCTGGGTTATTAGCGCAGTAGCGTTCCTAGCCAGAAACTAATACATCACACAGGGGCACCCAGCGAGGCACAGACTCAAGTGCAGTGCATATCATTTGCATGTACAAATTGCCACGTGCACTACCTATTGAAATCAGCGGCTGGCAGAACACGACTTGTACTGAAGTTGCACCTCACCATACGCGTCTTGCAGCTCACCCAGGGACCATTCTATCATGTGTGATTCTTGACACATTGGTCTTCCATTTACCGCAGGGCCACGTGCGCCAGCCTTACTGCATTGACTGTGTATGAACCATCACAAAAAGCTAAAGTATACGTACAAAGCAGCCGACAAGAGTGTTTGTTTGTGGAGGAGTCACTTAGTTTGAGGCATGAATGGTGTTGTGTGTGTGGTGAAAACACACACTGAATAGTAACTCACGCTCTCTTTGCAGCATTGAACTGCTCCTGTTACCGGACCTGAAAGTGCACAGGCAGGAGGCCAGCACTCACCCCAGAGTGCATTTGACCCATTTTGTACAATGTGCATGAAGAACATGGTTTCTCTGATTGCGTATATGTTATTGTCAATAGTTGTATTTTGTATTTTGCCTACTTTCCCTTGCCCATAAAACTCCCCTCTCCTGCCCCTCTTTCCGGTTATCCTGAATACCAATGCCTATCCAAACAACGGATCCCTGACCCTCTTTCCCCGCCGGGGTCTCGGGGCATGTAGGTTTTAGCTTGCAGGCGCCCATACCACCGAGGGGGTGGTTGGTTCATGCCACTCCTGTGCCTGGAGACCGGAGCTGTGACACTACCCATCCGTTGTTGCATCCTCATTGTATATTGTGTACTGAAAATGCTGCCCATCCTGTTGGACCATTGTTGAACTGTGCTAGCTTGGTTGTTCTATCATTCTGCTTGGACATGTGCTTGGACATTTTCTGCAACTTCAAGTCATCTACTGGAGACTCTTCCAGGGTTTTTTGGTTGCTACAGGCTTTTTCCCTGGTTTGGGGGTTTGGCTCCTCAGAGTTTTCTGCGATTTGGTATTTATACCAGTCAAGGTGGCCTCTGAGGGGGCTGGACCCTATTTACATGCAAGGTGGAACATGGAGACCAAGGGGTAGGGGGGATCCTGTAGCCAGGTAGACTAGAAGGAAGAAGACTACATACCCCAGACACAGTTGTTCAGAAGGTCATGGTGATGTGTAAATGAGGGAGGGCCTTTTGTTGTTGGACAGTAAGCTTGGGCTACAGTGTTTGTGCACTCTCCAACATTGTCATTGTGGGGTACTATGAACATGATGTGTTCTGTTGGTCAATGGCTGTTCCTGTGTTGTGTTTACTTTTCAGGTGTCAGGGGATTGTTGTGGTTTGACATGCTGGGGTGTACACATGGGCAATGTTCGCATGTGATGTGTACAGGACACTGAGGGTCACTTGATTTCACATGCATATATTGAGTGCATGTCCCTACTGACACACACACTTACACAATGCTCCACCACATGTACAACCACCCTTCCATGCCCACGGGTGCACACAGATTGCCTTCTCTGGCATGCTGTGTCCCTGCAGCACATGATCAATTACCATTTGGGGATCGTGTACATGCGTCAATAGGTTATTTTTGTTGTTTGTCCTTTTTATGTGATGCTCAAGGTGTATCCCCAACACAATGGCTGCTCACTGTGCTGTGTGCAGAGCAGTGTGTTGCAGGAGACACACACAGCACACGGGTTAGGGAGTAGCAAATTTGGCTTGGCCAATGTGCATGTGAACAGGTCTTCAGCCTTTTGTTGATGCTACCACTGGTGGCAAGCATTTGTGTATGACTTGGTATGTGTGGGAGGTTGTTGGTCAGTCATTTCATCTGATTCCATGTCAGGCGTGATTGTCTCGGGCCTCTTTCCATTTATCAAATGTCAGTTTGTATGTAATTGGTCATGTGTTGGGCTTTTGCTGTTGCATGCCATGTCATGATGTGGCAGACAAGGGTGATGTGGTTTGGGAGGGTTTGGGTGACATACCAGTGATTGTCATGGCCTGTTTTGCAGGGGGGGTGTGATACACACCTTGCATGTGTTCCTTTTGGTCACACAGGATTGGTTATGTTTAAGTAGCTAGGGATGCACACAATGTAGCACTTCCGTGACAACATTCTAGGGGTGGTAAGGTTGTGACAGTTGACTGTCTCTTTGTCCTCATCAATTGTCACCTGGTATGTGCCAGGCCTGTGTGCACTCCGCAGGGGTGGGAGATGAGGTGAAAAATGTGGCCACAAGCTGGGTCCGGGATGCCTCGCCACATGCCCTTTCCCCTCCCATGGGCAGCACCTGTGCATGTGGTTGGGGATGTGGGGGCACCACCATGTCCACCTGTACGTCCCGCCGTGTTGCAACATTGTGCAGGACACATGCTGCCACAATGATCCTGCACACTACTGGGGGTGCATATAGTAGCTGGCCGCCACAGCGGTCAAGGGAGCGGAAGCGTGACTTGAGCACTCCGAATGTGCGCTCCACTATGCCCCTGGTTGCAATATGGGCAGCGTTGTATCTTACCTGGGGTGGTGTGGTGGGGTTCCGGATTGGCGTCATCATGTGGTTGCTCAGAGGGTAGGCACTGTCCCCTGGGGAGGTGATAATGGTTGTGATTAGTTGGGTTTGTGTATTTGTCTGTGTGACATGCATGCATGTGCACAGGCATTTGTACTCACCTAGGAGCCATGTGTTGCCATGCTTCCCAGCTCCAAGGGCCTGGCTCAGGGCGGACATTCTGTATATGAAACTGTCATGGGTAGACCCAGGGTAGTTTTCATAGACAGAGGTGATGATTCCCTTGGCATCGCATACAACCTGCACGTTGATGGAATGCCAGTGCTTGCGGTTTCGATAAATGTGCTCAGTGGCCCAAGGTGGACGTAGGGCCACATGGGTGCAATCTATGGCACCGAGCACTTTGGGGAAGTGTGCCACCCTGTAAAAGTCCTGGACCACGGCCTGCCTTTCTGCGGGTGTTCTGGGCATGTATATGTGCCTGCGGACTGAGGGGCGCACGGTCATGATTGCCAACACATGGTGTAGGCAGCATGACTGCGTGGCCTGTGAGACCCCCCGCCCACTATGGCAGTTGTCCGCTGAAATGACCCAGTGGCCAAAAAATGCAGGGCATTGAGCACCTTCTCCAAGGGGCTCAATGCTTGGGAGCACAGGGTGGGTGATGTAAGGTCAACTTCCCACTGCCTGACCAGGTCTAGGGTGATACAAGGTGGAAACATATACCTGCCATAGACCTGGTCGTCAGGCATTCCAAAAAGGCTGGTCCGGGGCAAAAAAATGTGGGACCTGGCTATTCTCCTCCCCCTGCGGTGTCCCACGATCAGTGCTGTGACAAATGGGGCATTTATCGTAGCTGTATATATGTGTTTGTTGTTTGCGCGCACTTCTTTACTGCGCGCGGGGACGCTTCCGCCTGCCTTCGTGTGGCAGACATGTTGACGCCTGTGAGCGTCTTTTTGCGTGAGCGAGTTTCCCGTATTCAATTCCATGAATACGTGTTGTTCGCATGCGTGTGGGCGTTCAGTGTATTTCCCTGCAGTACTTCCCCAGTTACACCTTCTTTTTCATGCGTTGTTGCCCATTCTGCGTGTTCCGCCCCTTATCCTGCCCCCTTTTTGGTGTGTGTGCCGACGTTGTGCGCTTTCTCTGTGCGCGTCACACACGGCATTCGGGATGTTGCTGTGATGTGTGCGCCCATGCGTGCCACGCTCGGATTTGGCGCACATCCCGGAGTAAACATGCGCAGGCCCTTTCATGAATCGCATGCGTGTGCTTGCTTTTTCACGCTTGCGCCAAGATTTTCCCCGCTCATTTGTTCCATTAATCGGTCCCTAAATGTCTTCTGCACGCGCTACTAATGCTTGGTATGCCTTCAAATATTGCAATTCCAAGCAGGAACACTGGGTTATTACTTGGAGACTAGTTTTGACTGTTAAATTGCATAGTCGACATACTCTGGCTTTATAGGGTACGTTAACCCAGCCGCCATAATATTAAAAAGTCGGCAAAATGTTAAATTGTAGGTAGGAGATAAATCTTCTTAATTTCTCATCACACATTTTTATTTAAAAAGTGCAAGGAGAATCTACAAGGAAGCCTTGTTGGCATTATTCCTGATATCGCCTTCTACTATGCAATTTTTTTATGTTGTCGGCCCTGTCAATATTGATAAAGTGCGTTAGTGCTGTTTTCTTTAACTCACTCAAGAAGTGATTGGGGTTTCCTGAATGCAACCTAGATGCAATAAGGCCCAGGATTGTGTTGGCATCAGCCGGGAATGTCAACAGTGATATATATGATATATATATATATATATATATATATAAATATATATATATATATATATATAATTTCTGAGGCTTGTGGAATCTGCTTAGATCACATGCTGTGCATAGGCCGACATCTAGTGGAAGCTGCGGAGTATTACAGTTTGTTTTTCGAAACTCGAAAATGGGCGTCGTCACAGGGCATGCCAGTAATACTATCCCTAGTGTGACGTCCACTGTACCCAAGATCCCTCACGCGTCTAGGATCCTCAGATTGTTTTTTTTCCGCCATACTGGTCGGAAGCATCTTGCGGAGTCCCCTGGCCTTAGCCATACTTCACATACTACACACACTAAACACACTAAGTCCAACCGAGACTCGACGACGTCGAGTTCTCGGAAAGAGGCACAGACAGAACGGTCCGATTCGGTGTCCTCTGGGCGCTCTCGATCAAGATCGCCGCATGACTCCAGGCAATCATCCACTCTTGCCAAGAGTGCCTCGCTCCCTAGGCTAACAGAAGTTCGATCGTCGGAAGACGAAGACGACTTCCACCCCCAGGCCGCGCTCCAGGATGCGGAGCCCGCAATTAAAGCCAGCGAAGCCCCACGCTCGAAGGACAGGGACACCTCTCCCGATCCTCGACGCCAGGCGTCGAAAAACTCCGGAGCCACTAAGGGACAGGGAAAACATTTTTCTACGCACGGGGAGGGGGGAAAACAGCAGAAGAAACTACCTGTACATTCTTCCACACCTGTGAAACACTCCACCCCCCGTAAACAGACAGACAAGCCCAGGTCTGCTGATAGGTCCACAACCAGCAAAGCTACTCAAGATAAATCCCATAGACTTGCTGAGAGAGTCATTCCCAGTTCCAAAAAATGGTCCAGTGAAGACATAGATAGGGTCATGTCAAGAATGTCTTCTTTGGCTGATTTTTATGATAAAAATCCAGAACATTTCCTCTCGTATGATCCACAAGGGGCCACACCCTCAGGCTCTACTGATCCTATCCCCCCGAGTAAGAAGGCCCAGTTTGAAACCCCGATGAGGTCTGAACCCTTCGAGGTACAACCTTACGCAACACCATACTCATGGTATCAAGAAGAGGCTTCCTTTTGTGGAGACCAAGAATTTGGTATGATAGAAGAGCAAACCGGGACGGGCTACTATGGGGATGATGAGGAACAAGAAGAAGAAGAGGATAACCCGGAAACATACAGAGTAGATTCCCCGGTAGAGAACGAAGCCCTGGTTACCGACTCCCCGGTCGATAATCAGCCCCTCCTAAATGAGGTTCTCGCTCGCGCAGCAGAACATTTCCACATTGACACCCACGGTGTACAGGAGGAAAGGGACTTCGCAGAAGAGTTAGTGGGAGAAAGGAGGCCGGTTGCCCAGACCATCCCTATCCTTAAATCCATTCAGCGGAGAATAGATCCGTCCCTGGTGAACCCAAAGCTCACCAGAGCAGTCAATCCCAGGGTTGAAAAACTTTTCAGGGCAGCTCAGTCTGACCCTCTCTATATAAGAGGGCATTTGAAGCCAGACTCCCTAGTTGTTACCAACATTCGTAAGAGGGCTGGAACACCCTTGTCTTCGTCAGAAGCTCCTCCCGACAAGGAGAGCAAAAAACTATACGGTTTCGTCAGGAAGGTAGCCTCAACGTCCGCCTTTCAAGCAAGGATTGCTAACTCCACCACCCTGTTGGCCAGCTACAACTGCCATCAGTGGGAAGAAGTCGCGGCTCTCATAGCCTCTGCTCCTGAACCGTTAAAGGGCCAATTAGCTCGGATTTCCGCAGAGGGTAGAGCCGTGTCTGGTTGCATTTTGAAAGCAACCTTCGACGCCGCTGATAACGCAGGCAGATTGATAGCAGAAGGTACTGTTATCAAGAGACATGCGTGGTTACGGCAGTCTGGTTTTAAGGCAGAAACTCAGGCATCATTGTTAGACAAACCGGTGGAAGCCGATCTGTTGTTTGGTAAGGCGATCGAGGACGCACTGAAAAATGCCAAGGACGAATACGAGACACTCAAATCCCTTGGCCAGTTAACCAATAAACCCCCTAACCAGAGAGGGAATAGTAATTTTCGTCGCCCACGCGGCCAAAATTCCCAGAGAGGATCTAACTATTCCCAGGGGCAGGGTACACAGTGGAACAACAACCAACAGTCTACCCAGGGTTTCGGCAGAGGTAATAGGAGAGGTCGTGGTAAAGGCAGAGGCAGCCCCAGCAAGGGAGGCGACACGCCTCCACCAAAGCAGTGACGCTCAGGTCAGGGTCCCTTCTCACGCAACCCCAGTAGGGGGACGCATTTCAAACTTCACCCAGGCTTGGGAAGGGATCACATCAGACAGATGGGTGCTGTCAACAGTATCCACGGGATATTGTATAGAGCTACTGCAGCGTCCCCGGAACCATCCTCCACGACAAAGAGTACACTCCTTAGAACATCAGAAGATTCTCCTCGAGGAGATCGCCATTCTTCTACAAAAGGACGCGATAGAACTCGTCCCGGGACACCAGGTAAACAAGGGTATTTATTCAACTTACTTCCTTGTACCAAAGAAAGACTTGACAATGCGCCCAGTATTGGACTTACGGCCTGCCAACAAGTATGTCAAGCCCCAAAAATTGCGTATGACCACGCTACAAGAGGTAATCCCCCTCCTAAAAAAGGGGGATTACACTGCAACCTTGGATATGAAAGATGCTTATTTTCATATTTCCATGTTCCCAGCGCACAGAAAGTACTTGTGCTTCAAGGTGGACAGTCGCCACTACCAATTCAAGGTACTGCCCTTCGGGATAGCTTCAGCACCAAGGGTATTCACCAAGGTACTGGCGGTGGCGGCTGCACACCTACGCAGGGAGGCAATCCCAGTGTACCCTTATCTGGACGACTGGCTCATAACGGGGGAAACCCCAGGAATTTGCAGGACAAACATTCAAAGGACTATCGACCTCCTCCACGAATTAGGCCTCTCAATCAACGAGAAGAAGTCAAGCATGGTGCCAAGCACCTCAAAACAATTCCTAGGAGCAATCCTGGATACCCTGGAGGGGTTGACCTTTCCTTCAGAAGAAAGAATTCGAAATATACTTCTGCAAATTCCGCATTATCAGTCCGGTCAACAAATAACGGTACGCAAAGCAATGCGTTTACTGGGCATGATGGCGTCATGCATTTACCTGGTCCCCCACGCGCGCCTGCGCATGCGTCCCATTCAGGAATGGTTGGCGAAACAGTGGTCTCAGGCAAGTGGTCAGTGGGACGATCTATTGGTCGTTTCGCCAACACTGGTACAAAGCCTTCACTGGTGGACAAGAGAGAATCTCGCAAAGGGGAAACCCTTTTACGATCCCGAAGTACAGGCAGTAGTCACTACAGATGCATGTCTGACGGGGTGGGGAGCTCACCATCTCCACCACACAGCTCAGGGTCTCTGGTCTCACTCAGTGGCCAAGAACCACCTCAACCTGCTAGAGCTTCTGGCAGTATTCAGAGCGCTTCAGGCGTTCGAGCCCCATCTACTAAACCTGTCAGCGCAAATCCGGACGGACAGCACTACAGCCATGTTCTACCTGAAAAAGCAAGGAGGGACTCGCTCGCCAAATCTGTCCAAGCTTGCCCAGAAAATCTGGATATGGGCACTCAGACGGAACATCTTCCTGTCATCACAACATGTTCCAGGGGAGCTCAATTCCCTAGCGGATGCTCTGAGCAGAGACTCCCTCCCAGAGGAACACGAGTGGGTTCTTCACAGAGAGGTCGTAGAAGATCTCTTCTCTCACTGGGGTTTCCCCACTATAGACTTATTCGCCACAAGTGAAAACAAACAATGCCCAGGATTTGCATCCAGGTTCCCCCAACCAGACTCCCAGGGGAACGCCCTGTGGATGAACTGGTCAGGGATGTTTTCGTATGCTTTTCCACCAACTCCTCTCATCAGGAAAGTGGTGAACAAGATGAACAGGGAATCGATGACGCTCGTCCTAGTTGCTCCCATGTGGGCAAGACAACCGTGGTTCCCACACCTACGCAGGATGGCGGTGTGCGAGCCCATCAAAATTCCAGCCTGGTACAACCTACTGTCCCAGCACCAAGGTCAAACAGTGCACCAGCAACCCAACTCAATGAACCTGGCAGCATGGCTCCTGAGGTCATAGAGTTTGGACACCTCAAATTGCCAAAGAGGTGTATGGACATCCTAAAGGAATCTAGGAAGCCAAACACAAGGCACTGTTACTTTGACAAGTGGAAGAGGTTAGTTATCTGGTGCCAAAGTAGACAAATCAACCCAGTTGATTGCACTCCTTCCACTATTGTTACATACATGCTCCACCTGCTAGATGCAGGATTGGTTTTTAACTCACTGAAAGTACACCTGGCAGCTCTCTCGGCTTACACCACTTCCCATAGCAAGGTGTCGTGGTGGAAAGTACCAGTAGTTAAAGTCTTCATGGAAGGAGTAAAGAGATTTCACCCTCCTATTTCAAACCCACTGCCAGGGTGGGACCTTAATGTGGTGCTAGCCAAGCTCATGGGCCCCCCTTTCTAACCCATGCATAAAAGCAGTCTCAAACACCTGACTTATAAAACGGCCTTCTTAGTAGCTATTACTTCTATAAGAAGGGTCAGTGAAATTCAGGCTCTGTCAGTGCAGGATCCCTTCTTTACTATCCATAAAGACAAACTGGTTTTACGCACACACCCTAGGTTCTCACCTAAATTTATATCAAAATTCCATGTAAACCACTCCATCGAGCTTCCGGCTTTCTTCCAGAACCCGCAAAGCTTGGCTGAGGTGAAACTACACACCCTAGATGTGCGTAGGGCGGTCCTCTACTATGTAAATAAAACAAGACCGCTAAGGAAAACAGATCAACTGTCTCCGTAGCTACAGGCAGAGAGGGGGATCGTGTCTCTAAAGGTGCCATCTCGAAGTGGATTACTAACTGTATCGAGCTGTGTTACTCACTCTCTGAAAAGACTCTGCCTTTTTACAACAAGGGCCCACTCTACTAGAGGCATTGGGGCCACTCTGGCTTTCATTGCAAATGTTCCCCTCGACACCATTTGCAAAGCAGCTACTTGGAGCTCTATTCACACTTTTACTCAGCATTACTGCATTGCACCCATTCCAAGACAGATACACAAGTGGGACAAGCGGTTCTAAGACATTTGCTCATGACCCTTCTCACATCCCAACTCCTTCTTCTGGTACTGCTCGCTAATCTATGCACAGCATGTGATCTAAGCAGATTCCACAAGCCTCAGAAGGGATACATTACTCACTGTAATCGTATTTCTGATACTTGTATCTGCTTAGATTCACATGTGACCCACCCTTCCTCCCCTCTGAGAGAAGGCGCATGATTGCTTGTAGTCTTACCTTTCTGTCTATCTGCTTGGATTATCTGTACTCACGCTACTCCTCATGCTACCTCATGTCAGAATAAATACAATCTGAGGATCCTAGACGCGTGAGGGATCTTGGGTACAGTGGACGTCACACTAGGGATAGTATTACTGGCACGCCCTGTGTCGACACCCATTTTCGAGTTTCGAAAAACAAACTGTAATACTCCGCAGCTTCCACTAGATGTCGGCCTATGCACAGCATGTGAATCTAAGCAAATACAAGCATCAGAAATATGATTAGGGTGAGTAATGTATCCCATATATATACCAAATCAACCTAATGGAAGGTAGGCCCAACTCGCACCTAAGTGGTTCGTCTGGTGTTGCCTTAGGAACACCCAGAATGGATCTTGGAATTTTTCCCTCAATCTTATCAATCCACCCTCTGTATTGTTCAGTTATTATCTCTAGGTCATATGTCATCCCTGTAATGATACTAGTTTGATATATCTTCATCAGGCCATGTAGGTTGTTATCGCCCTTCCTTGCTATGAATCTCCTTATCACCAACCACTTCTTTAAGATTTTGGGTGAAATATGTTCTCCATAGAAAGGATGCATTGGAGAAGATCGAAAAGGTATGCCCAAGTAGACATATCTATCTACAACTCCTAAGCTAAGGTTATCTAGTTTCCAGACAAAAGCAGAATTACGTTTGTTCCTATTGCCTACCACTAAGATTTTGGTTTGGAGACATTAATACATAGATGGTTAGTGGTGGCATAGGCGGAGAGGGCATTGATGGAGCTTTGCAAGTGGACGGGCGTACAGACCATAAGGACCGTATCGTCAGCCTATGTTAACCATGATATTGCCTCACCTCCTATTCCAGGAGAAAAGTTGTGTACCCCATTCAATGCCTCGTCCAGATTAGATACATATAGATTGAATAAGAGGGGTGCAAGGACACACCCCTGCTTCAATCCTGTGCTGGTACTAACTTTCCAAGATATAGTCCCCTCCTCACCTACACGAATGGCTACAGTGGTGTCTCTATACAGGGCTTGGATGTAGTGTAATAGGATAGGATCAAGACTCCATTGTTGCAGTTTGTTCCACGGTATCGAACAGGAAACATTGTCAAAGGCTTTGGAAAGTTCTATGAAGCAGAGATATATTTTCTTCCCTTTAGAAAACTTTTCAGATGCAAGGTAACGAAGAGCATAGATATTATGGGTGGTGTTATGTGCTTTTCTGAAGCCTGTCTGAAACTTTTTCAAAATCCTTTCTCCCGACTCAACTGTTAAGTTTCCTTAGTATTAATGATGCAAAAATCTTAGAGCCGGTGTCTAACATGGTGAGAATCCTATAGTTGGAGGGGCCATGTGCACCACCGTTCTAGTACACAGGTACCAAAATAGCCTCTCTCCAGCTATCAGGGATCTCGCTAGTGCTCATGATATGTTGATACCATGCGGCCAAAACTTTGGCCCAAAAAAACGGGTTGGCTTTGTACACAGCATTGGGGATTGCATCAGGGCCTGGTGCTCTGGAGGACTTCAGTCTCATAATCACTTCAAGGATGTCATCCTCATCAAATCCTGAGGTCATCACAGTATTAACGTGCAACGTTCCCGTTATTGGTATCACATTGCAATCATAATAAAGTGACGAGAGATGATTGATCCATATGTCTTCTGGAATAGCATTTATTTATTTATTTTGTTTATTTATTGAACATTCGTATGACGCATATACACAGGTATTTCCAGGCGCCACAAGACAAGGGGGGTGGAGGGATCATAAGAATACAACAATGAGGAACAAAGAAACGGTTATATTGACCTTGTGACAATCCTACTATCCAAGTGCCTGACAAAGGTGATAAGTGCAAGGGGTAGAGGGGGAAGTGCAGGAGAGGGGAGCCCCATGGGTGGGGGCAGGAAAGTGCTGGTCAGGCCAAGGCAGAAAGAGGGGGGAGGGTAGGAAGAGTGCAGTGGACAGGGGGACTGGGTTGGGATAGTCTGGGAAAGGGAGCCAGAGGGCAAGTGCTGATAAGGGGACTGGTGGGGGGTGGTCTAGTCCCTGTAAGACCCTGAAGGGACCAGGCCCCAGTCGCAGCAGCAGGTGGAGGGTTAAGCACGGGAGGGGGAGAGAGAAGGAAAAGGAGAAAAGGAAGGTCTTCGGAAGTATCCAGAACTTAAGAAGATCTGGCGCAAGTCTGAGGGGGCAGGAGGAGGCTGTTCCAGACGGAGGTGCCAGCCGAGGAGAGGTATCTACCTCCCACCGAGAGCCAGTGGAGAGGTTTTAGTGCTGGAGAGATGTGGTCCCTACACTTGAGGCCAAGGATAAGTCTCTCAGTCCTATTCTGGATTAGTTGGAGGGGGCGAAGGGAGACAAGAGAAAGAGAAGGGATGAGGAAGAGGCTATTGCAGTAGTCAAGCCTCCAGAGATCCAGGGCTCTGGAGACATTGAGCTTGTGGGGAAACGTGAGAAAAGGTAGAATGCCCCTGAGGTGATGAAGCTGAAAATGTGACTTCTTGGCAAGGTCCGTTATGTGTGGAGAGAAGGAGAGAGAGGAGTCAAAGATGATCCCAAGTTTGTTTTGCCTTTTTTTCTGTGGGGAGGGGACCCAAGGAGTCTGGCCAGAGAGGAGAGTGAGGGGGCAACTAGGAGCAGGCGTCCCAATGGGAAGGATCTCTGTCTTGCTGGCGTTGAGGCAGAGATCATTGGCAGAGCACCATGCCTAAATAGCAGTCAGGTATAAGGCAGGAAGAGGAGGAGGAGAAGGTAGTTGGAGGCAGCCGGAAAGAGAGCTGTGTGTTGTCTGCGTAACACTGGAAATTAGGGGAGTAGATGGAGATCAGGTGGGCCATAGGTGCCAGGTAGATGTTGAAGAGCCATGCCGATAGGATAGATTGCTGAGGGAGGCCACAGGTAGAGAGTGAGGTGGAGGAGAGGAAAGGGCCCTTTTGAACTTGGGAACGTCTGTTAGAGAGGAAAGAGGTAAGCCATGCCAGTGCCCTGTCCTTGATGCCTAGGGTGTCACAGAGACGGTTTACGAGGATGGAGTGGTTGACAGTGTCAAAGGCAGAGGAAGGATAGAGGAGGATCAGAACAGAAGTAGTGTTAGAGTCCAAATTAGAGAGTAGGTCTTCTTGGGTATTCAGGAGAGCAGTTTCATTTCGGTGTGGATGGTCAGTTGGGGGATGACCAGCTTCTCCATGAGTTTGCCCAAGAAAGGGGTGATAGAGATAGGTCGATAGTTAGCCAGGTATGAGGGGTCAGCAGACAGCTTTTTTAGTAGAGGGCACACAAGAGAGCGCTTGAGGAGTTGAGGGAAAGAGCCTGTGGCAAAAAAGTGATTGCAGAGGTCAGCCAAGGCAGAGGCGAGAGTGTCAATGTTGTCCTTGATGGTTTTGGAGGAGCAGGGTAGCATTTGTTTAGAGGAGACTTTCATAGAGCGGACAACTAGGGATCTCATCTGGTGCAATGGGAGAGAGGGAGGAGATTATGGACAGTGGGAGAGGAGGGTGTCATGCGCCCATCTTAATGGCGCCTGTGGCATCGGTGTTCCTCGGAGGCCATTAGGATGTCCCAGCGCATTTTGTTCCGCTTACTGCAGCGGTCTAGCTGTTTGCGCAACGGCCGTTGCTGGAGGTACAAAGCCATGCCCCCCCCACCAGCATTCGGCGCATTGCAACCCTTGAGCCGCGCATCCCTGGCTCTCTCGCCCGGGTCTCTCCCTCTCTCTCTCTCTCTCTCTCTCTCTCTGTTGCTTTTTGCGACAAGACGCTCCTGTATTGTTGGCGTCCCGAGTTGCTGCTTTTCTTTGGCATTTCGTTCATGTGCCTACAGCTACTCTTTTCCTGGGTACCGTTTCACTTTCTTTCTTTCTCTCCTCTTTGCTTTCTGCAGTTCAGAGTCTCAGCTCTGCCTCCTCTTGTATTGAGTCCACTCTCATTTGGTATCCTGTGATAGGTCTCCCCTATTACTGGTTCCCTATCGTTTCTACAGTGAGTGCAGTGAGAGCCTACCTTCATTTGAAATCATTTCCTCAGTGCTGGCGGCTGGAGTCATCACAAGACCTACATCACCTGGGTTTTTTTCTGCCATAGTGAGGCTTTTTCTCCACTTTCGCCGATCGCGGAAGAGAAGCCACAGGTCTGTTCTGAGATAGACAGTCACTGTGGCTTCCTCCCGGGGTAGGCCCTTTCTACACAAAAAAAAAAGAAAGACTACCGATCCCGGCGTCCACTTGCCAAGAGCAGTTCCGAATCCAGTCTTTCCGGGGAGGAAGAAGCTAAGGGATCTGACAGATTGCAACTGTCATGGTCATAAAATCAGGGGCACAGGCATGCAGGGGTCGCATGCACAGGAGACCTGGGTGGACACTGTCCTGGCGCCTCTGGCGCCAGGCTCATGAACAAAAGTAAACAAGAACATCCATTTAACACCAAAAGCTTTTATTATGGACGTAGCACTTCAGATGCATTAACCTTGAACATTCCATCCATTAGGCAGGATGCATTAACCTTGAACATTCCATCCATTAAGCAGCCCCAAGTGTACTCTTGGGTGTGGCTGCTAATGGATTGCCTTCACACATGCTCACTGCTAGGAGTGGCAGGGTGTGGCTGGTAAGCCGGCCCTAATGGGCGTGCCCACGATCTCCGCTATATAAACTGCCTTAATCCTCAAGACAGACGCTTCGCGTTATTCTGCACTTGCAAGCAGCGTAACGCACATCGTCGCCTGAGGTCAGACTTACCTTTGAAGATCCTTCTTCCTGGACATCCTGCTTCCTGCCAGCATACTTACCAACTGGGGGAAGCTGTTCTTACCTGTACATCTCTTCGGCGAACCAAGTATTCATCTTTACACTTTCCGGAATGCCGAAATCTTCATCTTGGCACCGCAGCACGACACACTCCATCGTCGACAACAGTGCCTGAAGGAAACACAGAAGACAAGGTTAGACATCGAAAAAACAGTCAGTTTAAGGTTACGCTTTGCCATACTTTGCGCTTTTCCTTAAACCATCACTTACCTGCTGTCAAACATTGCGGTAGCATCCATCTTCCATCCGCCCGCGTCTCGCGTCTCACAGCTGCATTGAGGCCGCATTTCCATCTAAGGGAAGAAAACAGAAGAGAGACATTATTGCAGGCATAAATAGGAGCAACATATAAAGACATTAAACAGAACAAACAGCATCACAAGAGCTCAAGAAAGACTTACCAATCATAAGGAGAAGCATAGTCGCAGCTGGACTGGACTAATCCTTATCAGGGATCAGTGAAGGAACTAGATCCCATTCGACGCACCCCTGCCAGAAGTAGCAGGACGGAGAGCTTATCTTCCATAATTCACAGGTGAGCTTTATGGGCCGGCATAGGCTCACAGAAACCGTACTTTGGGGGTTTAAGGGTTCGAGAGGTACAACAATCACAGATTGGTGCACTCACACACTCTTATCTCCACGCAGGAGCAGTGCCACCACGTACCACCGCTCACAGCTTTTCAACTGAGGGAGAGGTCTGAAGGGGGTGATTCAAGTTCAGGGAGGGCTGCAACCGTGCTCCAACGCCTCCGCAGAGACCAGGTGAGCGTAACAGCAACGCCCAACACCAGCCATGGCAACAGTAGAGCAATTACAGGAGCTAGTATCGGCCGTTCAGGCCTTGTCAGTGGAGGTCCAAAACATAAAAACTGAAAATACTGCGCTATGCCAACTGGTGACCACCCGGGACCCCCGTCACTTGGATTTACTCCCCGTGGCCCTTCCTACGGGGACGTTTGATGGGACACAAAAAATGTTAAAAGAATTCCTGGACGCCTGCAGGATACACTTTACCTTCCAGGCTAACACCTATATCACAGATCATGCAAGAGTGGAATTCATGATTTCTAATATGACGAGCAATGCGCTGGCCTGGGCCACCCCACTGGTCACCAGCTCTAGTCCAATTTTACAGGACTTCAATGCTTTCCTGGCTCAGCTTAAGCAGGCCTTCGAGAGACCTGAAATCACCTACTCGGCCCGCAAAGACGTATTGGATGTACGATAGGGGCCAACTGATGTGTTGGCCTATGTCACTACTTTTAAGAAACTCACCTCGGAGGCAGGTAGTCCTGAACAATCACAGTATGTCATTTTTTGCCACGGCCTGAGAGAAGAGATAAAAGACAAAAGACGAATTAGCCCGGTCTTCTCGGCCACCAACCTTTGCTGATCTACTCTCTGCCTCTCTACAAATCGAACATCGACTACATGAAAGAAGGACCGAAAGAAGACGTTTCCGGAACCCCGCTCCTCCAAGTGATTTCCCTCCTCATGCCTATTCCCCATCTCCACGGATGGACTGGGAAGAACCCATGGCGATTGGCACTGCCCGTCCGTCTCTGACACCAGAAGAGCGGAGACGACGAAGGGAGAAAGGACTACTTGCATGCTGTGGCTCTGAGGGGCACCTGCTACCGGACTGCCCAGATGTCCCACCCAGATGCCCGGGAAATGCGAGACCTTGGACCTAGTGAGGACAGGCCACCAAGGTTTCACAACTAGTCCCTATGTTTCTCTTTCCATCAACCCGGGTGACACCAAGGAGGACTCCATATTGATGGTAGTAGCAGTTCAATTTTTCCTGGATCAACGCAAGATCGAAGCCCTTGCCCTCCTAGACTGTGGAGCAGCTGGACATTTTGTAGACACTCTATGGGCTGACAAGGTGGATCTACGCAGAATTGAACGCAAAGAGGGGCAAAACGTTGAAGGAGTCGACGGTAGTCAACTTGGCTCCGGGCCCATTACTCAAACCACGGAAGATCTTCAAATCACCATCAAACAACACACGGAAGTACTCCGTTTTGACATCATCCGGGCTGCCCACTTCCCGATTATATTAGGTATAACCTGGCTTCGCAAACATAACACTCAGATTGATTGGGCCACAAACCAACTGGGGTTTGACTCTCCATATTGCAAGCAACATTGTCTTCCTGGAATCACATACCATATGGTACAAACCATGCTGTCAACCACTGATAAGGCAGTAGGGGTACACTCCATATTGTTTGACCTATCGGCCTATGACGCACTGTTCACAGACAAAGCTCCTTTGGACTTACCAGCCCACAGACCGGAAGACTGCATGATAGATTTTGTGCCGTACGGTTTGGTCCCTTTTGGAAGAATGTTCTCCCTGTCACAAGTTGAGAAAAGAGCCCTCCGATCTTACCTAGACGATAATCTGGTCAATGGCCTCAAAGTCCCCCGCAGGAGCTCCCCTCTTCTTTATACCAAGGAGAGACTCACTAGAACTACGGCCATGTATTGACTATAGAGGGCGTAATAAAGTAACCAATAAAGACAGATACCCCATGCCACTCATCGCAGACATCATTGAGGCAGTACAAGGGGCCAAGGTATTTTCCAATATAGACCTCCGCAGTGCCTACCATTTATTAAGAATTTGCTCGGGTGACGAGTGGAAAATTGCCTTTAGAACACCATATGGATTGTACGAGTATTGCGTTACGCCCTTTGGCCTTGTAAATGTCCCAGCCGTTTTCCAACGGTTCATGGACCGTATATTTTCAGACCTAATGTACCTCTCAGTTATAATCTACCTGGATGATATTTTGATATTTTCCTGTAACACCCAGGAACATCAATCACATCTGCAGGAAGTTCTCAGCCATCTACAAACCCATCATCTCCTTGCCAAAAAAGAGAAGTGTGTGTTTTGTGTGAACTCCGTTCCCTTTCTGGGGTTCATACTTTCTGAAAACGGCGTACAAATGGAGGAGAAGGTGACAGCCATTTTTAAATGGGTCGCTCCCACCTCGGCCAAGGAGGTACAGAGGTTCTTGGGGCTTTCACACGTTTACCAGCACTTTATACCCCGGTTCTCAGAGGTGGTTTTACCCACAACAGGCTTGTTAAAGAAGTCCTCCTCACCGTTCTCTTGGAGTCACAGAGAAAGAAGGGGAGACAGTCAGCCTGCAGACTAGGCTTTCAAAGGAAGAGTAGGATTGAGTAGGATTTAATTCATGAAATTAGTTCCCACCAAGATATTGGGCCTCATTATGAGTCCGGCGGTAGCCGTGCCGGTAAAAACGGCACGCCTACCGCCGGAGTCATTTTTTTTCCGGCGCCCGGCAATGGAGACTTACCAGGGCATTACAGCCCCGGCGGTCCCGGTAATTCCTCATTGCCAGGCGCCAAAAAATATTGCTTCCCATTCGAGTCCCATTGGACTCAATGGGAATGGGGAGGTTGTATACACCAGCACCATTCATGAATGGCACCAGTGCATCCGTCAAGGTCTGCGAGCGGGTGCCTTTTCCACTGCCAAAACTCGTAGTTTGCCGGGCCGGAAACAATGTTACCGGCAAGCTTACTGGTACCGTTGTTTCCGGACCGGCAACCTCGTAATGACTCCCATTGTCTGCAGTGGCATTCACAATTTGTTGAGTGTCTCCTGTCCTTTCCCCCTGAGCCATGCCGTCACCGGTACTTGGATGACAACCTTATTTAGTTTCTTTTCCACTAGTTTTGCCTTGTTTGTTTGCTGCTTCAGGGATGTCTCCCTGTCCAGCTCCTTGATTCTCTTAAAATGGTGGACTATTATACTTTGTATCTCTGCCCACCCTTTGGCTTCAACTCCCACAATTTTATCTAGTGCCTTCTGAACCTCTTTTGGTAAACCCCTCTTTACGATAAAATAGAAAAATGCTATTGAGTGGTCCCATTGCGCTCCTGTCTCAACTTTCCACATTTCCTGTAACTTAAGAATAAACCTTACTGGGTCCTCATCATCACCCATTGTGCACTGCATTGAAGAATGTAAATCAGGGGTATCTGGGTACATCTTTCGTAGGGCATCGCATATTTTTGCCCTTACTTCATTAAAGGCTGCTCCATCATGTTCGTTATCTGCAAGACTTACCCAAGGGTCCCCAGCCTGGTCCCCAACTATGGCGACCGGTAAACTCTTAAGGTATCCTAGTGCTAAGGCTACCCCTGCTGTTTGTTTTTCAAATTCATAGACCCATTTACTGGCTCCGGCTGTATGCTGGGGAGAGCTTTAATCAAATTATTGTTGTCCATTTGAGACCATGGCACATACTGCGTTATTCCTACTTCTTTACGTAAAAGAGGCATCTGCATGTCTATTTTGTTTTCTACCCCTTTGTAGTATTCTTCTGATATTGTACTACCACCATTAAATCTGGCCTATTTCTTTGTCTATCCCTTCTCACCGCCTCTTGTGGCGGGGATGGGTTTCTTGCTGCCTCCTCTCCTTGATCTCTTTCTTGCACTGCCTCTTCATTATTTCTGCCATCTTGAACTTCCCATTCATTTTCCCTTTCTTGTTCTACTTCTTGTCCCAGGACCGTCCATACCCTCTCCCCAACATCTTTTTCGACACAAACATTTCTTATTGCTCCAGGGTTTAGTCTAACCAAAAAATCTCCCGACTTCCACTCCCCTAGTTTCTGCACCAGTACCCTTGTTTCTGGTGGCACTTCTTCAGGTTCTTGTAACCTGACCAACCTTTCCTGCAATGCTCTTAACTGTTATTTGTATCCCCAACCTGCGTCCTTATCACCAGGAGGGTACTTCCTCTCCATGAGGCCCTCCTGCATATAACCACCCCTATGGGGACTATTGGTTAGCGGACAAATCCTCCCTAGCCTCATGGAAATGGGCTCCTCCCTGGGGAGAAGTGATGCTATCTGAAAGTAAACCTTCATTATTGGCTTTACAAACCGTTGCGGCATAACAGTCTTGCATTACATTTTGTTCCTTCAATTCCTTATTAAATGGTAACTGCGCCTGGTACAAGCAATATCAAAAACATTCTATAGTATATAGAGGTGAAAAGCCTTAAGTAGTTACAATCTCATTAGCATTCGTATTATACATACACGTGAAACACCCTCCCTGTATATTCTTGATGTGCTGGGATGCCCGAATGGCAGAGATGTAGCCCTCCTCTCTTTAATTTGAATAAGCCAATTGTTTTAGCCACATTTGCCTTCTAGAGGCTAAATGTGATTTTCACAACTCAAGGATACATTTTTGGGCAATTGAGCATGGCAGGTTGAACAGTCTATGATTCTCTATTGTAATCTTACCAATGTCTCCCAATAGATATTTCGCTGGTGATAATGTGGGGGATAGGTCGGTCATTTTCGCCAATGTGCTCGCGACATTAGACCAGAACTCCAACACCTGTGGACATGACCAGAACATAGGTATGAATTCTCCAGTCTGGCATGGATTCACATGCTCATAAATATTTCCCTGACATCAGGGTGGGAGTCCTCGGTGAAAGAAAAAACAATTTCACTTTCAAAACTGTATTTCTCCTCTAAACCAATCACTGTCGCCTGGGTCATACGTGCTCCGAGCAGGGTCATGCCTCACCCAGGACCGGTTGGTCCGAGGAGCGGTCTTCCTCCGGGAGGAGGTCAAAGTCCTTTGAGGAGTCACATCCGTGGGGGTCCAAGAGAAGGCCAAGAACCGCAAGACCGATTCCGCCGGGTTCGCTGCTGATGCGGGTCCCAGGTCGTATAGACTGCGATCGCCATCGCCGTCCGCCTCATTACCCAACCTGCCATCGAGTTCCTCCACCTCGCCCAAGTTACGGGCCAATCAAAGAAACAGAGGCCAGAGGAAGAGAAGAAGGCCTCACAGTAGGCTCATCAGGCGCAGGCGAAGACTCAGCCGACCACTTCGTTGATAGCTTCTGAGTCGACCACCACGGCGGGTCGTACCGACCCTACGAGGGTGGTCCCCTACAGCACAGATAGTTTCCCTGCCTCCCAAGTGCGTCACGGCTGCCAAGGCAGCAGCAAAGGCTGTGGGCACCCCTGCGGGGGTAGGGCTCCGGCTCAGGCCCCAGTACACGGCCCTCCAGAGGGAAAAAGGAGGTGGCAACTCTCCAAGGCTTACGTTCAGCCAATGGACATATCATGCATGGATGACGACGATCAATCGTCCATCCATACAGTCCACGAGGAAAACGGCGGCGCAGAGCCTAGCACTCCATTATCCTCTCCAGAGCCGAGGGACATATCCATGGACATCCTGTCAACTCTCTGCACCCTAGTGACGGAGATCCGGCAGAGGCTGCCTGCCGCACTGGCACCTGCTGTACCGCAGGCCACTTACCAGCCTCCGCGTCAGAAGAGGAAGCGTTATCCGACTCAGCCGCATCAATCTCCTCCACCACGTCGAGATCCGACTCCACCAGCAGACCCGGACACACACAGACACTGGTACGGAGACCACCACGGAAACTGAGGTTGAGGACTTCGACCCGGCAGACGACGAATTACTGCACCTGGATGCCCCTCATCCACCAGATGAGGTGGGATCATTCCACTCGATGATCTCCAGGGCCTCTGAGCTGTTTCAGATGGTGCCTGAGGAAACCAAGGTGGAGGGCTTCCTATATCGGCGACGAGAGTCCAGGAGGAAGACGATTTTTGGACGACTTTTGGGAGGAAGGTCTAGCCCTCCAAACGAGACATGTTGGAGAAGAAATACAGGGTGCCGGACTCCGCACCCACGTGCTTGAGGTCACAACAGTCGCGGGAATTGGTCATCCATGATCAAGTGGGTAATGCTCTGGCTATGTTGTCCCGATACGACCGGGAGCTTTGGTACAAACTGGGCCCTATCCTGGAATTCCTCCCTGACGACAATAAAACAGAGCTTCTCGCCCTCTTTCAGGAAGGGGACAGTGACGTCATTTAGGGGTCACCAGAGGTCGCAACTGCGACCTCTGTGGTCACCCTTGCAATCTCTAGAAAAATGCTCATGTGGCCAGCACCATGTGGCTCTTTAGTTTTGGAGTGGCTGGGTTTCTTATTAAAGCCCCTTCCAAAAAAAGAAGAAAAAGAAGAAAAGGAGTGGCACAAGTCTAACACTTTCAGCACTGACCCTAAATAAGAAAGATTAGGAATACCAAATAATGTGTCCTTCTGGAATTCTACACAATAATTGATAGACTCATTAAAGGTTTATTTCAGGCACACTTCAGGGGGTGAGGCACTGATTTAGTCTGTTCTTAAACGCCTCAACTCAGCCTTTCATCCTTCTGAGGTCGATACATGAGTACCAACACAGGTTGGGTGATATTGGGTGTATAATTTTTCTATAAAAAGCGCTTAAGCGTGAGTGCTATATAACACATCATTATCATTTGGTCATGGTGCTTGCATTCACAGTAATTTGGTAATATGGGCCTATACACACTGATCTTAACGATACATATGGCGATCCATTCTTGTATGAAATGTACATCACATTATAGTGATATCGTAAACCATATTTTTTGTAGTGTACAATGCTATGCGATAGCACTTCCTGTTTTGTCAACGGGTCAAAGGTCGCATTCCATCGCATCCCGCGATATCACTTCGGGTGGGATCAAATGACATCACTTCCTGTGATGTCACCAGGGGTCAAGGGTTGTTTCCGCTACCCCTGGCATTTTGGTAAATGACGTCCCTGGAAGGGGAGGTGGCGTCAGACCATGCCATTACGGTGGCAGTGGACATCGCCGACACAGGTTTCCGACAGATGGGAAATCCAGATGGTTGAAGGCCACAAACTTTCACCAGGACGTTCATGCAAAGGTGCTAGACATACGGTTGGACAGTGAGAATCTGTTCGGGAGGGCGGTCGACGAATCCCTTCAAGCCATAAAGACATACACAGAGACGGCACATTCCCTTGGCACTCTGCAGCAGCATCGCTCATCGTCTTTTTCGCTCATCCAGGGGAAAATCGAGCAGATCATCCAAGGGATACTCCACATCATACAGACAACATCCCCAATCTTCCATGCAGGAAGCCTACAGGGGTTGCTCCCAGGCCTACAGTAGCAGAGGTCGCTGTCGCCCGCTGGGCACCAGCAGCCAAGCAGCCTGAACCGGCCAAAATGTCAGCCCCCACTTGTGCACCCTGGCACACTGGTGGGAGGCTGGCTGAAGAGGTTTGTAAACGAGTGGAAGAAGATCACCACCGACAGATGGGTGCTGGAAGCTCTCACCCAGGGACACACCTTGGAGTTCCAATGCAGGTGCCCTCGTATTCTGCCAGTTCCCCGTCAGCAACACCACATCCATCAGCCCCTGGAAGAAGTGCTAGCTATGTTATGTAAAGGGGCGAGAGAGCTCATTCCCCAACAGCTCTGGGGCTCTGGAGTCTATTCCAGATACTTTTTGATCATAAAGAAGACAGGGGGTTGGAGACCCATCCTGGACCTGCGTCATTTAAGCAAGTACTTGAAATCCCAAGAATTCAGGATGGTCACGTTGCAACATGTGTTCGGCCAAATGGAGGAAGGGGATTTCATGATGTTGTTGGACCTAGAGGATGCATACTTCCATGTCCCCATCCACAGGAAACATCAGAAGTTCCTACGGTTCGTGGTACAGGGACAACACTACCAGTTCAAGGCCCTACCTTTCGGCTTAATGTCGGCCCCAAGGGTGTGTGTTCACAAAATGCCTGGCACAGTGGCGGTCCACCTGCGTCTGCAGGGCGTGCACCTATAACCGTACATGGACAATTGGCTGATACTAGCCTGCTCCCAACAACTGGCCGACAAGCTACCGTCAGAGCTGGGGTTCTCTGTGAACTATCCAAAATCCTGCTTAACACCATTGCAGAACACGCTGTTGCTCTGTGCCAGACTCAGCACAGTGGCTTGCTTGGCATCCCCATCGTAAGAGAGGCTAGCAGCCATTCGAGGGAAGGTGCAGCGGCTGTCATCATCTAAGTCGGCTGCGGTTCAGGCCCTCAAGTTTTTGCTGGGCATGGCGTGGTCCTGCATCTACCTCATCCATCTCTGCATGTTGCTGATGCAAACCCTACAGGAATTCTTGGATGCACATTGGCTACAGGTGTCTGGGAATTTTGCGGACATCATCATCCCCCTCAACGAGGAATTCCGGCAGGCGATAGAGTGGTGGGGGGTTACGCCCCCACATCGCCTTGGGGATGGGATTTCAAACCCTGCCATACAAGGAGACTGTCACCACGGACGCCTCTCTGGAGGGTTGGGGAGCTCACACCAGACGTCTACACGTCAGAGGTCTTTGGCTTCCAGAGGAGAAGGATCTGCACATCAACATCCTGGAGTTACAGCAGTGTTCTGGGCCCTCAAGTCTTTCCTACCATCTCTGAAAGGCAAGGTGGTGAGGATCTTCACGGCAACACCACCACCATGTTCTACATCAGGAAGCAAGGGGGCAGTCGATCCCCAGGGTTCTCCAAGGAAGCTCAGGACTTGTGGCATTGTCCATCGGACAGGGGATGTTCCTTGTACCGTTCCACCTGGCAGGCGTCAAGAACACCATCACTGACTCCCTCAGCATGGAGCTGGGCTCCTGCCACGAGTGGGAACTTCCTCAGGATCAGGTGGACCATCTGCTCGTCAAATGGGGCAGACCTCCAATCGATCTGTTTGCCATAGCAGCGAACTCAAAATACCAGAAATGTGCCAGCAGATTCTACCAACCGAGGAGCATGGAGGACGCGTTCTCCTTCCTGTGGCAAGGTCCGTTTCTGTACGCTTTTCCCCCCCGTTTCCTCTCCTGCTTCGAGTGATCAAGAATGTGTTGGTGCAAGATGAAACTCATCGCCCCAGCGTGGCCGAGGCAGATTTGCTATCTGGACCTACTCAGCCTTTCAGTGTTGCCTCCAGTCAAGCTACCAGTACTTCTGGATCTGCTCACCAGGGAGGGAGTTGCAATCCTTCATCATGAACCAGGATCTCTGAACCTGAAGGCATGGCTCCTGCAGCCTTAGAGTTTGATGGTTATGAGCTGCCAGCAGACTGCAGGGAGGTCCTCGCCAAAGCCAGGGCATCGTCGACTCTAAAGTGCTACTGCCATGAGTGGAAGCGTTTTGCTGCGTGGTGCTGGTTGCAGAAGATTACCCTTCTCAGGGTCACGGCCCCACACATTCTTCCATACTTGCTTTCCTTGGCAAAAGCTGGGCTGGCTCATGCATCAGTTAAGGTACACCTGGCGGCCATCTCACACTACAATAGGTCCCCGGGAAGATCCTCTCTGTGGTCCCACAGACTTGTCAAGGAGTTTTTCAAGGGGTTTTTACAATCTTTCTCTCCAGTAAAGACGCCTGCAGCAGCATGGGAACTCAACGTGGTCCTGACAAGACTCATGGGGGCACCTTTCGAACCTATGCATCAAGTCCCACTCAAGTTTCTCTCATGGAAGACAGCATTCCGTTTGGCCATCACCTCAGCCAGACGAGTGGGTGAGATCCAGGCCTTATGCTGCAAGCAACCGTAACTCACTTTCCACCAATCAAGGGTGGTACTGCGTATGCACCCCACTTTCAATCCAAAGGTTCTGTCTGAATTCCACCTCAACTAGCCTTTGATGTTGCCTGTTTTCCTTCTGAACCCTTTGTCGCTGGTGAAGAGGACCTTGCATTCGCTGGACGTTGCTCGTGTCTTAAGGTCTACATGGCACGCACAAAGAGTTTTCAGAAGATTTCTCAATAGTTTGTGCACTTTGGACCTGTGAATCGTGGGAAGGCCTTGTCCAAGGCTTCCATCTCAAGATGGCTCTCTGACTGCATCATGCACTGTCATCGGCTGGCGAACCAGCCTCTGGGCCGTCCGAGAGGCCACTCCAACAGAGCGATCGCTGAGACGATGGCATTCCTTTCTGGTGTGCCCCTGCTCGACATCTACAGGGCTGCAACATGGAGGTCCATGCATACCTTCACAAAGTTCTACTGCATCGACAGGGATTCCAGGGAGGAGTCCAGAGTCAGCCAGGCAGTGTTACGCAACATGTTCGCTTGAGGTGAGTCTCTTCCATGGGTAAGTGTTAATTACTTCTGTTGAGCCTTGCCAACTCCTGTGGTTGTGTAATGTTGTACTGCTATGTATTCGTTATTCATGAGCATGTGAATCCATGCCAGAGAAGGTTTACGTTACTTACCTTAAACTATTGTTCTCCAGCATGGGTCTGACATGGATTCACATGCGAAACCTCCCTCCAGCCCCTCTGCTGCTCTTCTTGGTCATACTGCCCCTTTACGTGCTACCAAGATGGCTGCCAGAGGAGGGGCTTAGGGAGTGGACTGTCATTGGATGGGGGCAGTATGACCCAGAGGACACTGATTGGTTTAGAGGAGTAATACAGTCTTTAAATTGAAAGTGAAACAGTTTTTTCTTTTACCGAGGATTCCCAGGCTGACGACAGGGAATATTCATGAGCATGTGAATCCATACCAGACCCATGCTGGAGAACAATAGTTACAGGTAAGTAACTTAAACCATCTGCTGGTGTTCTATAACATAAAAGGCAAATTTCGCTGATCGCATTAGTAAATCTGGCAATCTTTGCAGGTGTATAATGTAATCTGTTGAGGACTTTGAATTGGATTAGTCGGTATCTGGCGTTAAGGGACACTTCCTCAGTGAGAAGACTGTGCCGTGCCCATGTTTAATCTGACATGTTGCTTCCTATATCAGCTTGCCACTGCAAACAAGTCTGAGACGTGGTCTTAAGGCCTTGTTGTGCTTTATTTTATAGTGTCAACACTAGCCTCCGACCAATCGAATCTTGTGTAATGGTGTCCACCAGTTCCCTCCTGAAAGCTGTGCACCTGCAGATGTATTGCAATAACACTATAGAATTATTTCCCAACTTAGCAGTGAATTTCCGGCTTGGTAACAAAATGTCCTCCAGGAAACATCTCCCATAGTGAGTGTTTGCTCAGGATCTCATCTAATTTGTATGCTTTTGTCCAGAGTGGGCAGTATATTGTAGAAACCCCCACAATGATGCATTTATACTACAAGGAGCCTTTATCTCCAATCGCCCATACAGTCTGCACCATGCACACACTGTTGTCCGGACTGGGTCAAAAGTGCAGTTATCAGCGTATTGATCACCAAAGATAATGGAGCAAAGATTCGCACAACATTTTTCAATTTCTACATGGCCATGAGTGGGAGATTGCGTGTACCAATATGCAGTGAAATGGGCCTGGGCAGCTAGGTAATATATTTTAAAAACACAGTGCCGTAAACCCCCCTTGATCATAGGACTTCACCATGCCCTCCCATGCCATTCTGGCAAGCCCAGATCTCCAGAGGAACTTTGAGACCAACAACCGATTCCCATCGAAAAACGCCCTCTCTAGCCAGATCGGTATATTTGTAAAATAATAAAGCAGTTTGGGCAAACTAATTTTCAGCAGTGATAGCTGGGTATACAATGAGATCGGTAGTCTAGACAAAAATATAGTTTCCCAATGGGGGTTTTGGAGATAAGCCGCTAGATTATCAGTGAACAGAGATCTAGAGGATTTAGAAACTCCTATCCCTAAGTATTTAATAGCGTATGGAGCCCATATAAACCCCATCATATCAACAGGCGAATGGGTGTCATTTGTCAATGGGAATTATTCTGCGATACCCTGAATAACTAGAACGTTGTTGTATTTCGTGTAGGATATGGCATAGATTCTGCTCTGGATTACGAATGTAGAGCAAAGCATCATCCAAGTATAAGGATATATTTGGTGGGGCCTGACATGCACAGACCACAGTACCCATGCTTTGATCAGACTATTTCTGCCAATGGGTGAATACATAGTGCAAACAGGAGACGGGACAAGCAGCATCCCTTTCTCGTGCCTCTTCCCAGTGATATAGGTGTTGATATAATGCTGTTCGCTCGTATCCTAGCTTGCGGGGTGGAATATAACAGTCGGACACTATTTATGAAGAATGGCCCCAGCCAAAACGATTCAAGAACTGAAAACAGAAATTCACATGAGACTGAATCGAACGCCTTCTCAGTGCCAAGTGACGCGGCTACCGCACTTGCCTAAGGATTGATTTGTGATAGAATGACGAATAGGCGTCGTAGGTTTAATGCTGTTGATCTAGACGGGATAAACCTTGCTTGGTCTGCATGGACCAATTATGTCATCACTGGCATCAATCCACTCATCAATAATTTGTCAAATACGTTAACATCAGTATTATTTAAAGAGAGAGAGTGATAAAAGCCTGTGTTCTCCAATGGTTTGTCTGGCTTTAGTAGAAGCGTTATCACTGGTTCACACATCGTGCGAGGTAGCGCACTGTACTCTATGGATTGCCTCCAGACCTGTAATAGAAGTGGCGCTAAAGTGTGTATGTTTTTTGTAAAACTCTGCTACCAGACCATAGGATCCTGGAGCCATACCCGATGGGAGGTCTGAGATTGCTGCCACAATTTCCTCCAGTTTAAAAGATGCACTCAGTGGCGTCACTGCTTTCACCATCCGGGTCGGCAGGTCTACATCGGACAGGTATCCCCCCCAATGTCTTGTGTAGATTTCATGTCCTGGGTCAAGTTGAGGGTTTCATAGACGCCTGCAAAAGCATTACATATGGAAGTGTTATCATTGTGCACTGTTCCATAGAGTTCGTATCCCTTTTATTATCCCATCATAAGACTCTGCTCTCAAAGCTCTGAACAGTGCCCTTCCAGGCCTATCAGCTTCCCCATATCTACTAGCCATCACTGGTTTATTAATATATTGCGTTTCCCGCTATGCCAGTTGGTGAAATACCAGGAGTTCTGTTTGCATCTCCCCTAGTAGGGTGAGTGTGTGGCAATTTCCAAAACCATTTTCCAGTTTGCGTATCTTTGTTTTCTCAATATTTAACTCTGCCCTTATTGTCTTAAGTATACCCACGGACGTGGAGAGTGCAATACCTCTTATGAATGCCTTAAACGCCACCCCCCAGAATGGACTGTGAGGAGTCGAGCCTAGATTGGTTTCCAAGAAGACAGAAATATTATCAGTCAGAATCTGGGCAAATGCATAATCCAGCAAAACGGAGGGGTTTAACCTCCATAATGGGTGGGTAGTATCAAATGTGCCCAGTCCGAGTGTCAGCATAATTGATGAGAGTGGTCCGAATACGTGTGAGGTAATATATGACATTTAACAACATGGTCGAGCAATGCTGGGAAAATCAGCCAGCAATCAATACGGGACATCATGTCATGGACTATAGAGTAATAGGGAGTATTCCCTCTCCTGGGGTGTAAGTTCCTCCAAACATCCTCTAGTTGGAACTGTTCCATGATCAGCAGAATCGATTTTGCGCGGGCAGGAAGGGGCCTATTGGAGCTAGTGGAGCGATCTCATTAAACGCTCAGGATTGTGTTGAGATCCCCTCGCTATATTACAGGGACTCCCCCCCGCCCTCCCACCCCCATGTCTCTAATAGAGTGGCCAATTGCATGTAGAATGCAGGGTCATCAATATTAGGATTGTAGGTATTCACCAGGAGCATGTCCAAGCCCGCAATCTTGCCCCCTCACTAAAATGTACCTGCCCAAAGGGTCTGCAGTGAATCGAACTAGAATGGAGGCTGAGTTCTAATTATATGCTTTGGGCTCGGGACAGCTTTCCCACAATGATTAGCAAAAAACCTCAGTACTCCTATGTTAGCCTATAACATACGTGTAGTCAGCTTTTTGTTATATGGCAGCCATAGGCTCCTACCTGAGAAACTTACAAAGGTGAAACCCTGGCTTTACAGGGGCCCCGGATTGGGCGGGCAGTGGAGAAGGACTAGGCGGATGACTATGCAAAGGGTGGTTTTCGCAGGCTCGGCGGCGCGGGGTAGACACGGCAGCGTCCAGTCTTAGGGCTTATACACAGCCACTAGAGGACGAGGAGAGCATACGTCTCTGCCTCGTCCTGCCTGACTGTCGTCGCCCTGTACCTGTGCCACCGCCTGGAGCCCTTGCCTGGAAGCCACCTCAGAGTCCTGTTTTTGCTGCCCAGACCTTGCCCTTGCTGCCATCGCTGCACGATTTCCCCGGTGAAGGAAGGAGCCAATGCAGGCAAGTTCAGATTCCCGACTTTCGTGCCGGGGTGGTGCTCGCGGCAGAGGTAAGGCAGGTCGGGTAGAGGGATGGCAGAAAGGACTGTGCCGAGGGTGGCTGGATGTTGGGACAAGGGCTAGGGGGTGCGGAGCCAGGATCGGAAAATTGCTTTTGGGTGGTGTAGTTTCTCGATATCATTTCAGCAAGCGTTACTGTTTATTCACTGTTTTGTTTGGCTTAACTCGTGTACAAAAAGGAAGCGTTGTGGCGCAGTTTTGATTTGTGAAATATTTACACAGAGATTGTTTTGTTACGGAGCATAGCTTGGGCTTTCCCAGGAGAAGGGACGCATTGTGTTGTCTCGATCTTGTTCAAGCGAGGAATTGTTTTACTGCCGAGGAAGGCAGAGTGGCCTGTTAGTTAGGACACATTGTTTACATTATTTAAGCGAGGTAGAGAGGATCAACAGAGTGTGGGTACCATGGCAACTGAGGCCCGGGGGTTTGGAGAGACATTCATTTGCATTACGACTGCCGCAGGAGGTTGTGGAAAAAATATTGTTTTTAGGGTAAAGGGGCAAAAGAAAGGACAATTGTTTTTTTTTAATCTCTTTATTTACATTTTTTAAAAGGTAACAACAAACAAATAAACAACACACAAGTAACATATGCAATTCAGCAGAATAAAACCATCCTTATAAGTAAATAACAATCAGAATAAAAAGCAATAGCCCATTTGAAGCAAAAAAGGAATCCAAATCACTAACATCTAACAATGGCTTTCTAAATAACAGGAAGAAGAAAAAAAAACAAACACACGGGACGTGACCAGACACACATACACAATACAAACAACCACCCTCCCAGACGACATCAAGCAAATTCTCATACACTCTGTCTAATCTTCAGTCATAAAATTCATTAAACTGTCCCCACTGTTCCACATAGACATCCTCTCTATGCTGCTTTTTAAACTGTATCTTCTCAAAATTTGAGAGAATTTATTTGTACATTAACTAGCCATTCTGCCACACATTTGTCTGGTTGCGACCAAGAGGACTTTATTAATCCAACCTAACGCTGCACAACCAATAAACCTACAATGTTGTGGGGATTTCAAAAGCACTGTAGATCGGGTTCTCGGAAATACAATATTCCATATCAAATCAATTCTATCCAGCACGTCATTCCAAAAATCCCTCACCCTGACACAATTCCACATCATATGTAACAAGGCACCTGTCTCCTTCTGACATCCCCAGCAACTTTCAGTTTCTAACAACCCCAATTTGTGCATCTGAACCGGCGTCCAATAAAGGCGCCCCAATATCTTCTGGTGAATATAACGCAAATTCAAGTCAACTTTCGCCCTAACAGGAATTTTCCACAGATTCTCCCATTCCTTCACTGTAAGAACCCTACCCAATTCCTCAGACCAAGTGAGCCTCAACTTCTCCCATGATCCTGCCAGATGAGTCTTTAACGGAAAAAGTTTCAAAAATGTTGATATGTGCGGCGCAGACTTGAGGAGGTTGCACCCTTCCGGCCTCTGCGTCATTGGAACCCCTAACATCTATTGTCTTTTTGAGATCAAAGCCGCCAACAAACCGTATCTCCTTAACTCCCTCTTATGCAAGCCAAATTTCCCTCTCAAGTGTTCAAAAGTAACCATTCTACCATCACACCAGACAATTGTTTTAAATTACAGGAAACTGACGATTTTCACAAGTATATGAAGAAAAGGAGGTAATGTAGCCCACAACGCTGGCCACCGTCATTGCTCTGTTGCAGGGCAAGGAACTGGGGTAAGTGCTGGGATCACTCCCAAGTAGCAGTGGTCAGGTTGTGGGGTCTCAGGCTGGGGGG
Source organism: Ambystoma mexicanum (assembly GCF_040938575.1). NCBI lineage: Eukaryota > Metazoa > Chordata > Amphibia > Caudata > Ambystomatidae > Ambystoma > Ambystoma mexicanum. The sequence continues at coordinate 606,258,561 of NC_090940.1, forward strand.
CATGGTGACCCTGTTGAACCCTCAAACTCAAGGCCTCGCAGGAAGAATGTGGGCCCCAGGGTGGCCTTTCCTCCAGCAAAAAAGAGATGGGGGGGAAGACGGCTACACCCCCTGCAAGTAGGGCATCAATGGTGCCACCCGAACACTCCCAAGCGGCAGGTGATGCAATGGAGCAGGAAGCTCTGGGATGGTCGGGCGATGAGAAGTGGGGCCCAGGTGCCATAGGCAGTCAGCACACCACAAACAGAGCCAAATAGCACATCTTTGAATACTTGGGCCTATATGTACATGGGCACCTCAGAAATCCCCTGGGGTCAGGGGTGCCCAGGGAAAGCAGTGTACTAGGGAAGTGAAATGGTCAAGGGATGGGATTCGGGTGGGGCTCCTTGTCGACAGGATTACAAGGTGGGATAATGGGGGTGTAAGTACTCGGGGATGCTGGCTGGGGGGCCAACACAGGGTGGATCGACCCCAGCTGCCAGGGCCACCACAAGCAAACACATCAGCAATGTGAGACAAGCACCCAGTGCAATCAGGGCTCAGGGGTGGTAACTCCAGCCCCATTGGGGATGCCAGGACGGGCTTGTGCACGCACAGGACTGGCAATGAGTGCTCAGGAGGAAACAGGTGAGCACGGGCAGCTGTCCAGGAGTGTGGAATAATACTGGGGGAGTGAGAGCACAGGGAACAGCAGCGGGTTTTGGGGCCACGTTGCGTCGGGGCGGGCAGGCAGGGCAAGCCGCCGCCCCAATTCAGGCTACTGCCCCAGGGATGTTAACCTGGCACGTGTCCCTTGAAACAAAGGAAAAATACATCGATATATTCTTGTTCTTGGACTACAGAAGGGTGGAGGAATGCAAGGGGGCAAAGAGAGAGGGGAAAGACAAAAACACTTTTTTTTGTGGAACAATCATTGGCTAACTGGGTGACGGGTTTCTCTATATTCGCAGCAATATTATTGGAAAAGCATCCAGACCGGAGTATGAAATTGTGGGCCTATAATAACCTAGTGTTGACTATGTATCATGACTGTATATTTGGCGCATGGTTGATGTATGATGAGAGATTCAGGAGTGCAAAGGCGGGCAACGCCGCACTGGACTGGGGGGATAGAGCAATGGGCATGTGGGTAAGCTGCACAGCAGCACGCCCATCCAGCAGCAAGGGGGTCATGCCGGGCCATCAAGCACAGTCCTTTCGGAACAACAGGGGAAGTGGGGGATGCGTGGTCAAAAGGGGGGAATGTTGGGCCTACAACAAACCATTGTATGCTAGGCCAGTCTGCAAATTCAAGCATTTATTGATTCTGTGGTATGTCAGGGCACGGAGAAGCCAAATGCATCAAGCGGAGCAAAGAACAGAAGTAGGAGCCAGAGTCTCGGGGGGCTTCAGGCGGGTTTACCCTCCCCCATAAGTTTGGAGGTGTTGAGGGCTTGGACAAAAGGGTAACTGCTAGTGAATGATGCAGGCTTTCGCGTGGAGGGGTTTTCACAGGGATTCCAGATATCGGTGTAGGGGTTTTGCATCCCCACGGTGCCTGTAAAACAGAGATCTGCTTGGGTACAACCAGCGATACTGGTGGGCAAAGTGGAGAAAGAGGTCAGATTGGGGAGAATGGCAGGTCCATTCTGGTACCACTATTTGAGGGGTGGTTTACTTCCCACTAGGTATTGTCCATAGGCTGATTCATAACATGTCTTTTCCAAAGGGGGGGGCGTCGGTGAACGATGCCATTGATAGCAACCTATGCGCTGTAAAGTATGCATCTGACTCAGCAGTGGCAGGGTTGAGAAGAATGGGGAAAGGGGCATTGCTGGCGAAGGCAGACATTGAGGCCGCCTTCCGGTTGCTACCAGTGCACCCTGAAGATTACCACCTGCTGGGGTTTCAAGTTGGTGAATTCTATTATGATAGGTGTTTGCCTATGGGGTGCTCTATTTCATGAGCTTACTTTGAGAAATGTAGCATATTCCGCGAGTGGGTGGTCGAGAAGGAATGCACTGGGGCACAGGTCTTGCATTACCTGGACGGCTTCCTGTTTATGGGAGAGAGGGCCACAAGGGAATACGCTAGGGTGCTGGGTACCTTCAAGGAGGTGGCAAACAAGATGGGGGTGCCTTTGGCAGCTGGTACCACTGAAAGGCCCACCACTTCTCTGTGTTTTCCTGGCATTGAGATTGACTCTGAGGCGGGGGGTGCCGGCTGCCACACAATAAAGTATTGGAGTTCAGAATGGCTGTATCGGCCTGCCTTGGGGCAAAGAAGGTGACCCTAGGGCAACTACAGAGTCTGGTGGGACAGCTTAATTTTGCCCTCCGAATCATTCCTATGGGGAGGCCCTTCTCTTGTTCCATTGCGTGGGCCATGTCAGGATTGTCTAAACCACACCATCACACCAGGTTGTCAAAAGAACAAAAACAGGACCTGAGGATTTAGGACAGTTTTCTGGGGGATTTTAATGGGGTGCGGATTTGGCCGGAGAAAATGGAAAGCAACGGTCAATTGGGCTTATATACAGACGCTGCAGGAAGTGTGGGTTTTGGGGCAACCTTGGCCAGCAAATGGTGTGGACAACAGACTCCAGGCAGTTGACAGAAGGCGGGACTGTGTAGAAACATAACATTCCTGGAACTGTTTCCCATTGTAGTGGCACTAACTATTTGCATGAAGGAGCTAGGAGGCAAGGACGTTGTGTTCTGGTCCGACAGTATGTCCGTGGTATGCTCAATCAGAGGGCGACATGTCTTAGGGTGTTGAGATTGCTAAAGAGACTGGTGTTATTGTGTCTAAAAGCCAATGTCAGTTTCAGGGCAAAGCATGTTCCAGGTGTTCTCAATAATGCAGCCGATGCTTTCTCCCGTTTTGAGCTACAGGAGTTCCAGCGACGTTTGCCGGGGGCAGACCTAGTGGTGGCGACTTTCCCGGAGATACTTTGGGAGCTGGGTGCCCGGAGTTAGCATCCCTGAACAATGTATCAGTAAAAAGGAGGACTAAAAGGGCATACAAGAGGGATTTTGTGGAATTCACTGAATTTTGGAGGGCTCAGAGCAGGACAGACATGTTCCACAGATATGTCGCCAGAGGTTTTTTGGGTCACCTACACACGGGAGGGGTTATAGTTGGGGTGGTGAGAACAAAAATGGCAGCCATTGGTTTCTTTTCTGGGATGCAAGGAAGGCCCCCGCCATCCACCGTTTTTTGCCATAAAAAAGGCATTGACAGGGAGTAATAGCAGGAGACCTCTGGACCTGGAAAAAGTTGCAACATTGGTGCGGGTTCTGGAGGGATTTGCAGATATGACTGGGAAAGGACGCTGTTCAAGGCTGCATTTTGATGGCCTTCTTTGGGGCCTTCGGGATATATGATATGGCATTTGTAACGCGCCTATACACAAGTGTTTCAAGGCGCGACGAGGCAGGGAGGGGGGAACAAGGGGAAGACAGACAACGATGCTACTAGGCCAGGTGTCATTCAGACCGCGCAAGTGCAGGGGTAGGGGGAAGGGAAAAGTGCAAGGGGAAGTGCAGTACAAGTAAGTAGAATAAGTAAATAAATAGGGCCAGCTGGTGGCAAGGCAAGTGCAGACAAGTGCTGGGAAAGGGGGGGCTGTAGGGATACAGAGACAGTCCCTCAGTGCAGGGATTGCCAGGGAGGCAGTGCAAGAGGAGAGTGGCTGGGCCCAGGACCGAGGTCGGTGAGAGTGGCCCAGTTGCAGATTCGGTGCAGATTCAGTCGAGAATTTAGCAGGGGAGAGGGAGAGAGAAAGCAGAAGCAAAGAGGAAGGTTTTGAGGTGCTTCCGGAACCAGAGATGGTTCTCCTCAAGTTTCAGGGAGGCAGGAAGGCTGTTCCAGAGGGAGGCCCCTGCCACGGCGAGAGATCGACCCCCAACTCGTTGCTTCGAGAAGCGGCTGACCCTGAGGGAGTTGGAGATGGATGAGCGAAGGGCTCGGGAAGGAAGATATTTAGGAAGAGAGAGTTGAAGGTATTTAGGCCCCAGGCCCCAGAAGGCCTTGTGGACAATGCAGAGGGTTTTGAACTTAATCCTCGCAGCCACTGGGAGCCAGTGTAGAGATTTCAGTCCTGGAGAGATACGGTCCCTGGGCTTGAGGCCAAGGACATGTCTCGCAGTTCTGTTCTGGATGAGTTGCAGGGGGCGGAGAGTGGAGGCAGGCAGATTAAGATAGAGGCTGTTACAGTAGTCCAGCTTCGAGAGAACCAGGGCTCGGGAGACAGTGAGCTTCTGGGGGAAGGAGAGGAAGGGAAGAATACCTCTGAGGAGGTGCAGCTGGTAGTGTGACTTCTTAGAGACGTCAGATATATGAAGAGAGAAGGAGAGTGTGGAGTCGAAGATGACCCCGAGGATCAGTGAAATGGTGGGGACATCCATGTTCGACTATACAGAGGGCCTGTCCAGGGAGGATGTGTCCTTCGAGGGGGGGGGGTGGGGGGGAGTGCACTGGCACCCATCAGGTTGAGGAAGTAGAAAACAGAACAGGAGGGAAGAGGGGCGAGGATAGCTTTGACAGCGTATGCTAGGGCTGATGTTTGCCCGATAAGGGGGCTACAGGCTTTCCTGGGGCACAGAGGGGCCAGGCAGGCATGCTATTTCTGCACCAAGACGGGTCATGCCTGTCCAGGTACCAGTTTAGGAAAATCTTTGAGAAAGCCTTGAGGGAGGCAGGGCTAGAAGGGATGGACTTTACTCCGCATTCCTTTAGAATAGGGGCAGCCGCCGCAGGGTACGGTTTTGGGGAAGGAAAAATCAAGGCATTGGGCCGGCGGAAGTCTCATGCTTACAAAGGATACATCAGGCCACCTCTCTTATGTTAAAAGGATAGGTAAGGGGGGGGGTAGAAAAAAAAGACCCTAATGCGCACTGTCTGTTGTCATTATAAGGAAGGAGATGGCGAAGCCGGTGGTGTGGGTCGTGGGGCACTCGTTTGTCCGAGGGATGCAGCAGAGTGTGCGAGAAAGACCTGGATTGATGTCTGAGGTGGCAGGCACAGACGTTCACTAGATTTATCGAGGGGGCCTGCAGGTGGGCCAAGTGCCTTCATTGGTGGAGGAGCATTTGAGGAAGGGGCTGCCAAGCCCTGTGCTGGTGATTTTGCACATTGGGGCCAACAACCTGATGAGGTTGGGAAGGAAAGAGCTGCTCAAACACTTGGCATCATTGTTGGCTTGGTTCGGTGGGGTGTTCCCTGGGGCCTTGATTGCCGGGTCACAGATAATTTCCCAGACTGTCCTGGAGGGGGCGGCCAGGGGCCAGCACACCCTTTAAACATGTCGGCACGGAAATTGAACAGTGAACTACTTGGGGTGGCCGGCTGCCTGAGGCACCTACATATCATTAGGAATGGCCTATTGAGGGGCCCAGGAACATCGCACCAGGACGGGGTGCATTTGCCCCAGCACGGAATGGAGCTTTTGTGGCAGAACTTTGTGGACTGGATAAAAACGTTTGCATTTGTTGGGGGGGAGGGCGGTCCGGTGGGTCTACACTCCTGTGGTGGGGGGAGGATCCTGGGGACACTGAGATCACTTTCCAGGGCACTTTGACAAATACATTTTCTCATAGACTTGTTTATCTTGGGGCAAGTTATATGTGAGTACATGTATAACACACAGTACCTTGTTGTTTTGAATTTTTAGATTAATCAAGTTTAAATCATCAGTATTTGCTGAATGCAGGATGCGTGCTCTGACCAGCTCCTGAATTTGAAATTCAAGTGAGCGTCAATGAATTCTGAAGAGCTATTGTGTATCCAGTGGAAAAACCTTTGTTAAGACAGAGTTAAAATGGCCTGATTCATTGCAAAGAAAACTGTTGAAATGAAGGTGGTGTGGGAAGTGACAACCAGCTTAACTTCGAGACTCCCCCCAGTAGATATCCCCCATAATGTTATTTTTATTTCATTGTTGATCCCGGCTGTGATGTCATGCATGTAATAATGGGCGGAACAATAGGAGACGTCACTTCCAACTCCTGCCAAATTTCAAGGGTGTTGTTGCTTTATATCAAATTCTCTTCACTAATGCTTGGTTGTTGAATTTCAAGGGTTTTGTTAGGCTATATCTTCTCCAAGGCCCACTGCCATGGCTTCAGCCGTGTCCAGTGTACATGTTGCACCACTTGGTAAATAAGAGGGAAGGCTGAAGGCCATGGTCTTTGATCCTGAACCACGGGCCACAAGCCGCATTCTCCTCCCTGGAAACTAACCAGATCCCACCAGTTAAGGCCTATGGACATTGACAGCATCCACGGCCTTCGGCCCTGTCCTGTGTCCACATTACAATAATATCTTTCTCAGGGCCCAGTGGCCATGGCCTTCAGCCAAGGCCACTATACATGTTGTAGCAATTATTTAACAAGACAGAGGCTGCTGCCCATAATCCCCTCCCTAGAAAGTAACCAGATCCAGGCCATTGGCAATGACCACGGTCTTTGGTCGTGTCTTCGGTCCAGGTTTCAACAATTTGGCAATATGTCCCTCAGGGGGCACTGGCCGCGGTCACTGTACAAATTGCACCAGTGTCAAAAAAAAGGCCAAGGCCAAAAAGCTCTTAGGTCATTGGTTCGTGTTCCCCTTTTCTTGTCCCCTCCTTTCATTCCCACAATAAACGATAGCGGTATCCATGCATGGGCACATTGACGCTGCCTTCTATTCCCGCTGTAATCATTCTTGCAATAATTCAGAGTATGTCGATTTCCATGGTAACGGGAAAACGCTTAACAATCAAAAATTCTTCCCCATCCCCACTGCCACTCAGCATGTGGCGTCCCCTCCTCCTAGCTAGGTCCCACAATCCCCCCTTGAGAGATCCTCTCTGGCCCTCTTTGTATTACCCTCTTTCACTCTCCGGAACGTGTGACGCATTTTCTTTTCCAAACGGGTCTTGTGACGTTAACGCAGGAATCCCACGGGATTCCCCCAATAAGACAAAAAATGTGTTGGCACAAACGGGCTCCCCAGCCCATCCCTAACTCTCCTACTACGCGCGGTCCTCTTTCTCCCCTCCCTACCTCACTAGCCTGATCTGAAACCACCCTTTTCCATTCAGTAAATGTCATTTTGAGCACTTTCATTTTCGTCTTCACTCAGGTTTACCACAACTAGCATCAAGCCCAAAAAAAGACAGCTTTTCATGGGAAATCTGTAAACGTTTTTGGGTCCGGGACACCCCCTTCTCTATGAAATTTTTAAGAGCTACTGGACGGTCTTACACCAAACCAACAAAAGCCACATCAATGACGCTCTGTGTCCAACTTGTTTCTTATTTGGTGGAAATCCATCCACTGGTTTTAGCGCTGTGTGTTTTCAATGGAAGCACCTTTGTCTCTATGGGAAATTGAATGGGAGTATACTGAAACAGTTTTTCTTGATTTCTTACTAACCTTTGAACGGTTTGATATATTTTACCCAAAATGTCCAGTCGGAAAGGCTCAGGCCAAGGGATATTTTTTTTGGGTGGGGGGAATATTTCTTCCAAATGCGTCCAGCGAGTCAAAGGGGATGAACAATACAATTTTGGGAAAAGTCACTGCAAACAGGATTCCCCTTAACTATAACAAGGAAGCCAAAAAGTTGTATAAGGGGACACAAGATTATGGACTATGGTTATTCCACTGGTGTGTCCCCCCTGAGCCGTGCTCTTCACCACATTCTGAATTTGCAGTGGCCATTAGTCCGGCACCTGTGGTGGGGGCTGTTATGTTTTACTGTTAGGCATTGTTACTAAGGAGGTCTACTTTGGGACGTCGGCTTACGGCAGTGATGTCTTCTGATGGATTTCTGTTGTAGTGGACGACCATCTCCAGCAGACCCAAGTACCTGGGCTTAAGCATTCTGAGTAAATGTCTTCAGGATAGCAAAGCGGTCACGTTCCCAGGATGTTCAAAATAATCAGTTTATGCACATTTTATCTCATGAATATTCATGCTGGATAGCCTAAAAATGAAACCTGTTTGATGCAGTCAAGGGATCGGTTGGGCCATGACTTGATGCATTTGCTTGTGGTGTATCATATTGTTCTTTTATTGCACGTAATGTTGTGTGTTACGTTGCTCTCTGTCATTGTTCGCGGTATATACAACCCAAGACAAAAATAGTGATACAATGTTGGATTTCTCGCGGTTCTTAGCACTGTGATTATAGGTGTTACTATAAACCAATTTAATGATACTCAAAGTATTTACCTCAGAAATATGAAGGTCTGAGCGATCGCTGACAGAATGCGAACTTGTCAAGTGAATCTGTGCCCCAGGATAGTTCATGATCCCCTGTACGAGGTGGATATATAATGTATGACCAAATAGTGGGAACTGGTTATGTAATGATGAGTACTGCGGCTGCACCATCACCAACACATATTCTCAATGTGTCTTCTCATTCAAGATGAAATTCCCTCCCATGGATTTCTTACAAGTCAACTTTTCATCTAAAATCTTTATTTTCACAAAGTTACTATTGACGCCCAATGTATTTGCGCCGCATCTCCACTGCGCCCTTCATTTTGTGTCTCCCATGTCCTAGGATCATACCTGTTTGTCTTTATGCTGCCTGGTGTAGCCCCCTGCAACTTGGGGCGAGGTTTTGACAGTACATTTAACCAGACCTGTTTGGCTTTATACTGCCTGATGTAGCCCCGTTTTACTTGGGGTGAGACTTTGCCAGTCCATGTACCCATACATGTTTGTCTTCGTGCTGCCTGGTGTAGCCCCCTGCAACTTGGGGCGAGGTTTTGCCACTACATTTAACCAGACTTGTTTGACTTCATGCTGACTGATGTAGCCCCCTGCAATTTGAGGTGAGGCTTTGCCAGTCTGTTTAACCTTACCATTTCATGTCTGGAACCTGATGCTCTCAAATGCACTTCACAATGGTTGTATACGAGTTGTTTTACAACTGTTCGAATGACAATTGACCGAATTGTGAAGGTCAATTGTAACATATGTGGGGGGAAACCCCCCACCCAACGACAAACCACCCAAAACCCCTATATATTACCAAACCGATATATATATATATATATATATATGGTCAATTGTGAGACCCTTTAAATTCGGTCAATTGTTCATTCGAACAGTTGTAAACGAACAATTTGGGTAAAACCCTTCACAATACCTCGCACCAAGTACCATGCACTTTTCTGTAACTGGTGCCTGGATGCCCGAGGGCTTTGTGCGCTGAAATAAATGCAAAAATAAATCAACCAAGTAGACTAACCAACCATTCATCAGTGCTTGAATCCCAACTACAGGAAGAGCGGCGCTACAGATCTCGTTCCACAGAGGTCTGGCGCTATAAACCCACATCAGATGGTCCAGGAAACGGCATGACAAACAGGAAGCACTGAACCAGACTATGTTCTCTTTTCTGCCACCCTGCTCCGCGGGAAACATTTAGCCACCCAACTTTGTTCAGAGCCGTTCCCTTGAGAATGTGTTCAATTGGGGGCCCAATTTGGTGAGTGCGTCAGGGCAGAGGCACAGCTTTAGAAGACATTGCAGTCAATGGGAATTCCAAGTACAGAATTACCTCGGCACCCTATCACCAGCACATACAAATGACTTCACTTTGGCAACTTTTGACCATGGAAAGTGTCCGGAATCACCCAAACATCTACGGCACTACTGAAAGTCACAATGGCACAGCCAAGAAAGCCAGCTAGAATATTTTCCTTTTTAAGACAATCTTAATAAAAAAAATGAGATCACATGCAGTGGCTCTTTGGAGGTACCCGGGTCATATGCTTCATACTAAGAGTCTGATTCGTCTTTTGATTTTCACCCATTTTTTTTCTTTCCCTGGAAACCTCACTACTCTCCAAATCCTTAGATAAAATTGGACTTCACCCTCTACTTATTTCGAGACACAGGGCGTCATTACCAGTTTGCAGTCAGTTCGCTGTTTTTCTGCCAAAATCATTTACTGTTATTGCCCTTCGGTCTCATGACATTACTACGGGGTTGTGAGGGCAGCACTGCAGTGTAAATCCCCATTTTAGTGGATTTACAGTGAGAGGTAATTCCGTGGGGTAAATCCACCTGTTAGAGGAGGTCAAATGAAAGGTCGACCTTCAGCTTTTTGATGGAGGTGAATCCTACATTTCATCTCCAAATTCGGAATTCAGCGATGGAGTAATGCAGCATGTAAAGTGGTGGCAACACATTTACTGCCCCTTTAATGTCATTTTTAGTGCACCACTGAACTAGTAGTAGGGTCCACTGACACTTGCTTTCGAGCTATCGGCAGAGTTTTTAAATGGTTCCATGTAATTTCTACGAAACAGAAGACTTAGTTGCCCTTTAATTTGTAGAAATTACTTCGAATTTTTTTTTTTTTTTAATGGGGCCACCCCCCCAAATTACACTCCCCCCCCCCTTCACTACCCTAGACCCCACACCCCTTTCACACCTTAACCCACAATTATCTATAATTGGCGAAGTAATTTCCACTTAGTAAATTACTACCAATTAATTTACTTTGTGGAAACAATGGGAGACCAAATGCGGCCGTTTGGTTACATTTATTTGAACCCTCTATTTTTTGTGATCTATGAATCTGTAAGTATTTCTTATGCTGCCTTATTTTATTAAACAAAATACAAAATCAAACAAGTCCACAGTGTACCACGTCGTCACTTTATTATGCTCACGTACAATAAGACGTCCAGAAACAGCAAACCTATGCTGCATTGGGATTAACAACTCTCCCCATGAAGAGGGTGCTTCTGGTTTCCTTGTGGTAAATCGTCATAAAGAAGGGGTGGTTTATCGCAAACCGGTGCGGGAGTGACATCGGCATGATCTCAACGACAGTGGCGCCCGCCGCCTCGGTGCCCCTCTCATCCACGCTCAGCACTGCCTTGTGGACGGCCTGGAAAATATACATTAATAACAGAATTAGGGAAAATGAAGGCTAAATGGAAACAGATCTCAAATTGCTTGCTGTTAGAAAATGATTAGGAACAGTTAAAAGTTGGCCTTGGCCCGCTTATGGTCACGCCTAGTCCTCCACTAGCAACCGCGTGCTCGTCAGTGGTCATACGAGTGGAGGGCTCCTTTCTACTGATTCTCTTTAAATAACGTCTCCTCTGGTCCACATATACAGCCAATAGAACACTGTGCACGTTTTTTAAGACACAAGTAGCACCAAAAGCACGTTTATAAAACTTCAGCATGTGTGCAATAAACGCCAACTTCCGGTCTACTGCTTGCAGCGATATAGCTGATCTGAGCACCTGCGTGGACGAGTCACCACCTGTATTTTCGGTTAACCTCCCAATTAAAGTTTTCTCTGCCACTCGCCAGATTTAAACTAAGTCTAAATATTATGATCCATCAAATATATGGGGGAAAAGGCATCCACTATAATATGCATTGTTTAATGAAACGCCCCTCAGATTGCACAGCTACGGGTTACAGGTGTGTACTCTGTGACAAGGCGCCGTGCCTAACTCTGGGGACTACCCAGACACTGACTTAAGGCGCGGGGTATATCATAAGCCAATGGATAATGGGCTCAGGGCCAGCGCGTGTCAGGGGAAAGACGTAGACCCTCCATGAAGGGGAATGCGCCGACCCAAAGCTCCTACACAGAAACGGACACCTTTGCACTCAAGTTCTCTTCAGCGGGACAATGGTAGCATGTGTGTCGAGCCAGTATCGGCTCCCCACAAGACATTACAGACCCCATTTCACAGTGTGTGGGGCTCACAATGAAATCCACAGCACCACAAACAGTGTTGCTAGTCCGCGACTTTCCGAATACTGAGAGCGTGACAAAGGAGGCCGAGCTGAACAACCATTGTTCCCCTGCAAGAGGTCATCATTCTGAGGGCCCAGGGTTCCATTTTAACAGTATTACCCAAAGTGACCTTTTGCACAATTGACTTAATTATAGTGGTCCTAATTGACCTTTATATTATTTTATATATGTTTTGGGTTGGTTTTGGATTATAAATAATATAAAGGGATTGGATGGAGGGGTTGCAGGGGGTTTTGGGTTGCGGGGGGTTTCCCCCCGCAAATATGTCCTAATTGACCTTCTAAATTGAGGTCAGTGAAAAGGTCAATTAGTATACAACCATTTTAACACCTTTCACACTGTGAATGAGAAAATAAAGTGGCCAGAAATCTTACCAAGTGTATTTCCATCCTCTCGTTCACACACTGGAAATACAGAAGACCTCGCCTCAGCATGTAGGAAGCAGCTGGGAAGGCTACTGAAGGAAAACTAGCATTCAAGGTGGCGGACAGTCCATGTACAGAGTTAGTCCAACTCCTTGCGTCCAAAGCAGCTGGAGGTGCAGCCAGGGACAAAAGGCAATCCCAACCCTCATCCAATTGCCAAGCATAGGGGAACACACGTGCGGAAAGGCTCACCCATGGGGAAGAGGAACACATTACAAAAGCATCCATCCCCTGTTGCTCAGTGTGGGTCCTTGAAGAAGCTTGCAGCAGGCAGAGGCAAGGTGTGGAGTGCAATACAAACATTGACAAGAAGGTACTAGAGGGGGGGAGGTGGAGAATGGAGTGGAGGAAGGGATGGTTACACAGAAGGATGTGTCAGTAAAGTGAAGGAAGCAGTGCTGCCAACAGAGGTGGAGGTGATGGTATCAGCGGAGGAGGTGAAAATTACATGGCCAGAGTAAATGTAGTAGTAAAAATAGAGGAGGGGGTGGTGGCCAGAGTGAAGGTAATGGTAATAATAGAGGAGGAGGTGGCGGCGGCCAGAGTAAGCGTAATTTTAATAATAGAGGAGGTGGTGGTGGCCAGAGTAAAGATATTGGTGGCAGCACTAGAGGAGGAGGTGGTGGTGGTTTCATGTGGGAAGTTGTGCTGACAAAGGAAAAGAGTGAGAGAGTGGAAGAACCAGTAGCTGGCATGAAGGAGGGCAAGTCTCTAGCGATAAAGAATAGGAGGGTATGCGAAGGTCGGATGGGCCCAAGACAGTCTGAGAAGGAAGGCTGAGGTATGAGACCCCTTCAACGAAGGATGAGTAGTCGTCCAATAGAGACTTAAATGAAAGGGGAACACAGAGTCAAGTAAAAGTAAGGCCGCAACTTCGGTGATGACTAGCCTCATCCTGATGAACATGCTGCCGTTGTATTAGCAACTGGTCCAAGGAACAGACCAATTGGCTGAGAAACTTTCTATACAGAGGAACAAGGTCAGAAGAAAATGTTTGAGGGCCCCTGAGCAACCAGCAACAACTCTAGCAGGCCACATAGTATCAAACTCAGTTTGAAAGAATTGGCTTTTGTTTTGGTTTCTCAACCCTCCCCCCCCCCCCACATCTTGTTGACTTGTGTAAACAGACTGTTAGCTATCCATCCGGAAGTAGTGTTATTTGCATTCTGCATGGCCTCCTGACAATTTCACTGATGTAAACTCATGGATAATGACTGCAAGCACAAACTCATAACAATGTCATGATGTAAAGTCAGTGTTCCTTCATGCATGCCTTTGCTTGCAAAGTTTAGCCATATCACAAAGATCGTCAAGATTGGCATATCACAGTGATGGAGTGGATGTGGTTTGTCAGAAATGATGCTTCTAACACCATTGCCCTCAATAAGGTGTGACAGTTCGTTGGCACAAATTACCGCCAGTAGTAATTCCCGTTACGGCTGAGGATAGTCTGTCAGGCTCCACCTGCTTTCTTGAATAATGCTTGTATGGTGGTAACAGAGTCTGTATCAGGACCTGGGGCTTGGAGTCTGTGGCGGATCTGTATGGGGCAGTGATGCCTTTGCCGTGTTTCCCTGCTATTCGGTGTCACCCACCCGGTATCATATGGTAGGTGGCATAACACACGCCTCAAAGTCCATGATTCTGGTCTCTTCGTCATTGCAGTGATGCGGGTGGAGGGTGCACACATGAACAAATCTACACCCGGCACTTACAGTGGAGCATTGCGGCTCACGCATCTACATCTACGTCCTGGTTACTTCTTCTGGAACACCTTACTTGTTCCTCTTGGGTCTTTCACGTTTCTGTGTCCATTCTCCCCCCTCAGTCCTAAATTCTTCCCCTTATCGGACCTAAATATCTTAGTCTGATTTATCCCCCAGTGCCTAGACTTGACTGCTCCCCTTAGGGTCGGTTATTTTGCTAAACCCTTGCTCTCGAGTGACCATTTGTGATCTTGGTGGCCTCCTCCCTCTAGGCAGTGGTCCCCCATTGCGCCCAGGTTTCCGCTGTTGGGTTCGGTGGACTTTGACATTGCTGGTTTAGGGATTTTGAGACTTTCCTTCGAGGTTGTGTCAGGATTCCCCTCTTACTCTACTCCCCTGTCCTCTCCTGCTTAAATCGGGCCCGCCATCCACATATCGTCGGGCTGCAGTAAGGCCTCCTGGAGAAACATTGCTTGCTCAGGTGCCCGTGCTTCACCTTTTACCTGGGGGTTCAGGGATCTGTGGGGGCTTTTCTACCATTCCCATCCTCCTGAGTACTAAAATACGTCCTATCCAGCAGCGGATCGAGCCGCTACTGAAACATTTTATTATAATGAAGAAAAGGGTTTGTATTGACGCTTCTCGAGAAGGTGGCCTTCCTTTTCACCCGCTTTTAGGGTAAACTTGCAGAAGATGTATGGGTGCAGTGAAAGAAAGCACTTGTGCTTCTCTTTAACAGAGCAACAATATCTTAGAAGCTTCAGGCAGCTGTGGACAATGTTTACCTCTTCCCTTTTGGTTATGTTATCCATTTCGTACAAAGTACAGCACAACTTCCACCCAGGGGCATCTTAGCGCTACAAAGAGCTTTCAGATAACAGGACAAAACAGCCAAGCAATTCTATCAAAATAACAGGGTGTTCAAAGAACGGCGAAACTCCCGATGGTTGACAGTAGATGGCAAGAATAGCGGGAGGGCGTTCCAGAGCTTGGCAGCAGCCACAGAAAATGCCCGAACACCAAACCTCGCGTATCGAAATCCGGGGACCGTAATAAGGAATCTGTCCCTGGAACCAAGAGTGCGTGCGGCGGGGAACATAAGGAAAAAACGTGAGTTGTGAATATTCAGCTCCCACCCACCCCATGGACTGGCCTGTGAACCAAACACAAGGATTGAAAATGTGCTAGCTTGGCCACAGGGTACTTTTTGGTGCAGTGAACTGCTTTTGGCCAGCATTCCACTTTATAACAAGGGAGCATTTGCAAATAGCACCATTCCCTTGGTAAATGCCACCAACCCTAGAATGTGGTGGATAGTGTGGTATCTTGTGTTTGTTTGTTAGATGTCAAAAGAGAAGAGGATGTCTTTGACCCCTGCATGCATGTTTCACCTGGGTGATGTCGGTGTGGAATGTCAGTGTGGAATGCTGTGTGACGGAGTAGAAGGTTTATGTTGGTTGGGGTTCTTGCCCAGGCAGTGGATGGAGATGTAGCCTGGGTGGCGGGAGGCAGTGGGCTCTTGCATAATATCCTAGCTCCTTGATATTGATACCTAATGACTTGATGAAACGGTATGCAGTAATAAAATTGCTGCAAAAATAATCGCCTTTACAAAAAACTGCGGCAAAAACGCAGTGGTTTGACCCGGTCAAGGTGTATCCCATTTAAGTGGAGCGTGGGTTGTCCCCCGCATCCTTTACATGGATTGCAGCGGCAAAACCACAGCCTTTTTGCCGCAATTATTTGTGTAAACAGCCTTTTTTCTGCAATTTTAACACATGGAACCGATGAAACCTGATACCTGTGACTAAATAAACTACATAAGAGCCCTGCTGCACCTTTCAGCAGCTTTATAATACTGCCGACGAGTTGGTCTCAGAACAGACCCTGTGGAGGAAGTCAAAGGCGAAAACAGGTACCTGTCAATGTATCCTAAAGGGAGAAACACAGATGACTGCCGCTGGGGGTGCAGTAATGGAGCTTGAGTCTGTGGAGAGAAAGACCCGCTGCCCCCAAGGAGACGAGTCCCACCACCCAGGGCGAAAGGAAAAGGAGAGGGGACAGAGAATGTGGTCCTGCAGCTAGGGCAAGGAGAGATATCTGTGCAGCGAGTACTTGTGTGTGAGAGCGGGTAGATGGCGAAAAGTGGCACTGAGCCCAGGATAAGAAGAGGGTTTCAGCGCAAAGAGGCGTTAGGAGGTCAGATGCTGAGAAATGGGGGAATTCGATGACGCTGTGGTCCCAAAGCTGCTGGGAAAACAGGCAATCTGCCATGCCCTTCTCGCGCAGGATTGCATCTACCGTGCAGCTACACGTGTACTCTGGGGAAAAATGATCATTCCGCAGAACTTGAGATTGCTCAATTTCATTTGGAGGTAGAAGCGCTTCTCTCACGTATTCCCACATGTGCTGCAAGCTTGTGGGGAGTATGGTCGAGGCTGTGAGACAAATCGTCAGCTGGAGAATATGAGGCTGCACTCTGTGTCCCTTATGGCAGTTGACGTGGAGGCAGCTACGTCACTGGAGGTGCCGTGCCCCCCTCTGAAATCCTGGGCCCGCTCTTGTGCTCCCCTATCTAAGGCGAGCAGTGACCGTGTTCTCTGTTCGTGGTGTTTATTTGTGACACTCAAGGAGGCAAATGTCTGCATATCACACGGCGAACACTCCTTTTGTCTCAAAGCGAGCAGTGATCTTGGTATGCATTCTGGCATCAGTATGAACATCAGCACAAGCCGCCACTTCTCTGGTGTTCCTGCCCGGCTTCTGCACAGCGACTTACATAGTGTGCAGAGCAGCTTGCAGCCCCTCCCATCAGAATGTAGTCCACGAAAGTGCTAATGATGGTCCATTAGTCACTGAATGGTTCTGTGCCTGCATTCTGCTGGGAGGGGAAGTGCAGTGGGGTGTGGGTAGTTGGTGTGCACAAAAGCCTCTGACGTCACACATTACCTTTCATAGGCGGCTTTCATAGGCGGCCGTGCCACTTTTGCCTTTGGCCCACTCTGTGCCCCTCCTAAATTTGATTCCTGGCGATGCCACTGCATGGAGGTGATCGTTCCTCTGCGGTGCCTTTGCCCATAATGGCGACATCACTCAGGCCGCTGCAGGGATTGGCGATGCAGTAGTGTTGTGTTCTGGGCATTCGCTGTTTCCACCTCCCAGAATTCTCTGTGAGCTTCTGGATTGAGGAGGAGAGGTTCGAGTAAAGAACCATTGGAGGTAGACTTAAGCCCGATAGTATGTCATAGTATCCATGTAAAGATACTTCTGTGCAGTGTGAAGGAGGATTGTTCCCTGCGCACACTGAAGTGGAGTGAGGTGCGTGCTATTTTCCTGGTGGGCGCATCACGCGAAAACAACTGTACTGATGGCCATTGAAGTTAGCGATTCTGGAGATCCATCTTTAACGACAGGCTGGGTGTTGCATGTTGTGGTTGCATCTGGTATGAAAGAGAGATGTTATATTGTAAGTCTTGTCTTGTCACTGGCCTGGAGTGCTTGCTATCAGAATGCTGGTGTATGAATGAGAGGCTCAGTGGAATGTGGATCTGTGAGTGAATGTTCTAGGAGTGTCAGTTGGGGCCTGAGCTGGGGTGATAGGATGGCCGGCGGGGCTGCTCCTCTGTTAATACCCATCTATGATACGGTCCTGTCCATACGCGACTGTAAATACCATAAGAGTAACTGGAATATGTACATACTGTATAATAAAGCCTTACCTGGACTAATCTAGACTCCACAGCAGGTCTGTGTTTGAGTGCTGAAGAGGCTTTACAACACTGGGCTATCGTCAGCAGGGAAGAGAATTAACCCGGATCATTATCGGAGTTGTGGTTTTTCACTTACATGTTTAGCGTGAAGATGCCCAACCCAATCCGCTTAAGCAAAGGAGGAACGTCTTCGCTTTACACGTTGAGCCATTTGCTGCAGTTAGTCGCCCACTGTTTAGTAAACTCCATAACCGCATGGGGCGTTCGTATGCAGCCTTGTGCACCATTTATATTTTTGAGCGATGTATTTATTTATTTGCATTTGTAAAGCGCTCGCACAGCCCGGGGGCACCAAGGCGCCGCCGTTACAGGAATAGGTCTTAGCTGCTTCATTTATAATGCGCTTAATACCCAGAGGTTTCTAAAGCGCAGACCCCGGGGATCGAACTTGTGTTGCTTTGTCTTGTTTCCAAGGCGATATAATGGAAGGCGCAGGGTTAAGTACCTAAGCCACCAGTACGTTCATGTATCTTTAGTAGGTGACATGTACATATAAACTGCATAGAGTTATTGGACTGGAGGATGGATTCTTGCTCGTCTGTGATGGGGAGTGGTTTTTATAACCATCCTTGCTATTGTCAGCTGAAATGTCGCAGCTATCATATTATCGCTGCGTGCTAAGTGTTTGAGTCATCATTTCTGAGTATGGTGTCTGCGTTTAGTACGTTTTCGGAGTGAGGGTTTGTGCACGAGTAGGACTGCCTCAAGCGTTCTACAATTGCTTACATAGAGTTAACCTCTTCAGGAATTTGCAGGAGGATTTGACTTTCTAGGACTTTTCAATATGATATTTATAACGCGCCTATACACAAGTGTTTCAAGGCGCGACGAGGCAAGGGAGGGGAAACAGGGAGAAAAGGCAACGATCTTACTAGGCCTAGTGGCATTGAGATCGCGCAAGTGCAGTTTGGGGGGAGGGGGGGGGGGAGTGAGTGCTGTGGGATCTGAATTCATTTTCGGACTGTCTTTCGCACTCAGTTTCTATGTTTGCCATGTCTTGTCTGTCTGTCCCCATTTTGTGCGCCCCGAGGGCCATGGGCATGTGGCGCTTTACAAGAAATAAAATAAAGAAATTAATTTGGTTGGGATGATCAATTCCTTCTGTATGTGATTGTCGGGGTTTGCTTACGATCATCATGCTTTATGAAATGGATTGTTGGGGTGTGCTTGCAGCGGTGTTATCCTTGCAGGCAGCACTCCTTTGTAGGCCAGGAACAGGCTTCCCATTAAGCACACTGCATGTCTCTGGTGACTTTCAGCGTGCAGCTACTGTCCTACTCTGATCCCAAGTCCAGGCATGACGGTAAGGAGTCTACTGGACGTTGCACATGGAACCAATGGGCAACAGCGTGTGAGACTGGGTTACATGTAAACAATACTTTAGGATTAGAGTGGTTCTAGAGGACCCTTAGCCTCGTAACAGTTGTCATCAGTCTGCTACCCACACCTTTGACATTCAGCTTCCTCTTGGGTCTTCAGTGTCATCAGCCTGCTACCTGCACCTTTGACATTCAGCTTCCTCTTGGGTCTTCAGTGTCATCAGCCTGCTACCCGCACCTTTGACATTCAGCTTCCTCTTGGGTCTTCAGTGTCATCAGCCTGCTACCCGCACCTTTGACATTCAGCTTCCTCTTGGGTCTTCAGTGTCATCAGCCTGCTACCCGCACCTTTGACATTCAGCTTCCTCTTGGGTCTTCAGTGTCACCAGCCTGCTACCCGCACCTTTGACATTCAGCTTCCTCTTGGGTCTTCAGTGTCATCAGCCTGCTACCCGCACCTTTGACATTCAGCTTCCTCTTGGGTCTTCAGTGTAATCAGCCTGCTACCCGCACCTTTGACATTCAGCTTCCTCTTGGGTCTTCAGTGTACCCGCACCTTTGACCTGCTCTTGGGTCTTCAGTGTAATCAGCCTGCTACCCGCACCTTTGACATTCAGCTTCCTCTTGGGTCTTCAGTGTAATCAGCCTGCTACCCGCACCTTTGACATTCAGCTCCCTCTTGGGTCTTCAGTGTACCCGCACCTTTGACCTGCTCTTGGGTCTTCAGTGTAATCAGCCTGCTACCCGCGCCTTTGACATAAAGCTTCCTCTTGGGTCTTCAGTGTACCCGCACCTTTGACCTGCTCTTGGGTCTTCAGTGTAATCAGCCTGCTACCCGCACCTTTGACCTGCTCTTGGGTCTTCAGTGTAATCAGCCTGCTACCCGCACCTTTGACATTCAGCTTCCTCTTGGGTCTTCAGTGTCACC
This sequence comes from Ambystoma mexicanum, assembly GCF_040938575.1. Classification (NCBI taxonomy): domain Eukaryota; kingdom Metazoa; phylum Chordata; class Amphibia; order Caudata; family Ambystomatidae; genus Ambystoma; species Ambystoma mexicanum. The sequence continues at coordinate 606,278,481 of NC_090940.1, forward strand.
AGCCTGCTACCCGCACCTTTGACATTCAGCCTGCTCTTGGATCTTCAGTGTCACCAGCCTGCTACCCGCACCCATTTTATTGAGCTTACACATGAATCGTGATGCCATCACTGTGCTACCCATGCCTACCTCATTCAGCCTGGTATCCAAACCTGTTATTCTGCTTGCTCGTGGGTCTTCAGTGCCAACCCCTTGGTGCCCAACCCTGGGTCATTAAGCTTGCTCAAAAAGGTCTTCAATGTCACCTCCCTCGTACACCCACCTGTGTTAAGCATCTTGCCAATTCCTTTGGCAGCATCACCCTGCTACCCACAGTTCTGTTACTGACCATGCTCAGGTTTGTTCTTACGTCATCACGATGCTACCCGCACCTACGTTAGTCAGCGTGCACATGAGTTGTCAGTGTCATCCTCCTGGTACGCACACGTCATTAAGTTTGCCAATGATTCTTCAGTGCAATATCCCTGCTTCCCACACATATTCAGCTTGCCAATGATTCCTCTGGTATGCAGCGATACAATCGCCACGCAAAAGTCACCAGTACAAAAAAGAAAATAGCAGCAAAAATGCCACCAGTACAAAAACAATAGCAGCAAAAATGCCGTGGTTTGACCCGTTAAAGGTGTACCCCATTACACCATTTAAGGGGAGCGGGGGTGTCCCCCGCATCCTTTACATGATTGCAGCAGCAAAACCACAGCCTTTTTGCTGCAATATTTTGTGTCCACAGCACCTGGAAGCATTCCTGTGTGTCCTCGCCCTGGTGGTAGCCACAGCTCTGTTACTGGTCTTCCTAATCAGTCTTTGGCGGCATCACCCTGCTAGCGACACATGTGTTATTGAGCTTGGCCATGAATCGTATGTGCTAAACAACTCTGATAGCTTTGCTCAATTTCGGGTAACTACCATCCTTCTTCCTTCTTGATCTGAAGCCCAAGTGAGAAGAGACCATACGGCAGTAGCGCATAATCCCATGGCGGATAAGAATCTAGCATTTTAATTGCTTTTGCGCATGTTTTATTTGTGTCTGCCACCTAGAGAATAAGAGGAACTTCTTAGATCTTCCATTCTTCCACTGGTGCTCGAAGAGCACTGGTGAGTGGGAGCATCAGATCAAGAAAGTGTGCTGCCAGCATCTCAAAAGATGCAATGGTCGGCCATATATGACAGGGCCAGCGCTATGGCCCCGTCGGGAGGAGACCCCCTCAACCCAATGGGGGCCCGAGTACAGGCAGACCCCACCCCCACCTTAGCTGCAGAGATGGAGAAGCGCAGCTGGCAGGAAGACGCTGGAACGATTGAGGGGCGGTTGGTGGGAGGCCGCAAACGCGGCAACACTGGCCGCAGCAAGGTTGTACGTGGCAGCAAGAGGTGCCACGAACAACCACAATACCGGCAGGTTCCAGCAGACTGTCTGCGCACTAGCCCACCAGGGAATTTTAGCCATCCTTCTCCATTGCCAACTATGCCACCAGGGATTGGTTTCGTTATTGAATAAAGGTCCCCCACAGGGGCTTTTAGCCACCATACCACAAGGGAAGTAATTACTATTTTAAGGGCCCCATGGAAGACTGCAACATCCTGGGGCCTGAGCACGGTCCAGGCATACAAGCCCCTTTTTAGACCCCTCTCGCCCCCCCATGGCCTTCCCCTGTGACACTCCCTGGAGCCAGGTAGGTGATTCGCTAAGGTAAGTTGGCCAATCTTGGGAGGGGCTGGGGTATTTAAGCAGGCCTGTGTGAATGCTTTATTGTTGGTTAGTGGGTGAGGACGAGAGGTGGTGGAGGACGTCCGAGAGACTTGAGGAGGCGAGAGCGGGGGCTTTTATAAGGAAGGGCTCTGTGGAGTGTTTGTGTGTGTACGAGAGCAAAGACTGTAAGTAGTGCAGGTAGTCTAGAAGTAGCAGCAGTGGTAGTAAGAAGTAGTTGGGAGTAAAGACAGGCAGCAGGATAGGCAGCGGGAGTGGCAGGTGAGAGAAACGGGCAGTAGAGTGGTAGTTGGTAGTAGAGGGCGATAGTGCGCATAGTGAGCAGAGAGATAACCAAACTGACAGTAGTAGTAGTGTGGGGTCGAGACAGTGTGAGCAACGAAGTAGGCACAATAATAGACAAGAGAGTGGGAAGAGCGACTGAGTGGGAGAATAGGAGTAGCTATTGGAGTAGAGTGGAACAGAGATTTTAACAAGATGAATAGCAGGAGTGAGAGGAAGGGGGTGATGGAGGTAGATGGATATTTGGAGATAGAAGGGATAGTAAGGGTGGAGGTGGAAAGGCCGAGTGAGAGACCGGAGGGACAGTGACGTGGTGGGAGGAGAACATCTTAAAGAGACCAAGTATAGTGAAGGGTCAGCTATGAGCAGGTGTGAGAGAAGTGAACGTAACACCGGTTGTGGAAGAAGGCACCAACCCTAATTCCCAAAGACTACTAAGTAGGTTAGGGAAAGCCTGGAAGACCCCTAGGGAGACAGGTAGCCATCGTCTCAGGGAAAACAGAATTAGTCCCAGTCAGAAGACAATAGTTAGGGGTTACTGATCCGAGAGCTACTAACATCCCCCATTAGGGACGCCTGGGTTAGGGAGGCGGGCATAAGGCCAGGGTAGGCAATGTAGAGAGGGGCGGCCATGGTGCCAACATCCCAGGCCCTGCTAGGCCCAGATACCTTTGCCACAAGAGATACAGCTATCCTGTCTGTAAGAATTTCAATAAACATCCTTGGACTTGCTATCAGAGCCAGCGTGGTTCTTTGTGGCGGGCCATACTGTCACAGCAGCCGCACAGTTCCTTGGTCAGCCATCTTACCTTTGATACTTTCAGATCTCGTTCTCCAGTGAACCCAGAGAAGTCAGCCTGATCGGAGAAAGCGTCAGTCATGCCCAACTTTCCAAGGTGCTTCTTCAGATCCATGGTGGTAGAAATGGTGAACTTTGGCAATTGCACATTGACAAATGTATGACTGTTGGTGCAAAGCAGAAAGATTACAAAATGATAAAAAATACATGTTTCATACACATGTGGAAAGAGGCACTGCTTTCCATTGACAAACATATTTTGCTTAAGATTGGATATAATAGTATCCTGTTTTAATATAGCACTTCATGCCAGACTCGTCCCACCGGTAATAGCTGTCATTGTTGCCCAATTTATAAAAAGCATTAAAACAATTGTGCAAAAAAAACACAGTTATTAGTCAAAACAATGTAGACAAAAGACAGAATAGCACAATCTGCCTTGAAGAAGTGCCCATTGCCGCGAAACACGGGTCAGCCTTGAGGCATTAATGAGGCCGTCACAGGATATTTGGGAAATGAATAAGCAAATCCCTTTGAATGATCGACTCCGGACGCTGGGGGTTGCTTCTTTGTATTTTGTTCATGTATATAGCGCGCCGGGCACAAGGGCATTTGCATGGAGAATCGTCGGCCAAGCAAACGGTACGACACTTGCACAGCTGCGAGCATGGATTTACCTGCGCTCTAAAGCAGGCAGCCATTTCCGGATGGTCTCCACGGACAGCGCGTCCTGCACCTGCTTCATTTTGCCCGCATCCGGCAGGATGAACATGGCCGAAGCGCCTCCTTTGTAGGGCATCTTTAGCACGGTGCAGGAAAGCGCCTGGTCGCGCGTCAGGCTGTACATCCCAGTGCGCCGCATCATGGGCACCTTGACTGTGGTGTTGGCATCCACGTGGAAGTCGCCTTCTTTTGTCATTTGCACACGAAACGGGTTCTCCCATTGTCCTCAAAAGAAGAAAAAGGAAACACAGCTGTAATTGCGCAACACTAAGCACTGTAAACCGAGAGAGTGGTTCGCATAGTACGACCAGCTCTCGTTTCTTCAACAGAAAAGGAAGCTATGCCACATTTCTAACGGAGACTCCATTAAGTATTGCTGTTTTTCTTCGCTCTTTAGAAGTTACTGCACGCACCCGACACGTCAACTTTAGCGTAACACTTTACCTGATGACCCAATGTCCCAGTCCTGGGCTTTCATTCTATCAATTGCACTCTGGGAGTTGTAGTCTTGGGTCCCTACAATGGAGTAAAATCAAATAATATCAAAGGCCAGGACTGGAGTATGGTGCCCCCGGTGACTTGGCTTCATCTGGTAACTTTACAGCCCTAAGTCTTAAAATCAGGAAAATAGAAAACGGAATTAAGTGATGGCCTCCTCTCCTGTGTCTTAGTAAGCCTTATTCATGGAATTGTTTTATAATGGCGCAATCCCACAGGAAAACGGTCCATGAATCAGCCCCTATATGTCCTGCAGTTGAATCGGTTTGGGGTTATTTGTGCTCCCCAAAGTAAGAATTAATGAGCGAACACCTTGAAGCTCTCTTTTTTTATAGTGTATTAGGAATTTGCAACAATTTGTTCCCCTCCTGTGTCCCACCCCTGCAGTACCTGTTCTGTTGTTACCTCTGTAAAGCGCTCCATTATGCATCTGTAATGTTGCATACCTCTGTAAAGCGCTCCGTTATGCATCTGTAATCTTGTATACCTCTGTAAAGCGCTCCGTTATGCATCTGTAATGTTGTATACCTCTGTAAAGCGCTCCGTTATGCATTTGTATTGGTGTATACCTCTAAAGCGCTGCGTTATGCATCTGTAATGTTGTATACCTCTGCAAAGTGCTCCGTTATGCATCTGTAATGTTGTATACCTCTGTAAAGCGCTCCGTTATGCATCTGTAATGTTGCATACCTCTTCAAAGTGCTCCATTATGCATCTGTAATGTTGCATACCTCTGTAAAGCGCTCCGTTATGCATCTGTAATGTTGCATACCTCTTCAAAGTGCTCCATTATGCATCTGTAATGTTGCATACCTCTGTAAAGCGCTGCGTTATGCATCTGTAATGTTGCATACCTCTGCAAAGCGCTCCGTTATGCATCTGTAATGTTGTATACCTCTGCAAAGTGCTCCGTTATGCATCTGTAATGTTGTATACCTCTGTAAAGCGCTCCGTTATGCATTTGTATTGGTGTATACCTCTAAAGCGCTGCGTTATGCATCTGTAATGTTGTATACCTCTGCAAAGTGCTCCGTTATGCACCTGTAATGTTGTATACCTCTGTAAAGCGCTGTGTTATGCATCTGTAATGTTGCATACCTCTGCAAAGCGCTCCGTTATGCATCTGTAATGTTGTATACCTCTGTAAAGCGCTCCGTTATGCATTTGTATTGGTGTATACCTCTAAAGCGCTGCGTTATGCATCTGTAATGTTGTATACCTCTGCAAAGTGCTCCGTTATGCATCTGTAATGTTGTATACCTCTGTAAAGCGCTCCGTTATGCATCTGTAATGTTGCATACCTCTTCAAAGTGCTCCATTATGCATCTGTAATGTTGCATACCTCTGTAAAGCGCTCCGTTATGCATCTGTAATGTTGCATACCTCTTCAAAGTGCTCCATTATGCATCTGTAATGTTGCATACCTCTGTAAAGCGCTGCGTTATGCATCTGTAATGTTGCATACCTCTGCAAAGCGTTCCGTTATGCATCTGTAATCTTGTATACCTCTGTAAAGCGCTCCGTTATGCATCTGTAATGTTGTATACCTCTGTAAAGCGCTCCGTTATGCATTTGTATTGGTGTATACCTCTAAAGCGCTGCGTTATGCATCTGTAATGTTGTATACCTCTGCAAAGTGCTCCGTTATGCATCTGTAATGTTGTATACCTCTGTAAAGCGCTCCGTTATGCATCTGTAATGTTGCATACCTCTGTAAAGCGCTCCGTTATGCATCTGTAATGTTGCATACCTCTTCAAAGTGCTCCATTATGCATCTGTAATGTTGCATACCTCTGTAAAGCGCTGCGTTATGCATCTTTAATGTTGCATACCTCTGCAAAGCGCTCCGTTATGCATCTGTAATGTTGTATACCTCTGCAAAGCGCTCCGTTATGCATCTGTAATGTTGTATACCTCTGTAAAGCGCTCCGTTATGCATTTGTATTGGTGTATACCTCTAAAGCGCTGCGTTATGCATCTGTAATGTTGTATACCTCTGCAAAGTGCTCCGTTATGCATCTGTAATGTTGTATACCTCTGTAAAGCGCTGCGTTATGCATCTGTAATGTTGCATACCTCTGCAAAGCGCTCCGTTATGCATCTGTAATGTTGTATACCTCTGTAAAGCGCTCCGTTATGCATTTGTATTGGTGTATACCTCTAAAGCGCTGCGTTATGCATCTGTAATGTTGTATACCTCTGCAAAGTGCTCCGTTATGCATCTGTAATGTTGTATACATATGCAAAGCGCTTCGTTATGCATCTGTAATGTTGTATACATATGCAAAGCGCTTCGTTATGCATCTGTAATGTTGTATACCTCTGCAAAGCGCTTCGTTATGCATCTGTAATGTTGCATACCTCTGCAAAGTGCTCTGTTATGCATCTGTAATGTTGTATACCTCTGCAAAGTGCTCCGTTATGCATCTGTAATGTTGTATACCTCTGTAAAGCGCTGTGTTATGCATCTGTAATGTTGCATACCTCTGTAAAGCGCTGTGTTATGCATCTGTAATGTTGCATACCTCTGCAAGGTGCTGCGTTATGCATCTGTATTGGTGTATAGCTCTGTAAGGTGCTGCGTTATGCATCTGTATTGGTGTATAGCTCTGTAAGGTGCTGCGTTATGCATCTGTATTGGTGTATAGCTCTGTAAAGTGCTGTGTTATGCATCTGTATTGGTGTATAGCTCTGTAAGGTGCTCTGTTATGCATCTGTATTGGTGTATAGCTCTGTAAAGTGCTGCATTATGCATCTGTATTGGTGTATAGCGCTGTAAAGTGCTGCGTTATGCATCTGTATTGGTGTATAGCGCTGTAAAGTGCTGAGTTATGCATCTGTATTGGTGTATAGCGCTGTAAAGTGCTGCGTTATGCATCTGTAATGTTGTATACCTCTATAAAGCTTTCTGGTGCTTCTCGAAGCCGGGTCCGCGATTATTAAATTCCATAATAATAATAATCATCAGTGTTCTCCGACCTTTGGCTCAGCAGATGATTTTCGATTACAACCCCCCATGATCCCGCCCCTTGCTGGCTTGGGTGGATGGGAGTTCAAAACATCTGGAGAGCCAAAGGTTGCAGTTCCCTGTCGCAGAAGTATAGGGAATGCACAAAGTTAGCCTTTTCCTTGGTTTCTAATTTATAGAACTGAAATGTAAGCAGACTATCTGAAAGAATATTAAGCAAGGGCAGAGAAGCATTTGCCTCTGTGGGGGATGTAGCATGTAATCCTGTAAAGGCACATTAATAAATGCTGGTAAGACGACTCAGGGGGTTAAACGCTTGTTGCTGTGATCTGTGTTTGATCTGCAGGTCGCAGGCTAAAATTCCAGCAACACAGCCTTTCATCCTTCTCAGTAGAAATTTTGTTTGGGTAATAACAGTATAATGTAAATATGTCCTATGTAAAGCGCTTTAGATTAAGGCACTATATAAAAAAGTATTTTAATAGTTTCAGGGTTTGAAATTGCTGGGAGCTATTTAGCTTGGAAGTGCCTGGTTAGCTTGGCGCCAGCAAGCTAGCAGGAGATATGTTTGGCTCCCCAAGCCCTCTAGTGCCACACAAATATACATAGCCAACATACATTGTATGCGTATGATATACAGGGCTCGCAAAGTCTACCAGCCCACTAGCATTGGCAAGTAGTTTTTATGAAGGCCAACTACCATGTGCATGATACTCAACCTTGCTGGCGATTATGGGGTTGTTAGAAATGTATTTTTAATTTACTGCAAACACACTTTGTTTGCAGTAAATGGCAAATACAAGTTTCACTCTGCATACTTGACAGAATTGCACGAAATATGAAATGTGCTTATGGCGACATGCACCATTTTACAAAAATCTCTGGTAAATATTTGGTCACCAGTCACCTTGGGGCAAGTGCATTTCTCTTAGGTCGAGTATGTAAACTAAGGAACTCTCCCTACAGGTCTTGTGGGATTTTTAAGAATTTGCAAGGCCTAGTATACATAGCCAACATTCATTTTATGTGTTGTGGATGTTTGTGCTAGGAAACCTGTTGAAGATATTTGAAGCATGATGGTCACGTGTACCGGACACAAAGTATCGTTTTCATGCAGAAGTTAGATTTGTGGCAAAACATCTATTGGCTCCTCATTCTGCAGAAGCAGAAAGAGAGAGTAAGGTGCCGTTGCAGAAAAATAGGTGGCACTAGCGGTAAAGTTAGGAAGTGGCAAAATGAGTGGCAGCTGCAAAACAAACAGAAACAGTGCAACGAGCAACCTAAAGAGCAACATAGAAGAAGAAAGGGGTTTATGGTGGCAGTTGCATGTGTGGGTGCATGCCACAGTGTGGAAAAGAGCCAGTTCCACAACCTTTCGTGCATTTCCCAGTGGCTGCTGTGACATGTGCATCCCCAATTTTAAACTCCTGAACAAACATATTTGTTCAATCTCTCCATTTTGCATTCTTCTTGTGCACATATGAATGTATTGTGTATTCGTCCATTAAATAGACGCCATCCAGAGAACTCATTCATGGCACTTCAATAGCTCCTGGTTCAGGAGAGCCCACTCCGGGTCCAAGGAAATTTCTGATACCAGGAAGCTACTTCCAGCTCCTGCGCCTCGAATTTCAATTTGGACCCTCGAGTTTGTAGGTTTCTGGCACTGGATGTTGCTTAAAAGTGAGCAGTATGTGTGCCTCGAATTTCTATAGGTTTACTTTGCTGCAGAGTTAATGAAACCAGCCCATGAGGCTTAACAGGGCAGTGTTTTCTTGTGTTCAACTATTTCTGTGTTGAAAGTGTGTGCCTGGTTTGTGTCAAGTATTGTAAAGATTACTGAACTTCTTAGGTTTCTGTTGTATTTGTGTCCTTTGATCTTGGCCTGCAGTTTTTTGGTGAATTTGAGGCTGTACTGACAGTCAAAACCTATCGGCTTTGCCAGTGCTTGTTACCGGTGGGTATAGTGAGTCTAAAGTCGTATGCAACATTTTAAAGTGATAAACACCAATGGAATTCAGTTTACTGTATGAGGGCAGTAATCTCAACAGAAATACTTAAGGATATTTATATGGGTCATGAAACCCTAGACGGAGGTCTGTAACATGCAACTCTGCAAATGTCTTAGACTGCGACTCCCATGATCCTGCACCATTGACTATGCTTTCTACGGCTGATGGGAGTGGTGGTCCAAAACATATGGAGGGCCAAAGTTTGCAGACCCATAGCCTTCGTCTCCCGATATCCCTCACCATTGACCAGTCTGGCCAAAGCTGATGGGAGTTGTAGTCCAACCCAGACAGTGTCACGTTCTGTTTTTACCTCTGAAGAAAATGTGGTTGATGAGAACTAGTTTAGTGTCTGGGTCCAGGCTCTTGAGTAAGTCGACAATTTTCCCATTCGTTTTGTTCGCCACGTAATCGTTGATCTGTTTTATAGCTTCGGCTTCATTCTGGAAATTGCTTGAGAAGGCGTCGGCCGCATATTCGTCCTTGGCCGCATCTAGGAAGTTCTGCAGGAGTTTGAATCCCTGCCGGATGAAGAGGGTGTTCCCTGTACTGAGTTTCAGGTCGCTGCTGGGGTCGTTCAGCCTGTGGATGAGGTGGTTGAAGCCCTCGTGGACACCAGCCAGCGGAAGCTTTGTCAGGTTGAAGCCCAGGCCCTCCAAGATCTGGCTCCGCGTGGCACCTTTGGCCCCCAGGGACAGCATGGCGAAGGCCATGCCAATGCTCACAGGCGAGAAGAAGACATTGTGCGAGTCGCCTGCCGCTGCGGCTTCGCGAAACATACTGAAGGCAAATTCAGAGAGGGCGGGTGCAATTTTGTGGCAGGTCATGTTGTCGCTTCCGTGAGGTTTGTGGTCATGTTCTTTCCCACCGTGGTGATGATGATGATGGCGGTGGTGATCATGACCAGAGTGGCCGGGCTGCCCTCCCTTTCCTTGGTCCTGGTGGCCTTCATGATGGTCACAGATGACTAGCCCATAAAGCGCCGAGGCAAGTAAGCAGAGGTAGAGGGCAGACCTCATTTTCTTTCTTTGGGAGTTTTCTGTAAAAACAAGGAGTGGCAAGCAAATGTAAAAATGTCCATACAATTAGTCTCTAGTCCAGAAAAGAACGCAAACACAACCGCACCTTGATGCGCAACATTTCATCTCTTGTAAAGGATGTTCTCGTGTTTCACTAGTTGCTATATAGTTTCCCGAAACATTCACTTATCAGAACTACTCCATCAAATTTGCCAGGACTATGTCTTGTTATTATCGCATCGTAAGTCTGTAAAGGTGGTGAGCTGCTGGTCCAGCGGATATGGGTATAGAAACTTAATGGTCTGGGTCTATAGTGAACAGGGTGGGGAGCAAGAGCTCATGGGAAACTGGCAATTACCAGATGCGGCGCCAGTGAGATGCGGCGCCGGTGAAAGAGCCAGCCACTAGATGCGGCGCCGGTGAAAGAGCCAGCCACTAGATGCGGCGCCGGTGAAAGAGCCAGCCACTAGATGCGGTGCCGGTGAAAGAGCCAGCCACTAGATGCGGTGCCGGTGAAAGAGCCAGCCACTAGATGCGGTGCAGGTGAAAGAGCCAGCCACTAGATGCGGTGCAGGTGAAAGAGCCATGGACTTGATACAGTGCCAGTGTCTTATCAAATGCAACACACCAAAACATATGTCGACCATCATACAGGCTCCAAATACCAAAAGCCTTACTGACAGAGTTGGATGAACTATATATCTCTGCTATTACCCTCCTTATGATTGTGCAATAGTAAGTACAAAGTTTTTGTTTTTCCCTACGCTATTTGATTTTACGCAAACTTTGAAAAAAACATTTCCACGTACTAACCTCACTTGTTTATGAAGTAAAATTGTTTTTAGAATGTCTGCAATTGAGAAACCCCCTGGTTTTTTAGATTATGTTTAATGAGTTCAAATTAATGGAAAATATATTTTTATAATTCTTTGGATGTGGGTAAATTATTGAATAGACTTCATTGTTTCCTAATTACATAGATTAGGATTTTTTGCAAGTCCTTGATGGTGCACTATTCTTAAGAAATCGAGTTTGAGAACTGGGGTAATTGTCCTTTTCTTTGCTTAAAATACGTGCCAGTCAAAGAGCCAGCCACCAGAGTGCAGTGCCGGTCGAAGAGCCAGCCACCAGAGTGCAGTGCCGGTCGAAGAGCCAAGAACTAGATGCAGTGCAGGTGAAAAAAACAGGAATTAGCTGCAGGGTGAAGAGCTAAGAACTATGTGGTGCAGGTAAAAGCCAGAAACTAGAGTGCAGTGCAGGTGAAAGAACAAGGGGGGGATTCTGTGAGTTTCTCGTCTACCGGCCTACATCCCGGGTTAGAGTCTCAACCAGAGTCTTTAGCTCACCATCCTTTCACAGAAGAGAAATTTCCACTACATATCAGTCCTGCCCAAGAAAGACCCAGAAACTAGATGCGATGCAAGCAAAAGACCCAGAAACTAGATGCGGTGCAGGTGAAAGAGCCAGGAACTAGATGCGGTGCAGGTGAAAGAGCCAGGAACTAGATGCGGTGCAGGTGAAAGAGCCAGGAACTAGATGCGGTGCAGGTGAAAGAGCCAGGAACTAGATGCGGTGCAGGTGAAAGAGCCAGGAACTAGATGCGGTGCAGGTGAAAGAGCCAGGAACTAGATGCGGTGCAGGTGAAAGAGCCAGGAACTAGATGCGGTGCAGGTGAAAGAGCCAGGAACTAGATGCGGTGCAGGTGAAAGAGCCAGGAACTAGATGCAGTGCAGGTGAAAGAGCCAGAAAGTAGATGCGGTGCAGGTGAAAGAGCCAGAAACTAGATGCGGTGTATTAAGATGGATTTCTGAACTCAGACCTGGAGGGCAGAGGTTCAGAAGGCCAGCCTAGTTTCTTGGAACAGGGTAACCCCTGGACAAGCCAGATCAATCAGGGTAGCGATGGCGGCGGTCAAGACTAAGTCTCAAGAGGTGTGAGGGTGACTGAAAGACCTCAATGAGCACACAAATCAGGGCCACTTACAAATTACTCCAATTACAAATTATATATATATATATATACACACACACACAAGACCGAACGGGTCTAAGGAGTTAGGGGCATATAATATGTAGACCACCTAGATGGGGAGGAAAACAGGCAGTGCAAGTAATCAACCCAGTTCGACATCAGAAATACACCTAACTAGGAGGAAGTCCGAGCCCTACGAAGAGAGGAGCCTTATGCTCAAAAGTACCTGCACGTGCTTGTGCCAATTTACAACATAGGGTCTCTTCAAGGATCTCGGGCAGTTCAGGAAGGTGAATGAAGCGATGAAGAATGAGTCCCCACTACTCCTACAAGGCCTCCACTTGTGGGCAGAGGCAGGGCGAGTGTGAGTCCCTATTTCGCAACAGCAGTAGAAAAGAAACAGGCTCCTGCGCGAGGGGCCACTGGTTGGGGTATGGACTACTCACCATCCCTGACGCAGGCAGACCCAAACTTCTCCAGTTCAGTTCACGTTGCTGGCAGGTTCAGCTGCGATGATCAGGACGTCTCGACACCGTGTAGATTCTGTGTAGCATGATGCAGGGTCGAGGGTGTCCCAAATGCAGCGGACGTGCACAGGTTGTTACCGCAGCAGGGCAACACGGCAACCGCGTTTACTCTGGGCAGGGCGCACTCATCTCACTTCAGACCTGGGAATGCCAAGTGTACGAAATTCGGTGTGAGGGTGCCGTGGATGCAGAACAAGCAGTAGACCAAGTTTCGAGGGCTTCCCTGAAACGGCGGCGGTGCCAGAGCAAAACGTCCTGCATAAGATGGTCAGCCCACTGGTTAGCCCAGGGACCCTTCCAAAGAGGTTTACTTGCAGGGTTTGATGAAGGTGCCGAGAATAGTTGTTCCCACTATTCTAATGGGTCGAAGCGCCTTTGCAGACCTTCTAGGACGATGAGATGCAGAGGGGTCTCACAGGACGACAGCGGCTCAGGGTGCCAAACCTTCAGTGGGTCACCAGTGGTTCCTCGACTCAGCTTGTTGTTGCAGGATACTTGGCTCCTTCTCCTTCATTCGGTGTGAACTCAGGAGATCGACATGGTAGTGGTGTTTTCAGCCTCCTCTTATCCAAAGTTCCCTTCGTGCCAAAATGGAGAGGACCCAATGGGAGATCTGCTCACAAACACTCACACCATACATGGACCTATCACCGACCACGGTTGTCCCAAGCATTCAGGACACTCCAGACTCTCCGGCACCCAGGATGTGTATTGGGACCAGACATCCCAGGCCACACCCTGGAGGCATACACACCAGGCATGCAGAAGCCCGCGAAAGTGTTGTGTTTCGCGGAAAAGTGAATGACCAAATAAGGACGGTCAGCTCGACCTAGGTGAAGGGGCAAGACAGTCAGAGGACAGGACAAAGAACCTTGTGGCATGGCCATTTTGGAGCCAGGCCACTTACTCGTGCCAAACGCGGTAAGCACGGATAACATGCCATAAAAGGGTTCAAAAGACAAGAGAAATGATAGCTGCCACCAGTCCTGTCCGTGACACACTTCATAATAAGTCCAGCGAGAGGTTCTATGGCCTTTGGAATGACTAGAGACCCAAGAGCTTGGTAAAGTAAGTTACAGTGCACTCTTGTTTCATGTTGCACAAAAGCTGCAACATGAGTAAAGTACTAAGGAAAACGAAGTCTCCCAGTACTGACTGTCTTAAGGGCATATCAGTTTCCCCATAAGAATTGAGCGAAAGTCCAGAGGAGTGCGGTGGAAGGCTGCGCTTCTCTGGCAAAGTCTACATCAGGGTGTAAAACATCAACAAAAAGTTTGGGGGTTGCCACATGGAGGGAAAATTATATATTTTATGAAGTCTTTCCTAACACAGTGCAGGTGAAAGAGCCAGGAACTGGATGCGGTGCAGGTGATACAGCAGAGGACATGGAGGGTGCATGCATGAGGTTTTACTGGGGTGCGCGAAGGGGTGATGAACGTACGCCACATCACATGCGTATGCTTGGTAGTGGCAAGGGAGTGACACCCCTAGGGTGAGGTATATAGTGGTTGGGCAGTAGGGTGGTCGGAGGACCAGCATTTGTACATTTTCCGAGTTTTGGGAGTGTGGGCTGCTGTGAGGTTTGGGAATGTCAGGGCGGGAGTACGGCAGTGGTGGGGGCGTGGGGCGGAAGCAGGGGTGAACAGCTATGGTCCGGGTGTACTTCAGGATGGTTGCCACATCCGGTGGTTGGCTTCCACCGTGCTCTAGCTATGATGAGGGGGGTTGTTGGGAGGACTGATGCGAAAGTAGTGCAATAGTTGTTGAGTGGATATGGGTTTCTTGTGGGTTGGGTGCAAGGGTGGCTTTGGGAGGGCTAATCCCCATCTACTGCCTATACAGAAGCTAAAACTGCTGGCTTTGCCCATCCTAGTTTTTAAAATGGCTTAAGTGCAAGGAAGAGATGCCAGGACACACGTACTGCTTATAAATGACATGGCCCAAGGCGCACCAGATTAAGAGATTTTTAGTAGACCAGTAGCCCATTTTCAGCTGCAATTTGGGCCCGATTCATGGAACTTTTTTGCTAGTTCAAAGGGACTTTGCACTGCCGACACAAACCCCGATTCATGGAACTGTGCAAAATGTATTTTTGCAGTGCAAAGTCATTTTGTACTGCAAAAATGACTATGCACTGTCTATGCACTGCAAAAATACAATGTGCACAGTTCCATGAATCGGGGTTGGTGTCGGCGGTGCAATCACACTTTTCAGCACTGCAAAATCACTTTGAACCAGGCAAAAAAAGCTATGAATCGAGCCCCAAGCCCTCTTAGAGGACTGCTTTGAAATAACACTGGCAGGCCTGCCACAGAAGCAAGCTGAATGCCTCTGCTTGATGGAGCTGTTTCAAAGAGATCCCAGAAGGAGGGTGTGATCTGTGCAGGGAATGGCCAGAGGGACGAACCTGGCCACGGACAGTAAATTGGCGAATAAAACCCCAACCACCACCCAACATCGCCCGTACCACCTTTTCACACGGCAGTGTACGCCCGATTCCTCCTCCTCCTTCGTGTAGGCGCTGCAGCACTCGCTGTGATTCCCCGATTCAATGGATGAATGAACGGCTAGGTCGGCAATGCTTGCGATTCCAGCTTGTGAAGCACAGGCTTAAGCCATTGTGAGCGAGTGACCCTCCCTTACCGCTCATATCCAGACATCTAACCACCACCCTGGCCTTTTGAGACTGGTTTGTTTTTAAACGAAAAAATGCACCTTCGGGTTCAAGGAAGTTTTTGCTGAATTTCGTTGTTTTGATTCGTTTTTTTCAACATTCGTTGTGTTTCAGCGCTTTGAAACAGAAGACAAGCGCCTAACATGACAAGCGCCTAACAAATGCACAATAACCATCCCATCCGACATAGAGGCAAACACACAGAACAGTCCTTATTACTTAGCTTAGCGGCACTGGAGCACAATATGAGAAAGTGATACATACGCGCCAACAGACCTAGTACTGTGTTTTACTTTGCATTCTGGGACCTGTGGTCCGGGGTTTATATTGAGGACGAGGACTACACGTGGCGGACTGCAAATTTACTACCAGGACTGGTCTAAGGACTCCTGAATGGAATGGGTAACGTGGGCAAGGATGACTTCAGGATATTATTATCCATGCTGCCAACCGTACGTTTGTAGAATCGCCCATTCCATCCAATCTACTGCTTCATGATGCAATTTACTGCAGCGTGAGATGTTCGTACTCCGCTTACTGGCCCAGCGCTGTATACCAGATCCCCCCCCTTCTAAGTGCTGTCACGGTAGACTTATCATCAACAACCTTCCTAAATGCACACACGCACAGCATTCAGCGAAATGTAACATTCAAAGCAAAAGAAAAGCAGTGCTTACGCAATTCACCGAGAGCCCCGCCTGGCTTCACCTGGTCTCTGAATGGCCAGGGCGCGGGCTCTATATACCTTCAGAGACCGGAAGTGTACCGCCCACAGCGAGACTTGCTAACCATTAACCCCACAGCGCACGTCGTTTATCGCACTCGCGCAGAGCAAACAGGGCGATCCTTGACGTGGGCCGCAGTGCACGTATGCATGTCAGCTAAAGGCCTGGACTGACGGGACGGCGACAGGGCCTTTCAACCCATTCAGTTGATAGCACCCTCAGTGTGTCCCCTTTGTTGCCAGGCAGCATTCTTACAACACGGCCGTATATTCCCTTCTAGATTTCATTCGTTATGGGGCTTTGCAGTGCTCGGTAGCCCTTCTGGCCCCAGGGAGTATAGAGAAGTGTTATCAGCCGCTTGCTGACACTGATTTATAGCCTTTCAGTGGGCATTTAGTGGTTCAGCTCCCTGCTGGCTGGCCGCCCAGTGATAATCAGCGGCTATTAACCCTTGGCTGTATTTCTTTATCTACATCCTAATGGAGAGGCCTCAAACGGTTTCCCGCTCTAAGCAAGGGGGGCCCCAACCATCATGTTGAAACGGGTCCCCACACATCTTCAGCTGGGCCTACAGACCAACAGTGGAAAGTTCAAAAGAGGGGTGTTTGTGGCCCAGAAGAGTTAGAGCGCAAGCCTGCCCTTTGGGGTGCATTCAACAAAAAATCTCAGCCATCGTATGTCCCAAGAGCGAAACTGCCAATTTCCAAGCAGGGAAATAAAGAGGGGACGTTTGACCAATCTATTGCGGGGCCGTTTAGCAGCGTTTACGCCGAGTGTGGGTTGGTAACGTGTCTGGCCCCACGCTACGAGTAGGGCCGCGACATGCCGTGCACCATGCACACTCGAGAAGGTGGGCCGCGACATGCCGTGCACCATGCACACTCGAGAAGGTGGGCCGCGACATGCCATGGCCCATGCACACTCAAGAAGGTGGGCCGAGACATGCCGTGCACCATGCACACTCGAGAAGATGGTCCGCGACATGCCGTGCACCATGCACACTCGAGAAGGTGTGCCGCGACATGCCCTGCACCATGCACACTCGAGAAGGTGTGCCGAGACATGCCGTGCACCATGCACACTCAAGAAGGTGTGCCGCGACATGCCGTGCACCATGCACGCTCGAGAAGGTGCACACTCGAGAAGGTGTGCCGCGACATGCCGTGCACCATGCACACTCGAGAAGGTGTGCCGCGACATGCCGTGCACCATGCACACTCGAGAAGGTGTGCCGCAGCATGCCGTGCACCAAGCACACTCGAGAAGGTGGGCCGCGACATGCCGTGCACCATGCACACTCGAGAAGGCGGGCCGCGACATGCCGTGCACCATGCACACTCGAGGTGTGCCGCGACATGCCGTGCACCATGCACACTCGAGAAGATGGTCCGCGACATGCCGTGCACCATGCACACTCGAGAAGGGGGCCGAGACAGGCCGTGCACCATGCACACTCGAGAAGGTGGGCCGAGACATGCCGTGCACCATACACACTCGAGAAGATGGTCCGCGACATGCCGTGCACCGTGCACACTCGAGAAGGTGTGCCGCGACATGCCGTGCACCGTGCACACTCGAGAAGGTGTGCCGCGACATGCCGTGCACCATGCACACTCGAGAAGGTGGGCCGCGACATGCCGTGCACCATGCACACTCGAGAAGGTGGGCCGAGACATGCCGTGCACCATGCACACTCGAGAAGGTGTGCCGCGACATGCCGTGCACCATGCACACTCGAGAAAGTGGGCCGCGGCATGCCATGCACCATGCACACTCGAGAAGGTGGGCCGCGACATGCCGTGCACCATGCACACTCGAGAAGATGGGCCGCGACATGCCGTGCACCATGCACACTCGGAAGGTGGTCCGCGATATGCCGTGCACCATGCACACTCGAGAAAGTGGGCCGCGACATGCAGTGCACCATGCACACTCGAGAAAGTGGGCCGAGACATGCCGTGCACCATGCACACTCGAGAAAGTGGGCCGCGGCATGCCGTGCACCATGCACACTCGAGAAAGTGGGCCGCGGCATGCCGTGCACCATGCACACTCGAGAAGGTGGGCCGCAGCATGCCGTGCACCATGCACACTCGAGAAAGTGTGCCGCGACATGCCGTGCACCAAGCACACTCGAGAAGGTTTGTCGCGACATGCCGTGCACCATGCACACTCGAGAAGGTGGGCCGCGATATGCCGTGCACCATGCACACTCGAGAAGATGGGCTGCGACATGCCGTGCACCATGCACACTCGAGAAGGTGGGCCCCGACATGCTCTGCACAAAAAACAAAAAAAAAAGATATGGCTGTGCAGAGGTGGGTGTGACTTTGAAGGTCCCTCTCCAATGTCAGCATAGCACACAAGGTGATCAGCTGACCTAACCCCCCCCCCCCCCCCAGTCCGCCAGTCCCCATGTGCATGGTCGGATGCTGAGGCTGGATCCCCATCGCATCCTGCAGCTCGCGCCCCTTTCCTTCAAAGAGGACCACCTGCTGGCTGTGTGCGGATCTTTGTTGCGTTAGAAGGCTGGGGGGGGTCCTTTGGCTGTAGCTATGGCTCCTTTCACCTCACCTGGGAGTCATTACTGCCACCTTTCTCCAGGTGCTAAAGGTTGGGAGCATGTCGGGTGTTGTTTTGGCAATTGTGGGTTTAATAATTACAGCATGCAATATTTGTTATATCACACTAAGTATATATCGGTGCATTGTGGGATGCCATGTTGGACAGGCAGGGTAGCTAGCGCCTCACAGCGGTTCCACGCATGACTACGTTGGAGCCAGACTGCTTATTGATTCACTCAACCGTGCACATGGTTCCAGGGATGACCGCAGACCTCGCCTCTAGGAAGTCAAGCTAAAATTCTCATGGGTGGCTGTTAGGCGCTATCAACACAGACCAGGTGCTGGGTTCAAGAAGAGTAGTGATACAGACTGGGCAAGGGATTCCCAAGGCTCCCCCTGGCTCACATATTGGTAGAAATGGCCAAGCACTGGCGATTATACTTTCAGCAGTGGAGCAGCACCTGAGTAACATTGTTACATAATAGGACTTCAGCAATGCCTACACAGAAGCGGGTCCATTTACTCAAACAGGCAAACGCTCCAGACAATATAAAGTAGGGTTTAATAATACTGCCAACAAAAACATACACAGACATACAGTGCCAGCCACCTACTGCCACCCGCACGCATACACGGTTATGTTGGTAGGGTGGTGCCAGTAGGGCAGTGCTACAGGAAATGCATCGAGGATATATATATATATATATATATATTGGGATTTCTTTTCACTCCCTATCAATTTCCTCCGAACTTCACAGAATATGCAGTAGAAAAGTCTCAGTTTCAAATCTTGCAGAGTCACTGAGCACAGGTCGAGTTATTGCTTTGTATATCTTGTTGCAAGTAGCTCAACAGTTCTGCACAGTGAGAAGCAAGACGAACTGTAGAACGTCCCAAGTTCTTAAGGGGGATGGTTTACAAGCACGTAACCATTAATCCCAAGGTCACCTGTGGGTCACCGTTGGTTTAGGTTCGAATTGGCCTGATAAAGTCCGAGTTCTCAATGGGCGTCCCATGAAGACTGGAGTCAGGACTGCCTGCTGGAGTGCAGTGCAGGTCCCCTTTAGAATATGATATGATGTGGCATTTATAACGCACCTGTGCACAAGTGTTTCTAGGCGCCACAAGACAAGGAGGTGGAAACAAAGGAGGACGAAATAGCGATCTTACTAGGCCTTGTGCCATTCAGATCGCGCATTTGCAGGTAACTGGGAAGGGGAGAAGTGCCAGGGGGCAGGGGAAGGGGTTAGTGCAGTTAACACACAAGTGCAGCCTGCGCGTGGCTCATAGCTGCAGAGAGAAGGGACTGTAGGGTTGCAGATACAGACCCTTAAGTGCTGGGGAGCCCTGAGGCAGTGTGAAGGGCAACTGGACATGCAGGAGCCTGGCCTGGGCCCGAGTTCAGAGGGTGACCAGGTCACCAGTGCTTGGAGCAGTCAGCTGCATCAGCAGGGGAGAGGAAGAGAGAAAGCGGAAGCAAAAAGGAAGGTCTTGAGTTGCTTCCAGAACCAGAGGTGGTTCTGCTCAAGTTTGAGAGAGGCAGGGAGGCTGTTCCAGAGGAGGCTCCAGCCGAGGAGATAGATCTGTCCCCAACTCTCTGCTTGGAGAAACGGCTGGCCCTGAGAGGGTTAGAGATAGATGAGCGGACAGCTTGAGAAGGAAGATGTTTTGGAAGAGCAAGTTGGAGGTAGAGCGGTCCCAGGCCCCGGAAAGCCTTGTGGACGATGCAAAGGGTCTTGAACTTGATCCTTGCAGCCACAGGGAGCCAGTGGAGAGATTTCAGAGCTGGAGACGTACTATCCCTGGGCTTGAAGCCGAGGACAAGTCTTGCAGTCCTGTTCTGGATAAGTTATAAAGTTCGAAGAGTAGAGGCAGGAAGATTTAGAAAGAGGCTGTTGCAATAGTCCAGCCTAGAAATGACCAGAGCTCTGGAGACCGGGAGCTTATAGGGGAAAGTGAGAAAAGGAAGAAAACCTCTCAGGAGATGCAGCTGATATTTGACGTCTTGATGTGAGGAGAGGAGGAGAGGGTGGAGTCGAAGATGTCACCAAGGTTCTTAGCCTCACAGGAAGGAGCAGGAAGAGGGCTCAGAGTGGGCGGCCAGAGAGTAAGAGGAAAGGAGGGCTCAAGTGTCCCAATGAGGAGGATCTCGGTCTTACTGGCATTAAGGCAGAGATCATTGGTGGCACACCACTCCTGAATTGTGGCCAGACAGTCTAGGATGAGAGAGGAAGCAGAGGCGGCTGAGGGGAGCATAACATTGAAAATTGGAGCAGAAAGTAGCGATGCAGTGGGAAAGAGGTGCAAGGTAGGCCTGATCATTAATACCAATGTTATCGCAGAGGCGATTGAGCAGTATGCCATGGTTGACCACATCAAAATCAGAGTATAGATCGAGGAGAATGAGGACAGAAGGGAGATTAGAGTCAAGATTGGAGAGCAGGTCTTCACGGGTGTTCAGGAGAGCAGTTTCTGTGCTTCTGGCAGCTCTGAAGCCAGACTGGTGGTCATGGAGGCAACCAACAAAGTAAGTATGTAGATTAAGCTGGGAGATGGTCAGCTGTTCCAAGAGTTTCATATACAATAAACATTAGCGAATGACTGAGTTCTGATTGGTGGAGGGGGGTATAATAGACAATGTACAGTTAAACATGCAGGGAGTAAGAGGACTTGCATTTAAAAGTAAAGGGGCCCTTCTTAAAGAACTATCGGGAACAGAAAAAGAAGTCACAACAGAACTGCTTCCCCTAAAATGAGTAAAGTGCATCCACAAACAAGTAGAGGCCACACTGTCAGCAATCCCAGGGCAATCGCCTAAGAAACAGGGGAAGAATTGGGCCGCCGGCAAAAACTGTCTTGCTGGTGTGCCGTTCTGTGTAGACACCCCACTCCTCCCCAAGTTGAGGAAATTCACTGACCTCTGAAAGTTGTCCTTGGCTCAACAGCACAAACTTAAAAAATGAAGCTGCGCAAAGCTGTATATATGCCTCATGCTTTGCACACACTTTACTGTCATGGTTACTATTCTGACAGTGGAAATGAGCACCATACCCAGAGTGCATTGCATGCCCAGAAGCAATGCACAGCTGAATTACTAGCACAGACATGTTTGGTAAATTGGTGGTCGTTCTTATGTATCCAAAATGAACTTTGTTTTTTTGCAAAGTGTAAAGGTTTTAGGACACGGCACACTCCCGCCAGGGACTCTTTCCACTGACAATGAATGTGGCGCACAATAAAAATGCTTTTTATCTTTATTGATTCTCGGATTCTACTTTGAGAAGGCACCCAAACCGTCTCGCACCCACCTTAACAAATACTCTGTGTCGCAATGGACTATGAACCAGGCTGGTGTTTAGCAATGACATATTTATTACTTCTTAGATTTCAAAGAAAATCAAGCAAATCAAAATTAGGGAAGCAGCCACCACGGTGTGCAGTACAACTGCAAAAATCCCACAATACAGTTACTTCACACTCCTAAGATCAGATACATAAACCTTTAATAGAAAACAGGAGCAACATCGTTTTTCTTAAAATGACAGATAGCACACAAGTAATGCACTCCCCCTGCAACACTTTCCGAAACACCGGCTGACTAAATTCTTTGTGGATGGAAATCAGTGGCAAGGAGTCAGAAAGAGGGAAAAATCAGATCTAAAATTCAGCCCACCACCCCAAGATGGGAGGCCAGAAACGGAAATGAAAACCTACAAAAGGAGCAAAATGGCATACTCAGATTTTACTTGTTACTTGTATATCAGTGATAGTTGCGTAGGATAGCTAGGACAGAACTTCGTGTGGCTGCACTTCAGAGACAAGGAAGCAACGTGAACACAGGTAAGAAAATCGATTTTGGGAGGAAAACAATGCGGAAGAAAACACACAGCAGAATTGCAACTCTTATTTTATACAGACTTTAAAATGCTAAGCAGCTAAGGGAAGGGGCTTAGCTGTCAAAAATCAGAAATCATTTTTTGGGATGAGAAACAAAGGCGCATAACAGACAGGATTCTGAGGGAAAGGGAATATTCTTAATGGGATTATGTTAGGGTTATTCTATGGGAAATGCAAATCGAAATTTATAGGAAAACTGAATACACGGGCAAATTCAGTGTTTGTTTCACAACGACTGGTTCTACTGCGGCTATATTTTAATGACTATATTATTAAAGAAAGACACTGCACGCAAGAGGGTTAATTTTGAATTTTAACCAGCTCGCACCGTGTACCTCCTTATACGGGAATTACTTAATTTATTTCAAAATGGTTCTAAGGACTTGCACAGATAACTGAAATAATTATAAAAGGAACATGCTAACAGATATGGACTAACAGATTCTTCTAAGGAAAGGTGAACAGATGATACTGGCAATTTGGAATTTTGGATGGGATTTTAATAGGATTTTAATAGGATGCAAGGGTAAAAGAGCGGGATATGCAGTTTTTGGGTACTGTGTGATATGATACTTACAAGGGAAGCTTGAGTTTGGGAATTAGGACAGCCAGCGAGGTCTCTGGACAGCGGGGCCAAGGATCTGGTCATTGGGACAGCGGGGCCAAGAGATCTGGTCACTGGGACAGCTGGGCTCTCCTGGATGGGATGCGGGACAGCTAGGCAAGGTCTGGTCACTGTGGACAGCTGAGCTCTCCTGGATGGGATCAGCTGCCTTTCCTCCCTTCTCCCTGGATTATTCGGTATGCATGGATCTGGATGGGTCGTTCTGCCTGGATGGATCAGCTGCCTCTAGATCTGGTTCTTGAGTTTTTTTAATATCCTTTGTTTTTCTCTGTCTCCCTTTTATATACCCAGAGGGACATCATATAATGTTGCAATCTGGGGGGAAGTACTCTGGAGTTACCCCTATCCCAGGATAGGCCAGCTACTGGTGTTCCCTCCTCCCCCCCCCGGGCTGATAGGTTCAGGGGAACTGACATCATTTATGTATGTGCTTCTATTACCTTTCTTTGTCCCACAAAGCCATTTTTTTTTACCAAAAATGAGTTATGGAGCGCAACTTAAAATGTCTACTAGTCGCCATCATAAAAAAACAGATATGCAGATTCCTTATCTCACAGGGAATTGAACAGTCCAATCGGCATCTCTGTGTGAGGTAGCATCACTTTTTGGCACAATTTCACAATTTTTAGGATAAGCATTATATTTAAAATTCTGCAAATGGCTACACATATGCCCACTACTATTTCACATATTTTCACCAAGTTTTATGTCTGTGCCATTTATGATTCACCCCGAAATGCATTTTTCATGCCTTTCCAGTTACCCAGGTGCCAGAAACATGCACTCGGTCTCATTTTGCTTGTTTAAAAATCACATGAAATACTGGCATAATATCTATCACATTATTGCTTATTTCGGGTGCTGAAACATATGTCTTAATGTACAACAGATCTTTTAAATTCAATAGGCTGGATTAGCCACTGTGTGGGCGGTCCTGCCACCCCCACAACCAAACAGTCTTTCCCTGGGTCAGCCTGAACAAAGTGTTTCCATGACACCCTTTCAAGCCATGCATTTGGGGCAGTGAATAGGTGTACAAGGAAATCACACCCTTCGTGAAATGTTAGTTCCCCTTGGGTCCTTTGTTCCTGTCTGTAGGGATGCTGGCCAGTCTGACGAGGCCGCAAACTTCCACACTTTGGGCATTTCATATGCCCATGGGGGCTGGTACATTTGTGGAGGTAATTCTTTTCCCATGGGAGGCAGGGGACATTTGAAGTAAATGCCTGGGCCAAAAACCTGTTCTGCTGGTTTCAACCTTTTTTTTTCTTTCAACAGAAACCAAGCCTTTTTGGAAATAAACATAATGTACATTTTATAGCAAAGCCCCCATCGCCACATATTCAATCCCATTTCTCTTTGAGCACAGGCTGTGATTGCATTTTACTTTCAAACTGCATTCTCCTGATTTGCAAAAGCACTGTTTTACACGTGGGTTCATTTTTCTTTTATGTCAGTTTTACAAATGTGGTTTCTGCCTCACACAGTTTCTTTCTGATTAACCTTCTGGACGGCTTTTACATTAGACTGTAGGTTCATGGACACAAAGAGATACTGCAAAGAGTTTCTTTGGAATTGACACGAGACAAGAGATAGAGCCGTGCTATTGATTTCCTTTGCAGTCATTTGAGTGTGCTGGTCAATTTCAAAAGGAAATCAAAGCAGTGTTTAAGGAAAAACAGAATTCTGGCTCCGCATGTACTTTCTCAGTGAGACCAATGTCGTTCTGGGAGGTATTGCATTACTTCATGGCAATCGGATGAAATACACAGCAGGGCTGTGTTTAATGGAGAAAAACGTTAATGGAGCAAAACGTTGTGGTGTTTAAAATGAAAGGAGTAACAAATTGCAATGCCGCCTTGAATGCAGGTCATTCTTGTGCTTGATTAGAAGCAAAAACAAATGCAGCCATTCTCTGGGGTGGCAGTATTCAAAGCTCACCAGACATGTGCCAAAGAGAACACAACACAGCCATTTCTGGGTGAAATGTTGAAATGCGGCTTTGTGGTGAAGGGAATTTCTGTTAGGGCTGGTAAATGTACCCCACAGATTCAGCTAGCATCCTATATTCAGGACACGCACATCATTCAACACTTTGCTTTGCCCCAGTCCTGCGCACACACTGACAAGCCGCACCTCCTACTAACGCCTCTGCGCACAAGGGGATGTTCCCCCTTATACATTCTGTCCTTGTCTGGAGCTGGTGGTGGCCTTCACCAGGCTTCGGCCTTACAGTAGGGAGAGCGCAGGGTCTACCACATTTACATTCCTTTTATAGAATGCCTCTTTCCGCTTTTCTTTCCACTGGTATTTGTCTAGCTGCTGTTAAATTTACAACACAGACGCCCTTTAAATTCTGTCCTTACCTCAATAAAAGATTCTCCTGGAAAGATACACACAGTATTGTCTCGAGTGATTAGACAAGAGATCATTGGAATGAAGTCAGTAAACTAGGCTGGGTAAATGTGATGAACGTAAGGACACCATACCAGAGGGAAACATAGGAGGTCATTATCTTGCTCCAAGTAATCTGGCGGCGGGGACCTGCTACGTTTTCAATCGGGAGTAGCCAGGTCCCTGCCACCAACATATGCGCAGCGGAGTGCAAAAAGGGGGGTGGGGGGAGTGTGTATACCGCCTTTCGCCCTCCACCGTGTAAATTAAGTAAATGTCACCTGCAATGTTTATAAGCCAGGCAGTGTTTACAATGGATCCCTATGGAGTCCACTGGAATTTTGGTGAAAAAATCCAGCCAACCCAATAGGGATCCCCACCATTTGCACTGGCATGAAAATGCATGCCGCCGCAAATGCTGGAGGAGCGGCAGAAACCGTATGTTATGTTCCGACCCATCCTCTCCCCCATACAAATGGATGAAAATGGGGCATACCGTAAATGCAATGCGTAAACGCCTTTGCAGGGCTTTTATGCATTGCATTTCCGGTACCCAGGGCCATCCTTTGAATTTCAGTGGATGATGGAACATTTTCGTCCTAGTGTGATTTCAAAAGTTCTGACTCTACCTCTGGAACAAGGGCCGCGTATGTGTCGCTAGCATCGGGCGTAGGCAGGCATGAGGAACTAGGTAGCTGCAGAAAGCGTACGGTTATCTGACAACTGGCTACATATTGAGGGATTTGGAATAGGATGTCTTGGGCCCTCTCATTGGAGGGGAAGACCAGACCCTTCTCTGTCCAAATTAAGACTCCAAGAAATCGTTTTACTTGGCTGGGAATGAGACTTGATTTTGTCTTGTTGATTGAGAACCCTCAATTGGAAAAGTAAGTTGATTGTATAGTGTCGACACGCTTGGGGTGTGTCTCCTGCAATTAGACATTTGTCTAGATAAGGATACTCTGGCGTGGATGTTCTGCGAAGGTGCAAAGGTGGGCCACCACCACTGATAGAACCTTGATAAAAACTCTTGGCACTGAAGCTTTTTGGGTACAGAAGTACACTGAATAAATATCCTTGTTAACCTCTAGAAAAGGGACGAGTTCTAGGGCTCCTCTTTGAAGTAATGTCTCCACCTCTGCTTGCAGGATGAGCTGTTGTTCTTGCGACATCCTTCTGTTCTTCAGCGCATGGTAAAGAGGTTTTAAAATAAAAACTACTGAGAATCTGTTTGCTACAGTAGTCAGGACCCACTGATCTGAGGTTATTTCCTCTCATGCATAGGTGAATGGTGACTGGAGATGCGTGGGAGGGAACCTTGATGGATAAGTCAATTACTAGCAGGGGGAGGGGAGTCCCTAGAGGCTGCACTCCTACCTCTACCCTTGCCTCGTCTGAAACCTCTGTGTTATGAGGAATGGTAACTAGAGTGTGTACCCTGTGTCGAGTACCACCGAGAGGAACGTGAGGAGAACCCTGAATGAGTGGGTCTGGAGAAGGCTTGAGAGGAAAAAAGGACTGACAGGTGTTGAAAATGCTGCCTTGAACATATGTCTTATTAGAGATTTGGCTTAAGGTATGTAGCGTGTTGTGTTCCTTCTTTGCAGTCTCTAAAGCCTCATCCACAGCCTTACCAAACAAGACAGGTTCTTCAATTTGATTATTAATCAGGGTGGCTTGGGTGTCTGGTTTGAACCCAGAATTAGGCACCCCCGTGCAAGGACTTGCCTGCTGTCTCTGCGGAGTCCAGGGTATTCTTTAAAATCTAATGGCAAACCTCTTAAATAACTGAGACTTAGTTGGCTCAGGGACATCAGGTAAGTTATTCTGAGGTAATCCACACTGGACATCGGTGTAGCTTGCTAACAGAGTGGTGTTATTGGCAATGCGTGCCAAGTAGGCGGCTGAAGCAGTGACCCTTCTGGCTAAAGCATAACGCCTTTTGCACTCTTTATCCGGAGGCGCCTCGGTATTAGATATGGGCACTACAGCACATTTTCTAGTGCAATTGACTACCAGTGATTAGTGCTTTACATGAGCCGGAATATATAGCGGGTCAGTTCGTGGAGGTCTAAGCATTTTTCTGCTTGCAGGTTAACTGCCCGTGTGAGGGAAGGCATGATTCTCTTTTTAATTGAGTTTAATAAGGAAATAGATTGGCTCACAGCCTTTCTCTCTTTTGAAATGTCTTTCACAGAATCAGGATCTGAAACTGTTTCCGGAGTCTGGATTTGGAATTGTTGTGCTGCTCTTTTAAGCAGATTATGAAACAGAAGCTCGTCATCAATGGGAGTTGCGTCTCTGGGTTGCTCCAGGAGATCACCATAACCAAATACAACATCTGGCTCATCCAGGGTGTCGTGAGTGGAAGTTTCTGGCCAAGTATCCTGATCAGCGTCCCCTTGCCAAATACCTTGATCCTTATCCCCTTGGTCTTGCTGATAATATAGATCCCATTGATCGTCCTGAGTGTCCTGCAATATGTTAAGTGTCTTCAGAAACATCATGTATGGGAGAGTGATGGAGTCTGGAAGATTTTGGAGGTGGTTCCCCCTCATCTAGTAAAAGTAACAAACTTGGACACCCTGCCCATTGTCTTCTCAAATTTCTCCTTTGTCTAGGTTCCTGTTCTTGGGATTCAGGATCTGCAGTTCATTTACCATGCAGGGATTTGGACATAATGCCAGTAGCCTTGGTAAAATCTAGACGGTTGTGTAAGTACCTGTGGGGTTGTTTTGGTGTTTTTCCCATGTTTTTACAGCCGTATCCGAATCAGTTGTCAACGGGTGTTTAGTAACGGCAACATGTTTGAGTGCAAAAACGCAAAGGTTTGACCACTTTTGACAGAGTTTTCGATGAAAGCGTAGATGCCATAGAATCCCCTTTCAACAAGTCTGTGAACGTTTGGATTGGGGTTGTATGTCTGAGTAAATGCACGTGTGTCTTTTTCGCCAGAGTACCTCCCTGTAGCAGAGCTTTCGGCCTGCCTGGTTGGGCTGGGGACAGGCACGCGGGAGTCTAACGACTCCTCCTGTATGTCTTCCATTTCCCAAACTGAGCCATAGCTGCCAAACTCTTCCTCATCCAAACCATCAGCACCGGTGGGCAATGGGATTCAGCCTGCACCTGTCTTTAAACATTTTAGGTTTAAAAAGCTTGCAGGATTTGCAACGCCATTCAACGTGAGCATGTGGAATGAAATTGTTACACACTCTGTGTGTATCTTTCCAGGAGAATCTTTTATTGAGGTAAGGACAGAATTTAAAGGGCGTCTGTGTTGTAAATTTAGCAGCAGCTAGACAAATACCAGTGGAAAGAAAAGCGGAAAGAGGCATTCTATAAAAGGAATGTAAATGTGGAAGACCCTGCGCTCTCCCTACTGTAAGGCCGAAGCCTGGTGAAGGCCACCACCAGCTGCAGAGAAGGCAGCGTCTGTTGAAACTTTAGACAGTAGTCACCGGACATTGAGGAGTCTTCACCCGAGACGGCTGTCGAAAGGGCGACAATATTAAATATTAATAAAAATGAACTCCAATATATATCTAGTAGCAAAGCTACAAAATCCGCATATGCGACAAACCACAATGGTGGAAAAAAAACAATCTGAGGGACCTCAACGAGTGAAGGATCCTGGGTTCATGGGTTCAATTCACATCACACAGGGATAGTATTACCAACCAACCCATTTGACGTCCCTTTTCAAAAGTTCAAAAAACAAAATGCAATACTCTGCACCTACCACTAGATACCGGCCTATGCACAGCATGAGATTCTAAGCAGATCCACAAGCCTCAGAAATATACATATGTACACACATACCCCGTCACCCTGCCACAATGTCCAGTAGCAGTCATATTGCATTTCAGGCTTACTGCACTGTATGCTGGAGAGCCACAGTGGGTGTAAAATATGTACCCACATTAAGTCTGACTTGAAAGTATATCTCTGTTTGTTAAGGATTGATCAGCTGACCCACGATGTAAAAACCTATTCTACAAAACATGCTTGTCAGAAAATTCACCCACATGAGTGTGTGCAACCCCAGAGGTACAGCAATAGAGATCCTTTGTGAACACTGCCATTTGCATTGTGATTTTCTAAACACGGGTTTGTTCAAGCACACATTTGAAAGTATTTTTATAAATCTGCTTGTTTGTCAATGTCACCTTTTGGGAACAGTGATGACTGTTAGGAAAGATTTCATAATTGTAGGTAATTTTCCTTCCATGTGGCAACCCCCAAACTTTTTGCTGTTGCACTGGCTATGACCACGGTCTTTGGTCGTGTCTTCTGTCCAGGTTTCAACAATTTGGCAATATGTCCCTCAGGGCGCACTGGCCGCGGTCACTGTACAAATTGCACCAGTGTCAAAAAAAGGCCAAGGCCAAAAAGCTCTTAGGTCATTGGTTCGTGTTCCCCTTTTCTTGTCCCCTCCTTTCATTCCCACAATAAACGATAGCGGTATCCATGCATGGGCACATTGACGCTGCCTTCTATTCCCGCTGTAATCATTCTTGCAATAATTCAGAGTATGTGGATTTCCATGGTAACGGGAAAACGCTTAACAATCAAAAATTCTTCCCCATCCCCACTGCCACTCAGCATGTGGCGTCCCCTCCTCCTAGCTAGGTCCCACAATCCCCCCTTGAGAGATCCTCTCCGACCCTCTTCGTATTACCCTCTTTCACTCTCCGGAACGTGTGACGCATTTTCTTTTCCAAACGTGTCTTGTGACGTTAACACAGGAATCCCACGGGATTCCCCCAGTAAAACAAAAAATGTGTTGGCACAAACAGGCTCCCCAGCCCATCCCTAACTCTCCTACTACGCGCGGTCCTCTTTCTCCCCTCCATACCTCACTAGCCTGATCTGAAACCACCCTTTTCCATTCAGTAAATGTCATTTTGAGCACTTTCATTTTCGTCTTCACTCAGGTTTACCACAACTAGCATCAAGCCCAAAAAAAGACAGCTTTTCATGGGAAATCTGTAAACGTTTTTGGGTCCGGGACACCCCCTTCTCTATGAAATTTTTAAGAGATACTGGACGGGCTTACACCAAACCAACAAAAGCCACATCAATGACGCTCTGTGTCCAACTGGTTTCTTATTTGGTGGAAATCCGTCCACTGGTTTTAGCGCTGTGTGTTTTCAATGGAAGCACCTTTGTCTCTAGGGGAAATTGAATGGGAGTATACTGAAACAGTTTTTCTTGATTTCTTACTAACCTTTGAACGGTTTGATATATTTTACCCAAAATGTCCAGTCGGAAAGGCTCAGGCCAAGGGATATTTTTTTTGGGGGGGGGGGCTATTTCTTCCAAATGCGTCCAGCGAGTCAAAGGGGATGAACAATACCATTTTGGGAAAAGTCACTGCAAACAGGATTCCCCCAAACTATAACAAGGAAGCCAAAAAGTTGTGTAACGGGACAAAAGATTATGGACTATGGTTATTCCACTGCTGTGTCCCCCTGAGCTGTGCTCTTCACCACATTCTGAATTTGCAGTGGCCATTAGTCCGGCACCTGTGGTGGGGGCTGTTATGTTTTACTGTTAGGCATTGTTACTAAGGAGGTCTACTTTGGGACGTCGGCTTACGGCAGTGATGTCTTCTGATGGATTTCTGTTGTAGTGGACGACCATCTCCAGCAGACCCAAGTACCTGGGCTTAAGCATTGAGTAAATGTCTTCAGGATAGCAAAGCGGTCACGTTCCCAGGATGTTCAAAATAATCAGTTTATGCACATTTTATCTCATGAATATTCATGCTGGATAGCCTAAAAATGAAACCTGTTTGATGCAGTCAAGGGATCGGTTGGGCCATGACTTTTGATGCATTTGCTTGTGGTGTATCACATTGTTCTTTTATTGCACGTAATGTTGTGTGTTACGTTGCTCTCTGTCATTGTTCGCGGTATATACAACCCAAAAGACAAAAATAGTGATACAATGTTGGATTTCTCGCGGTTCTTAGCACTGTGATTATAGGTGTTACTATAAACCAATTTAATGATACTCAAAGTATTTACCTCAGAAATATGAAGGTCTGAGCGATCGCTGACAGAATGCGAACTTGTCAAGTGAATCTGTGCCCCAGGATAGTTCATGATCCCCTGTACGAGGTGGATACATAATGTATGACCAAATAGTGGGAACTGGTTATGTAATGATGAGTACTGCGGCTGCACCATCACCAACACATATTCTCAATGGGCCTCATTACGACTCAGACGGTAAGGGGTTTACGGCGGCGTAAACAGCGCCGACCCTTACCGCCTGATTCCGAGGTCCCTTAGCGCCATGGAGATTTTAACACCTGCTTTTAGCAGGTGTTAAAATCCATGGCGCTAAGGGACCTTGATGTTAATTACGGCACCGTAATTTACGGTGGCGTAATTAACGCCTTCCCCACTCCCATTATGCCCTATGGGGCAAAAATGGGAATGGGTAAGGGTAAATGGGGATTGGGAACTTACCGCCCCGCCAACCTCGGAATGGGGCGGTAAGTCCGCCAACCACCATGGCGTAAACGTAGTTTACGCCATGGTGGTAAAGGTACGACCCAGGCGGTAACTTACCGCCTGGGTCGTAATGAGGCCCAATGTGTCTTCTCATTCAAGATGAAATTCCCTCCCATGGATTTCTTACAAGTCAACTTTTCATCTAAAATCTTTATTTTCACAAAGTTACTATTGACGCCCAATGTATTTGCACCGAATCTCCACTGCGCCCTTCATTTTGTGTCTCCCATGTCCTAGGATCATACCCGTTTGTCTTTATGCTGCCTGGTGTAGCCCCCTGCAACTTGGAGCGAGGTTTTGCCACTACATTTAACCAGACTTGTTTGACTTCATGCTGACTGATGTAGCCTCCTGCAATTTGAGGTGAGGCTTTGCCAGTCTGTTTAACCTTACCATTTCATGTCTGGAACCTGATGCTCTCAAATGCACTTCACAATGGTTGTATACGAGTTGTTTTACAACTGTTCGAATGACAATTGACCGAATTGTGAAGGTCAATTGTAACATATGTGGTGGGAAACCCCCCACCCAACGACAAACCCCCCAAAACCCCTATATATTACCAAACCTATATATATATATATATATATATATATATATATATAGTCAATTGTGAGACCCTTTAAATTCGGTCAATTGTTCATTCGAACAGTTGTAAACGAACAATTTGGGTAATACCCTTCACAATACCTCGCACCAAGTACCATGCACTTTTCTGTAACTGGTGCCTGGATGCCCGAGGGCTTTGTGCGCTGAAATAAATGCAAAAATAAATCAACCAAGTAGACTAACCAACCATTCATCAGTGCTTGAATCCCAACTACAGGAAGAGCGGCGCTACAGATCTCGTTCCACAGAGGTCTGGCGCTATAAACCCACATCAGATGGTCCAGGAAACGGCATGACAAACAGGAAGCACTGAACCAGACTATGTTCTCTTTTCTGCCACCCTGCTCCGCGGGAAACATTTAGCCACCCAACTTTGTTCAGAGCCGTTCCCTTGAGAATGTGTTCAATTGGGGGCCCAATTTGGTGAGTGCGTCAGGGCAGAGGCACAGCTTTAGAAGACATTGCAGTCAATGGGAATTCCAAGTACAGAATTACCTCGGCACCCTATCACCAGCACATACAAATGACTTCACTTTGGCAACTTTTGGCCATGGAAAGTGTCCGGAATCACCCAAACATCTACGGCACTACTGAAAGTCACAATGGCACAGCCAAGAAAGCCAGCTAGAATATTTTCCTTTTTAAGACAATCTTAATAAAAAAAATGAGATCACATGGAGTGGCTCTTTGGAGGTACCCGGGTCATATGCTTCATACTAAGAGTCTGATTCGTCTTTTGATTTTCACCCATTTTTTTTCTTTCCCTTGAAACCTCACTACTCTCCAAATCCTTAGATAAAATTGGACTTCACCCTCTACTTATTTCGAGACACAGGGCGTCATTACCAGTTTGCAGTCAGTTCGCTGTTTTTCTGCCAAAATCATTTACTGTTATTGCCCTTCGGTCTCATGACATTACTACAGGGTTGTGAGGGCAGCATTGCAGTGTAAATCCCCATTTTAGTGGATTTACAGTGAGAGGTAATTCCGTGGGGTAAATCCACCTGTTAGAGGAGGTCAAATGAAAGATCTACCTTCAGCTTTTTGATGGAGGTGAATCCCACATTTCATCTCCAAATTCGGAATTCAGCGATGGAGTAATGCAGCATGTAAAGTGGTGGCAACACATTTACTGCCCCTTTAATGTCATTTTTAGTGCACCACTGAACTAGTAGTAGGGTCCACTGACACTTGCTTTCGAGCTATTGGCAGAGTTTTAAAATGGTTCCATGTAATTTCTACGAGACAGAAGACTTAGTTGCCCTTTACTTTGTAGAAATTACTTCGAATTTTTTTTTTTTTTTTAAATGGGGCCACCCCCCCTCACTACCGCCACTACCCTAGACCCCACACCCCTTTCACACCTTAACCCACAATTATCTATAATTGGCGAAGTAATTTCCACTTAGTAAATTACTACCAATTAATTTACTTTGTGGAAACAATGGGAGACCAAATGCGGCCGTTTGGTTACATTTATTTGAACCCTCTATTTTTTGTGATCTATGAATCTGTAAGTATTTCTTATGCTGCCTTATTTTATTAAACAAAATACAAAATCAAACAAGTCCACAGTGTACCACGTCGTCACTTTATTATGCTCACGTACAATAAGACGTCCAGAAACAGCAAACCTATGCTGCATTGGGATTAACAACTCTCCCCATGAAGAGGGTGCTTCTGGTTTCCTTGTGGTAAATCGTCATAAAGAAGGGGTGGTTTATCGCAAACCGGGGCGGGAATGACACCGGCATGATCTCAATGACAGTGGCGCCCGCCGCCTCGGTGCCCCTCTCATCCACGCTCAGCACTGCCTTGTGGACGGCCTGGAAAATATACATTAATAACAGAATTAGGGAAAATGAAGGCTAAATGGAAACAGATCTCAAATTGCTTGCTGTTAGAAAATGATTAGGAACAGTTAAAAGTTGGCCTTGGCCCGCTTATGGTCACGCCTAGTCCTCCACTAGCAACCGCGTGCTCGTCAGTGGTCATACGAGTGGAAGGCTCCTTTCTACTGATTCTCTTTAAATAACGTCTCCTCTGGTCCACATATACAGCCAATAGAACACTGTGCACGTTTTTTAAGACACAAGTAGCACCAAAAGCACGTTTATAAAACTTCAGCATGTGTGCAATAAACGCCAACTTCCGGTCTACTGCTTGCAGCGATATAGCTGATCTGAGCACCTGCGTGGACGAGTCACCACCTGTATTTCCGGTTAACCTCCCAATTAAAGTTTTCTCTGCCACTCGCCAGATTTAAACTAAGTCTAAATATTATGATCCATCAAATATATGGGGGAAAAGGCATCCACTATAATATGCATTGTTTAATGAAACACCCCTCAGATTGCACAGCTACGGGTTACAGGTGTGTACTCTGTGACAAGGCGCCGTGCCTAACTCTGGGGACTACCCAGACACTGACTTAAGGCGCGGGGTATATCATAAGCCAATGGATAATGGGCTCAGGGCCAGCGCGTGTCAGGGGAAAGACGTAGACCCTCCATGAAGGGGAATGCGCCGACCCAAAGCTCCAACACAGAAACGGACACCTTTGCACTCAAGTTCTCTTCAGCGGGACAATGGTAGCATGTGTGTCGAGCCAGTATCGGCTCCCCACAAGACATTACAGACCCCATTTCACAGTGTGTGGGGCTCACAATGAAATCCACAGCACCACAAACAGTGTTGCTAGTCCGCGACTTTCCGAATACTGAGAGCGTGACAAAGGAGGCCGAGCTGAACAACCATTGTTCCCCTGCAAGAGGTCATCATTCTGAGGGCCCAGGGTTCCATTTTAACAGTATTACCCAAAGTGACCTTTTGCACAATTGACTTAATTATAGTGGTCCTAATTGACCTTTATATTATTTTACATATGTTTTGGATTATAAATAATATAAAGGGATTGGATGGAGGGGTTGCAGGGGGTTTTGGGTTGCGGGGGGGTTTCCCCCCGCAAATATGTCCTAATTGACCTTCTGAATTGAGGTCAGTGAAAAGGTCAATTAGTATACAACCATTTTAACACCTTTCACACTGTGAATGAGAAAATAAAGTGGCCAGAAATCTTACCAAGTGTATTTCCATCCTCTCGTTCACACACTGGAAATACAGAAGACCTCGCCTCAGCATGTAGGCAGCAGCTGGGAAGGCTACTGAAGGAAAACTAGCATTCAAGGTGGCGGACAGTCCATGTATAGAGTTAGTCCAACTCCTTGCGTCCAAAGCAGCTGGAGGTGCAGCCAGGGACAAAAGGCAATCCCAACCCTCATCCAATTGCCAAGCATAGGGGAACACACGTGCGGAAAGGCTCACCCATGGGGAAGAGGAACACATTACAAAAGCATCCATCCCCTGTTGCTCAGTGTGGGTCATTGAAGAAGCTTGCAGCAGGCAGAGGCAAGGTGTGGAGTGCAATACAAACATTGACAAGAAGGTACTAGAGGGGGGGAGGTGGAGAATGGAGTGGAGGAAGGGATGGTTACACAGAAGGATGTGTCAGTAAAGTGAAGGAAGCAGTGCTGCCAACAGAGGTGGAGGTGATGGCATCAGCGGAGGAGGTGAAAATTACATGGCCAGAGTAAATGTAGTAGTAAAAATAGAGGAGGGGGTGGTGGCCAGAGTGAAGGTAATGGTAATAATAGAGGAGGAGGTGGCGGCGGCCAGAGTAAGCGTAATTTTAATAATAGAGGAGGTGGTGGTGGCCAGAGTAAAGATATTGGTGGCAGCACTAGAGGAGGAGGTGGTGGTGGTTTCATGTGGGAAGTTGTGCTGACAAAGGAAAAGAGTGAGAGAGTGGAAGAACCAGTAGCTGGCATGAAGGAGGGCAAGTCTCTAGCGATAAAGAATAGGAGGGTATGCGAAGGTCGGATGGGCCCAAGACAGTCTGAGAAGGAAGGCTGAGGTATGAGACCCCTTCAACGAAGGATGAGTAGTCGTCCAATAGAGACTTAAATGAAAGGGGAACACAGAGTCAAGTAAAAGTAAGGCCGCAACTTCGGTGATGACTAGCCTCATCCTGATGAACATGCTGCCGTTGTATTAGCAACTGGTCCAAGGAACAGACCAATTGGCTGAGAAACTTTCTATACAGAGGAACAAGGTCAGAAGAAAATGTTTGAGGGCCCCTGAGCAACCAGCAACAACTCTAGCAGGCCACATAGTATCAAACTCAGTTTGAAAGAATTGGCTTTTGTTTTGGTTTCTCAACCCTCCCCCCCCCCCACATCTTGTTGACTTGTGTAAACAGACTGTTAGCTATCCATCCGGAAGTAGTGTTATTTGCATTCTGCATGGCCTCCTGACAATTTCACTGATGTAAACTCATGGATAATGACTGCAAGCACAAACTCATAACAATGTCATGATGTAAAGTCAGTGTTCCTTCATGCATGCCTTTGCTTGCAAAGTTTAGCCATATCACAAAGATCGTCAAGATTGGCATATCACAGTGATGGAGTGGATGTGGTTTGTCAGAAATGATGCTTCTAACACCATTGCCCTCAATAAGGTGTGACAGTTCGTTGGCACAAATTACCGCCAGTAGTAATTCCCGTTACGGCTGAGGATAGTCTGTCAGGCTCCACCTGCTTTCTTGAATAATGCTTGTATGGTGGTAACAGAGTCTGTATCAGGACCTGGGGCTTGGAGTCTGTGGCGGATCTGTATGGGGCAGTGATGCCTTTGCCGTGTTTCCCTGCTATTCGGTGTCACCCACCCGGTATCATATGGTAGGTGGCATAACACACGCCTCAAAGTCCATGATTCTGGTCTCTTCGTCATTGCAGTGATGCGGGTGGAGGGTGCACACATGAACAAATCTACACCCGGCACTTACAGTGGAGCATTGCAGCTCACGCATCTACATCTACGTCCTGGTTACTTCTTCTGGAACACCTTACTTGTTCCTCTTGGGTCTTTCACGTTTCTGTGTCCATTCTCCCCCCTCAGTCCTAAATTCTTCCCCTTATCGGACCTAAATATCTTAGTCTGATTTATCCCCCAGTGCCTAGACTTGACTGCTCCCCTTAGGGTCGGTTATTTTGCTAAACCCTTGCTCTCGAGTGACCATTTGTGATCTTGGTGGCCTCCTCCCTCTAGGCAGTGGTCCCCCATTGCGCCCAGGTTTCCGCTGTTGGGTTCGGTGGACTTTGACATTGCTGGTTTAGGGATTTTGAGACTTTCCTTCGAGGTTGTGTCAGGATTCCCCTCTTACTCTACTCCCCTGTCCTCTCCTGCTTAAATCGGGCCCGCCATCCACATATCGTCGGGCTGCAGTAAGGCCTCCTGGAGAAACATTGCTTGCTCAGGTGCCCGTGCTTCACCTTTTACCTGGGGGTTCAGGGATCTGTGGGGGCTTTTCTACCATTCCCATCCTCCTGAGTACTAAAATACGTCCTATCCAGCAGCGGATCGAGCCGCTACTGAAACATTTTATTATAATGAAGAAAAGGGTTTGTATTGACGCTTCTCGAGAAGGTGGCCTTCCTTTTCACCCGCTTTTAGGGTAAACTTGCAGAAGATGTATGGGTGCAGTGAAAGAAAGCACTTGTGCTTCTCTTTAACAGAGCAACAATATCTTAGAAGCTTCAGGCAGCTGTGGACAATGTTTACCTCTTCCCTTTTGGTTATGTTATCCATTTCGTACAAAGTACAGCACAACTTCCACCCAGGGGCATCTTAGCGCTACAAAGAGCTTTCAGATAACAGGACAAAACAGCCAAGCAATTCTATCAAAATAACAGGGTGTTCAAAGAACGGCGAAACTCCCGATGGTTGACAGTAGATGGCAAGAATAGCGGGAGGGCGTTCCAGAGCTTGGCAGCAGCCACAGAAAATGCCCGAACACCAAACCTCGCGTATCGAAATCCGGGGACCGTAATAAGGAATCTGTCCCTGGAACCAAGAGTGCGTGCGGCGGGGAACATAAGGAAAAAACGTGAGTTGTGAATATTCAGCTCCCACCCACCCCATGGACTGGCCTGTGAACCAAACACAAGGATTGAAAATGTGCTAGCTTGGCCACAGGGTACTTTTTGGTGCAGTGAACTGCTTTTGGCCAGCATTCCACTTTATAACAAGGGAGCATTTGCAAATAGCACCATTCCCTTGGTAAATGCCACCAACCCTAGAATGTGGTGGATAGTGTGGTATCTTGTGTTTGTTTGTTAGATGTCAAAAGAGAAGAGGATGTCTTTGACCCCTGCATGCATGTTTCACCTGGGTGATGTCGGTGTGGAATGTCAGTGTGGAATGCTGTGTGACGGAGTAGAAGGTTTATGTTGGTTGGGGTTCTTGCCCAGGCAGTGGATGGAGATGTAGCCTGGGTGGCGGGAGGCAGTGGGCTCTTGCATAATATCCTAGCTCCTTGATATTGATACCTAATGACTTGATGAAACGGTATGCAGTAATAAAATTGCTGCAAAAATAATCGCCTTTACAAAAAACTGCGGCAAAAACGCAGTGGTTTGACCCGGTCAAGGTATATCCCATTTAAGTGGAGCGTGGGTTGTCCCCCGCATCCTTTACATGGATTGCAGCGGCAAAACCACAGCCTTTTTGCCGCAATTATTTGTGTAAACAGCCTTTTTTCTGCAATTTTAACACATGGAACCGATGAAACCTGATACCTGTGACTAAATAAACTACATAAGAGCCCTGCTGCACCTTTCAGCAGCTTTATAATACTGCCGACGAGTTGGTCTCAGAACAGACCCTGTGGAGGAAGTCAAAGGCGAAAACAGGTACCTGTCAATGTATCCTAAAGGGAGAAACACAGATGACTGCCGCTGGGGGTGCAGTAATGGAGCTTGAGTCTGTGGAGAGAAAGACCCGCTGCCCCCAAGGAGACGAGTCCCACCACCCAGGGCGAAAGGAAAAGGAGAGGGGACAGAGAATGTGGTCCTGCAGCTAGGGCAAGGAGAGATATCTGTGCAGCGAGTACTTGTGTGTGAGAGCGGGTAGATGGCGAAAAGTGGCACTGAGCCCAGGATAAGAAGAGGGTTTCAGCGCAAAGAGGCGTTAGGAGGTCAGATGCTGAGAAATGGGGGAATTCGATGACGCTGTGGTCCCAAAGCTGCTGGGAAAACAGGCAATCTGCCATGCCCTTCTCGCGCAGGATTGCATCTACCGTGCAGCTACACGTGTACTCTGGGGAAAAATGATCATTCCGCAGAACTTGAGATTGCTCAATTTCATTTGGAGGTAGAAGCGCTTCTCTCACGTATTCCCACATGTGCTGCAAGCTTGTGGGGAGTATGGTCGAGGCTGTGAGACAAATCGTCAGCTGGAGAATATGAGGCTGCACTCTGTGTCCCTTATGGCAGTTGACGTGGAGGCAGCTACGTCACTGGAGGTGCCGTGCCCCCCTCTGAAATCCTGGGCCCGCTCTTGTGCTCCCCTATCTAAGGCGAGCAGTGACCGTGTTCTCTGTTCGTGGTGTTTATTTGTGACACTCAAGGAGGCAAATGTCTGCATATCACACGGCGAACACTCCTTTTGTCTCAAAGCGAGCAGTGATCTTGGTATGCATTCTGGCATCAGTATGAACATCAGCACAAGCCGCCACTTCTCTGGTGTTCCTGCCCGGCTTCTGCACAGCGACTTACATAGTGTGCAGAGCAGCTTGCAGCCCCTCCCATCAGAATGTAGTCCACGAAAGTGCTAATGATGGTCCATTAGTCACTGAATGGTTCTGTGCCTGCATTCTGCTGGGAGGGGAAGTGCAGTGGGGTGTGGGTAGTTGGTGTGCACAAAAGCCTCTGACGTCACACATTACCTTTCATAGGCGGCTTTCATAGGCGGCCGTGCCACTTTTGCCTTTGGCCCACTCTGTGCCCCTCCTAAATTTGATTCCTGGCGATGCCACTGCATGGAGGTGATCGTTCCTCTGCGGTGCCTTTGCCCATAATGGCGACATCACTCAGGCCGCTGCAGGGATTGGCGATGCAGTAGTGTTGTGTTCTGGGCATTCGCTGTTTCCACCTCCCAGAATTCTCTGTGAGCTTCTGGATTGAGGAGGAGAGGTTCGAGTAAAGAACCATTGGAGGTAGACTTAAGCCCGATAGTATGTCATAGTATCCATGTAAAGATACTTCTGTGCAGTGTGAAGGAGGATTGTTCCCTGCGCACACTGAAGTGGAGTGAGGTGCGTGCTATTTTCCTGGTGGGCGCATCACGCGAAAACAACTGTACTGATGGCCATTGAAGTTAGCGATTCTGGAGATCCATCTTTAACGACAGGCTGGGTGTTGCATGTTGTGGTTGCATCTGGTATGAAAGAGAGATGTTATATTGTAAGTCTTGTCTTGTCACTGGCCTGGAGTGCTTGCTATCAGAATGCTGGTGTATGAATGAGAGGCTCAGTGGAATGTGGATCTGTGAGTGAATGTTCTAGGAGTGTCAGTTGGGGCCTGAGCTGGGGTGATAGGATGGCCGGCGGGGCTGCTCCTCTGTTAATACCCATCTATGATACGGTCCTGTCCATACGCGACTGTAAATACCATAAGAGTAACTGGAATATGTACATACTGTATAATAAAGCCTTACCTGGACTAATCTAGACTCCACAGCAGGTCTGTGTTTGAGTGCTGAAGAGGCTTTACAACACTGGGCTATCGTCAGCAGGGAAGAGAATTAACCCGGATCATTATCGGGGTTGTGGTTTTTCACTTACATGTTTAGCGTGAAGATGCCCAACCCAATCCGCTTAAGCAAAGGAGGAACGTCTTCGCTTTACACGTTGAGCCATTTGCCGCAGTTAGTCGCCCACTGTTTAGTAAACTCCATAACCGCATGGGGCGTTCGTATGCAGCCTTGTGCACCATTTATATTTTTGAGCGATGTATTTATTTATTTGCATTTGTAAAGCGCTCGCACAGCCCGGGGGCACCAAGGCGCCGTTACAGGAATAGGTCTTAGCTGCTTCATTTATAATGCGCTTAATACCCAGAGGTTTCTAAAGCGCAGACCCCGGGGATCGAACTTGTGTTGCTTTGTCTTGTTTCCAAGGCGATATAATGGAAGGCGCAGGGTTAAGTACCTAAGCCAGCAGTACGTTCATGTATCTTTAGTAGGTGACATGTACATATAAACTGCATAGAGTTATTGGACTGGAGGATGGATTCTTGCTCGTCTGTGATGGGGAGTGGTTTTTATAACCATCCTTGCTATTGTCAGCTGAAATGTCGCAGCTATCATATTATCGCTGCGTGCTAAGTGTTTGAGTCATCATTTCTGAGTATGGTGTCTGCGTTTAGTACGTTTTCGGAGTGAGGGTTTGTGCACGAGTAGGACTGCCTCAAGCGTTCTACAATTGCTTACATAGAGTTAACCTCTTCAGGAATTTGCAGGAGGATTTGACTTTCTAGGACTTTTCAATATGATATGTTATTTATAACGCGCCTATACACAAGTGTTTCAAGGCGCGACGAGGCAAGGGAGGGGAAACAGGGAGAAAAGGCAACGATCTTACTAGGCCTAGTGGCATTGAGATCGCGCAAGTGCAGTTTGGGGGGAGGGGGGCTGGAGTGAGTGCTGTGGGATCTGAATTCATTTTCGGACTGTCTTTCGCACTCAGTTTCTATGTTTGCCATGTCTTGTCTGTCTGTCCCCTTTTTGTGCGCCCCGAGGGCCATGGGCATGTGGCGCTTTACAAGAAATAAAATAAAGAAATTAATTTGGTTGGGATGATCAATTCCTTCTGTATGTGATTGTCGGGGTTTGCTTACGATCATCATGCTTTATGAAATGGATTGTTGGGGTGTGCTTGCAGCGGTGTTATCCTTGCAGGCAGCACTCCTTTGTAGGCCAGGAACAGGCTTCCCATTAAGCACACTGCATGTCTCTGGTGACTTTCAGCGTGCAGCTACTGTCCTACTCTGATCCCAAGTCCAGGCATGACGGTAAGGAGTCTACTGGACGTTGCACATGGAACCAATGGGCAACAGCGTGTGAGACTGGGTTACATGTAAACAATACTTTAGGATTAGAGTGGTTCTAGAGGACCCTTAGCCTCGTAACAGTTGTCATCAGTCTGCTACCCACACCTTTGACATTCAGCTTCCTCTTGGGTCTTCAGTGTCATCAGCCTGCTACCTGCACCTTTGACATTCAGCTTCCTCTTGGGTCTTCAGTGTCATCAGCCTGCTACCCGCACCTTTGACATTCAGCTTCCTCTTGGGTCTTCAGTGTCATCAGCCTGCTACCCGCACCTTTGACATTCAGCTTCCTCTTGGGTCTTCAGTGTCATCAGCCTGCTACCCGCACCTTTGACATTCAGCTTCCTCTTGGGTCTTCAGTGTCACCAGCCTGCTACCCGCACCTTTGACATTCAGCTTCCTCTTGGGTCTTCAGTGTCATCAGCCTGCTACCCGCACCTTTGACATTCAG
Organism: Ambystoma mexicanum; assembly: GCF_040938575.1. NCBI lineage: Eukaryota > Metazoa > Chordata > Amphibia > Caudata > Ambystomatidae > Ambystoma > Ambystoma mexicanum. Next base: position 606,321,392 of record NC_090940.1, read on the forward strand.
CTTCCTCTTGGGTCTTCAGTGTAATCAGCCTGCTACCCGCACCTTTGACATTCAGCTTCCTCTTGGGTCTTCAGTGTACCCGCACCTTTGACCTGCTCTTGGGTCTTCAGTGTAATCAGCCTGCTACCCGCACCTTTGACATTCAGCTTCCTCTTGGGTCTTCAGTGTAATCAGCCTGCTACCCGCACCTTTGACATTCAGCTCCCTCTTGGGTCTTCAGTGTACCCGCACCTTTGACCTGCTCTTGGGTCTTCAGTGTAATCAGCCTGCTACCCGCGCCTTTGACATAAAGCTTCCTCTTGGGTCTTCAGTGTACCCGCACCTTTGACCTGCTCTTGGGTCTTCAGTGTAATCAGCCTGCTACCCGCACCTTTGACCTGCTCTTGGGTCTTCAGTGTAATCAGCCTGCTACCCGCACCTTTGACATTCAGCTTCCTCTTGGGTCTTCAGTGTCACCAGCCTGCTACCCGCACCTTTGACATTCAGCCTGCTCTTGGATCTTCAGTGTCACCAGCCTGCTACCCGCACCCATTTTATTGAGCTTACACATGAATCGTGATGCCATCACTGTGCTACCCATGCCTACCTCATTCAGCCTGGTATCCAAACCTGTTATTCTGCTTGCTCGTGGGTCTTCAGTGCCAACCCCTTGGTGCCCAACCCTGGGTCATTCAGCTTGCTCAAAAAGGTCTTCAATGTCACCTCCCTCGTACACCCACCTGTGTTAAGTATCTTGCCAATTCCTTTGGCAGCATCACCCTGCTACCCACAGTTCTGTTACTGACCATGCGCAGGTTTGTTCTTACGTCATCACGATGCTACCCGCACCTACGTTAGTCAGCGTGCACATGAGTTGTCAGTGTCATCCTCCTGGTACGCACACGTCATTAAGTTTGCCAATGATTCTTCAGTGCAATATCCCTGCTTCCCACACATATTCAGCTTGCCAATGATTCCTCTGGTATGCAGCGATACAATCGCCACGCAAAAGTCACCAGTACAAAAAAGAAAATAGCAGCAAAAATGCCACCAGTACAAAAACAATAGCAGCAAAAATGCCGTGGTTTGACCCGTTAAAGGTGTACCCCATTACACCATTTAAGGGGAGCGGGGGTGTCCCCCGCATCCTTTACATGATTGCAGCAGCAAAACCACAGCCTTTTTGCTGCAATATTTTGTGTCCACAGCACCTGGAAGCATTCCTGTGTGTCCTCGCCCTGGTGGTAGCCACAGCTCTGTTACTGGTCTTCCTAATCAGTCTTTGGCGGCATCACCCTGCTAGCGACACATGTGTTATTGAGCTTGGCCATGAATCGTATGTGCTAAACAACTCTGATAGCTTTGCTCAATTTCGGGTAACTACCATCCTTCTTCCTTCTTGATCTGAAGCCCAAGTGAGAAGAGACCATACGGCAGTAGCGCATAATCCCATGGCGGATAAGAATCTAGCATTTTAATTGCTTTTGCGCATGTTTTATTTGTGTCTGCCACCTAGAGAATAAGAGGAACTTCTTAGATCTTCCATTCTTCCACTGGTGCTCGAAGAGCACTGGTGAGTGGGAGCATCAGATCAAGAAAGTGTGCTGCCAGCATCTCAAAAGATGCAATGGTCGGCCATATATGACAGGGCCAGCGCTATGGCCCCGTCGGGAGGAGACCCCCTCAACCCAATGGGGGCCCGAGTACAGGCAGACCCCACCCCCACCTTAGCTGCAGAGATGGAGAAGCGCAGCTGGCAGGAAGACGCTGGAACGATTGAGGGGCGGTTGGTGGGAGGCCGCAAACGCGGCAACACTGGCCGCAGCAAGGTTGTACGTGGCAGCAAGAGGTGCCACGAACAACCACAATACCGGCAGGTTCCAGCAGACTGTCTGCGCACTAGCCCACCAGGGAATTTTAGCCATCCTTCTCCATTGCCAACTATGCCACCAGGGATTGGTTTCGTTATTGAATAAAGGTCCCCCACAGGGGCTTTTAGCCACCATACCACAAGGGAAGTAATTACTATTTTAAGGGCCCCATGGAAGACTGCAACATCCTGGGGCCTGAGCACGGTCCAGGCATACAAGCCCCTTTTTAGACCCCTCTCGCCCCCCCATGGCCTTCCCCTGTGACACTCCCTGGAGCCAGGTAGGTGATTCGCTAAGGTAAGTTGGCCAATCTTGGGAGGGGCTGGGGTATTTAAGCAGGCCTGTGTGAATGCTTTATTGTTGGTTAGTGGGTGAGGACGAGAGGTGGTGGAGGACGTCCGAGAGACTTGAGGAGGCGAGAGCGGGGGCTTTTATAAGGAAGGGCTCTGTGGAGTGTTTGTGTGTGTACGAGAGCAAAGACTGTAAGTAGTGCAGGTAGTCTAGAAGTAGCAGCAGTGGTAGTAAGAAGTAGTTGGGAGTAAAGACAGGCAGCAGGATAGGCAGCGGGAGTGGCAGGTGAGAGAAACGGGCAGTAGAGTGGTAGTTGGTAGTAGAGGGCGATAGTGCGCATAGTGAGCAGAGAGATAACCAAACTGACAGTAGTAGTAGTGTGGGGTCGAGACAGTGTGAGCAACGAAGTAGGCACAATAATAGACAAGAGAGTGGGAAGAGCGACTGAGTGGGAGAATAGGAGTAGCTATTGGAGTAGAGTGGAACAGAGATTTTAACAAGATGAATAGCAGGAGAGAGAGGAATGGGGTGATGGAGGTAGATGGATATTTGGAGATAGAAGGGATAGTAAGGGTGGAGGTGGAAAGGCCGAGTGAGAGACCGGAGGGACAGTGACGTGGTGGGAGGAGAACATCTTAAAGAGACCAAGTATAGTGAAGGGTCAGCTATGAGCAGGTGTGAGAGAAGTGAACGTAACACCGGTTGTGGAAGAAGGCACCAACCCTAATTCCCAAAGACTACTAAGTAGGTTAGGGAAAGCCTGGAAGACCCCTAGGGAGACAGGTAGCCATCGTCTCAGGGAAAACAGAATTAGTCCCAGTCAGAAGACAATAGTTAGGGGTTACTGATCCGAGAGCTACTAACATCCCCCATTAGGGACGCCTGGGTTAGGGAGGCGGGCATAAGGCCAGGGTAGGCAATGTAGAGAGGGGCGGCCATGGTGCCAACATCCCAGGCCCTGCTAGGCCCAGATACCTTTGCCACAAGAGATACAGCTATCCTGTCTGTAAGAATTTCAATAAACATCCTTGGACTTGCTATCAGAGCCAGCGTGGTTCTTTGTGGCGGGCCATACTGTCACAGCAGCCGCACAGTTCCTTGGTCAGCCATCTTACCTTTGATACTTTCAGATCTCGTTCTCCAGTGAACCCAGAGAAGTCAGCCTGATCGGAGAAAGCGTCAGTCATGCCCAACTTTCCAAGGTGCTTCTTCAGATCCATGGTGGTAGAAATGGTGAACTTTGGCAATTGCACATTGACAAATGTATGACTGTTGGTGCAAAGCAGAAAGATTACAAAATGATAAAAAATACATGTTTCATACACATGTGGAAAGAGGCACTGCTTTCCATTGACAAACATATTTTGCTTAAGATTGGATATAATAGTATCCTGTTTTAATATAGCACTTCATGCCAGACTCGTCCCACCGGTAATAGCTGTCATTGTTGCCCAATTTATAAAAAGCATTAAAACAATTGTGCAAAAAAAACACAGTTATTAGTCAAAACAATGTAGACAAAAGACAGAATAGCACAATCTGCCTTGAAGAAGTGCCCATTGCCGCGAAACACGGGTCAGCCTTGAGGCATTAATGAGGCCGTCACAGGATATTTGGGAAATGAATAAGCAAATCCCTTTGAATGATCGACTCCGGACGCTGGGGGTTGCTTCTTTGTATTTTGTTCATGTATATAGCGCGCCGGGCACAAGGGCATTTGCATGGAGAATCGTCGGCCAAGCAAACGGTACGACACTTGCACAGCTGCGAGCATGGATTTACCTGCGCTCTAAAGCAGGCAGCCATTTCCGGATGGTCTCCACGGACAGCGCGTCCTGCACCTGCTTCATTTTGCCCGCATCCGGCAGGATGAACATGGCCGAAGCGCCTCCTTTGTAGGGCATCTTTAGCACGGTGCAGGAAAGCGCCTGGTCGCGCGTCAGGCTGTACATCCCAGTGCGCCGCATCATGGGCACCTTGACTGTGGTGTTGGCATCCACGTGGAAGTCGCCTTCTTTTGTCATTTGCACACGAAACGGGTTCTCCCATTGTCCTCAAAAGAAGAAAAAGGAAACACAGCTGTAATTGCGCAACACTAAGCACTGTAAACCGAGAGAGTGGTTCGCATAGTACGACCAGCTCTCGTTTCTTCAACAGAAAAGGAAGCTATGCCACATTTCTAACGGAGACTCCATTAAGTATTGCTGTTTTTCTTCGCTCTTTAGAAGTTACTGCACGCACCCGACACGTCAACTTTAGAGTAACACTTTACCAGATGACCCAATGTCCCAGTCCTGGGCTTTCATTCTATCAATTGCACTCTAGGAGTTGTAGTCTTGGGTCCCTACAATGGAGTAAAATCAAATAATATCAAAGGCCAGGACTGGAGTATGGTGCCCCCGGTGACTTGGCTTCATCTGGTAACCTTACAGCCCTAAGTCTTAAAATCAGGAAAATAGAAAACGGAATTAAGTGATGGCCTCCTCTCCTGTGTCTTAGTAAGCCTTATTCATGGAATTGTTTTATAATGGCGCAATCCCACAGGAAAACGGTCCATGAATCAGCCCCTATATGTCCTGCAGTTGAATCGGTTTGGGGTTATTTGTGCTCCCCAAAGTAAGAATTAATGAGCGAACACCTTGAAGCTCTCTTTTTTTATAGTGTATTAGGAATTTGCAACAATTTGTTCCCCTCCTGTGTCCCACCCCTGCAGTACCTGTTCTGTTGTTACCTCTGTAAAGCGCTCCATTATGCATCTGTAATGTTGCATACCTCTGTAAAGCGCTCCGTTATGCATCTGTAATCTTGTATACCTCTGTAAAGCGCTCCGTTATGCATCTGTAATGTTGTATACCTCTGTAAAGCGCTCCGTTATGCATTTGTATTGGTGTATACCTCTAAAGCGCTGCGTTATGCATCTGTAATGTTGTATACCTCTGCAAAGTGCTCCGTTATGCATCTGTAATGTTGTATACCTCTGTAAAGCGCTCCGTTATGCATCTGTAATGTTGCATACCTCTTCAAAGTGCTCCATTATGCATCTGTAATGTTGCATACCTCTGTAAAGCGCTCCGTTATGCATCTGTAATGTTGCATACCTCTTCAAAGTGCTCCATTATGCATCTGTAATGTTGCATACCTCTGTAAAGCGCTGCGTTATGCATCTGTAATGTTGCATACCTCTGCAAAGCGCTCCGTTATGCATCTGTAATGTTGTATACCTCTGCAAAGTGCTCCGTTATGCATCTGTAATGTTGTATACCTGTGTAAAGCGCTCCGTTATGCATTTGTATTGGTGTATACCTCTAAAGCGCTGCGTTATGCATCTGTAATGTTGTATACCTCTGCAAAGTGCTCCGTTATGCATCTGTAATGTTGTATACCTCTGTAAAGTGCTGCGTTATGCATCTGTAATGTTGCATACCTCTGCAAAGCGCTCCGTTATGCATCTGTAATGTTGTATACCTCTGTAAAGCGCTCCGTTATGCATTTGTATTGGTGTATACCTCTAAAGCGCTGCGTTATGCATCTGTAATGTTGCATACCTCTGCAAGGTGCTGCGTTATGCATCTGTATTGGTGTATAGCTCTGTAAGGTGCTGCGTTATGCATCTGTATTGGTGTATAGCTCTGTAAGGTGCTGCGTTATGCATCTGTATTGGTGTATAGCTCTGTAAAGTGCTGTGTTATGCATCTGTATTGGTGTATAGCTCTGTAAGGTGCTCTGTTATGCATCTGTATTGGTGTATAGCTCTGTAAAGTGCTGCATTATGCATCTGTATTGGTGTATAGCGCTGTAAAGTGCTGCGTTATGCATCTGTATTGGTGTATAGCGCTGTAAAGTGCTGAGTTATGCATCTGTATTGGTGTATAGCGCTGTAAAGTGCTGCGTTATGCATCTGTAATGTTGTATACCTCTATAAAGCTTTCTGGTGCTTCTCGAAGCCGGGTCCGCGATTATTAAATTCCATAATAATAATAATCATCAGTGTTCTCCGACCTTTGGCTCAGCAGATGATTTTCGATTACAACCCCCCATGATCCCGCCCCTTGCTGGCTTGGGTGGATGGGAGTTCAAAACATCTGGAGAGCCAAAGGTTGCAGTTCCCTGTCGCAGAAGTATAGGGAATGCACAAAGTTAGCCTTTTCCTTGGTTTCTAATTTATAGAACTGAAATGTAAGCAGACTATCTGAAAGAATATTAAGCAAGGGCAGAGAAGCATTTGCCTCTGTGGGGGATGTAGCATGTAATCCTGTAAAGGCACATTAATAAATGCTGGTAAGACGACTCAGGGGGTTAAACGCTTGTTGCTGTGATCTGTGTTTGATCTGCAGGTCGCAGGCTAAAATTCCAGCAACACAGCCTTTCATCCTTCTCAGTAGAAATTTTGTTTGGGTAATAACAGTATAATGTAAATATGTCCTATGTAAAGCGCTTTAGATTAAGGCACTATATAAAAATGTATTTTAATAGTTTCAGAGTTTGAAATTGCTGGGAGCTATTTAGCTTGGAAGTGCCTGGTTAGCTTGGCGCCAGCAAGCTAGCAGGAGATATGTTTGGCTCCCCAAGCCCTCTAGTGCCACACAAATATACATAGCCAACATACATTGTATGCGTATGATATACAGGGCTCGCAAAGTCTACCAGCCCACTAGCATTGGCAAGTAGTTTTTATGAAGGCCAACTACCATGTGCATGATACTCAACCTTGCTGGCGATTATGGGGTTGTTAGAAATGTATTTTTAATTTACTGCAAACACACTTTGTTTGCAGTAAATGGCAAATACAAGTTTCACTCTGCATACTTGACAGAATTGCACGAAATATGAAATGTGCTTATGGCGACATGCACCATTTTACAAAAATCTCTGGTAAATATTTGGTCACCAGTCACCTTGGGGCAAGTGCATTTCTCTTAGGTCGAGTATGTAAACTAAGGAACTCTCCCTACAGGTCTTGTGGGATTTTTAAGAATTTGCAAGGCCTAGTATACATAGCCAACATTC